>NW_028127296.1:3600000-4107000 GCF_965231255.1 Vanellus vanellus | reverse complement strand
CATCTCGGGTATCTTCCCTGGAGGAGTCTGGGGTTGCTACCCGGGATCACAGGGCCCGAAAACACCGGAATAAAAACTCAGGGACATACCTGCAAGGAGTCTCGGATGCTTCCCAGAGGATGGAGCATTGTCCAAGCAGAAAAATTATCTCGGGTATCTTCCCTGGAGGAGTCTGGGGTTGCTACCCGGGATTACAGGGACCCAAACCACAGGAAAAATGTCTGTGGGAGATGCCTGGGAGGAATCTCATATGCATCCCAGAAGATGGAGCTTTGTCCCAGCAGAAAAATCATCTCGGGTATCTTCCCTTGAGGAGTCTGGGGTTGCTACCCGGGATTACAGGGACCCAAACCACAGGAAAATTGTCTGTGGGAGATGCCTGGGAGGAATCTCATATGCATCCCACAAGATGGAGCATTGTCCAAGGAGAAAAGTCATCTCGGGTATCTTCCCTGGAGGAGTCTGGGGTTGCTACCCGGGATCACAGGGCCCTAAAGCACTGGAGAAAACTCTGCAGGAGACGCCTGGGAGGAATTCTGGGTAGATCCCACAGGACGGACCACTGTCAAGAGAGAAAAATCATATTGGGTGTCTTCCCTGGAGGAGTCTGGGGTTGCTACCTGGGATGACAGAACCATAAACCGTGAGAAAAAAGACTCAGGGACATAGCTGCGACAAGTCTCGGATGCATCCCAGAGGATGGAGCATTGTCCAAGGAGAAAAATCATCTCGGGTATCTTTCCTGGAGGAGTCTGGGGTTGCTACCCGGGATTAAAGGGACCCAAACCACAGGAAAAATGTCTGCGGGAGACGCCTGGGAGGAATCTCAGATGCATCCCAGAAGATGGAGCATTGTCCCAGGAGAAAAATCATCTCGGGTATCTTCCCTGGAGGACTCTGGGGTTGCTACCCGCGATCACAGGGCCCCAAAACACCGGAGAAAACTCTGCGGGAGACTCCTGGGAGGAGTTCTGGATAGATCCCGCAGTATGGACCACTGTCAAGAGAGAAAAATCATATTGGGTGTCTTCCCTGGAGGAGTCTGGGGATGCTACCCGGGATCAGAGGGCCCGAAAATACCGGAATAAACACTCAGGGACATACCTGCAAGGAGTCTCGGATGCTTCCCAGAGGATGTAGCATTGTCCAAGGAGAAAAATCATCTCGGGTATCTTCTCTGGAGGAGTCTGGGGTTGCTACCCGGGTTTACAGGGACCCAAACCACAGGAAAAATGTCTGCGAGAGACTACTGGGAGGAATCTCAGATGCATCCCAGAAGATGGAGCATTGTCAAAGGAGAAAAATCATCTCGGGTATCTTCCCTGGAGGAGTCTGGGGTTGCAACCTGGAATCACAGGGCCCGAAAACACCGGAATAAAAACTCAGGGACATACCTGCAAGCAGTCTCGGATGCTTCCCAGAGGATGGAGCATTGTCCAAGCAGAAAAATTATCTCGGGTATCTTCCCTGGAGGAGTCTGGGGTTGCTACCCGGGATTACAGGGACCCAAACCACAGGAAAAATGTCTGTGGGAGATGCCTGGGAGGAATCTCATATGCATCCCAGAAGATGGAGCTTTGTCCCAGCAGAAAAATTATCTCGGGTATCTTCCCTGGAGGAGTCTGGGGTTGCTACCCGGGATTACAGGGACCCAAACCACAGGAAAATTGTCTGTGGGAGATGCCTGGGAGGAATCTCATATGCATCCCACAAGATGGAGCATTGTCCAAGGAGAAAAGTCATCTCGGGTATCTTCCCTGGAGGAGTCTGGGGTTGCTACCCGGGATCACAGGGCCCGAAAACACCGGAATAAAAACTCAGGGACATACCTGCAAGGAGTCTCGGATGCTTCCCAGAAGACGGAGCATTGTCCAAGCAGAAAAATTATCTCGGGTATCTTCCTTGGAGGAGTCTGGGGTTGCTACCCGGGATCACAGGGCCCTAAAGCACTGGAGAAAACTCTGCAGGAGACGCCTGGGAGGAATTCTGGGTAGATCCCACAGGACGGACCACTGTCAAGAGAGAAAAATCATATTGGGTGTCTTCCCTGGAGGAGTCTGGGGTTGCTACCTGGGATGACAGAACCATAAACCGTGAGAAAAAAGACTCAGGGACATAGCTGCGACAAGTCTCGGATGCATCCCAGAGGATGGAGCATTGTCCAAGGAGAAAAATCATCTCGGGTATCTTCCCTGGAGGAGTCTGGGGTTGCTACCCGGGATTACAGGGACCCAAACCACAGGAAAATTGTCTGTGGGAGATGCCTCGGAGGAATCTCATATGCATCCCAGAAGATGGAGCTTTGTCCCAGCAGAAAAATCATCTCGGGTATCTTCCCTGGAGGAGTCTGGGGTTGCTACCCGGGATCATAGGGCCTCAAAACACCGGAGAAAACTCTGCGGGAGACTCCTGGGAGGAGTTCTGGATAGATCCCGCAGGACGGACCACTATCAAGAGAGAAAAATCATATTGGGTGTCTTCCCAGGAGGAGTCTGGGGTTGCTACCCGGGATCAGAGGGCCCGAAAATACCGGAATAAACACTCAGGGACATACCTGCAAGGAGTCTCGGATGCTTCCAAGAGGATGGAGCATTGTCCAAGGAGAAAAATCATCCCGGATATCTTTCCTGGAGGAGTCTGGGGTTGCTACCCGGGATTAAAGGGACCAAAACCACAGGAAAAATACCTGCGGGAGACGCCTGGGAGGAATCTCAAATGCATCCCAGAAGATGGAGCTTTGTCCCAGCAGAAAAATCATCTTGGGTATCTTCCCTGGAGGAGTCTGGGGTTGCTACCCGGGATTACAGGGACCCAAACCACAGGAAAAATGTCTGTTGGAGATGCCTGGGAGGAATCTCATATGCATCCCAGAAGATGGAGCTTTGTCCAAGGAGAAAAGTCATCTCGGGTATCTTCCCTGGAGGAGTCTGGGGTTGCTACCCGGGATCACAGGGCCCGAAAACACCGGAATAAAAACTCAGGGACATACCTGCAAGGAGTCTCGGATGCTTCCCAGAGGATGGAGCATTGTCCAAGCAGAAAAATTATCTCGGGTATCTTCCCTGGAGGAGTCTGGGGTTGCTACCCGGGATTACAGGGACCCAAACCACAGGAAAAATGTCTGTGGGAGATGCCTGGGAGGAATCTCATATGCATCCCAGAAGATGGAGCTTTGTCCCAGCAGAAAAATCATCTCGGGTATCTTCCCTGGAGGAGTCTGGGGTTGCTACCCGGGATTACAGGGACCCAAACCACAGGAAAAATGTCTGCGTGAGACGCCTGGCAGGAATCTCAGATGCATCCCAGAAGATGGAGCATTGTCCAAGGAGAAAAATCATCTCGGGTATCTTCCCTGGAGGAGTCTGGGGTTGCTACCCGGGATCACAGGGCCCGAAAACACCGGAATAAAAACTCAGGGACATACCTGCAAGGAGTCTCGGATGCTTCCCAGAGGATGGAGCATTGTCCAAGCAGAAAAATTATCTCGGGTATCTTCCTTGGAGGAGTCTGGGGTTGCTACCCGGGATCACAGGGCCCTAAAGCACTGGAGAAAACTCTGCGGGAGACGCCTGGGAGGAATTCTGGGTAGATCCCGCAGGATGGACCACTGTCAAGAGAGAAAAATCATCTCGGGTATCTTCCCTGGAGGAGTCTGGGGTTGCTACCTGGGATGACAGAAACATAAACCGTGAGAAAAAAGACTCAGGGACATAGCTGCGACAAGTCTCGGATGCATCCCAGAGCATGGAGCATTGTCCAACGAGAAAAATCATCCCGGATATCTTTCCTGGAGGAGTCTGGGGTTGCTACCCGGGATTAAAGGGACCCAAACCACAGGAAAAATGTCTGCGGGAGACGCCTGGGAGGAATCTCAGATGCATCCCAGAAGATGGAGCATTGTCCAAGGAGAAAAATCATCTCGGGTATCTTCCCTGGAGGAGTCTGGGGTTGCTACCCGGGATTACAGGGACCCAAACCACAGGAAAAATGTCTGCGGGAGACGCCTGGGAGGAATCTCAGATGCATCCCAGAAGATGGAGCATTGTCCAAGGAGAAAAATCATCTCGGGTATCTTCCCTGGAGGAGTCTGGGGGTGCTACCCGGGATCACAGGGCCCGAAAACACCGGAATAAAAACTCAGGGACATACCTGCAAGGAGTCTCGGATGCTTCCCAGAGGATGGAGCATTGTCCAAGCAGAAAAATTATCTTGGGTATCTTCCCTGGAGGAGTCTGGGGTTGCTACCTGGGATTACAGGGACCCAAACCACAGGAAAAATGTCTGCGGGAGACGCCTGGGAGGAATCTCAGATGCATCCCAGAAGATGGAGCATTGTCCAAGGAGAAAAATCATCTCGGCTATCTTCCCTGGAGGAGTCTGGGGTTGCTACCCGGGATCACAGGGCCCGAAAACAGTGGAATAAAAACTCAGGGACATACCTGCAAGGAGTCTCGGATGCTTCCCAGAGGATGGAGCATTGTCCAAGCAGAAAAATTATCTCGGGTATCTTCCCTGGAGGAGTCTGGGGTTGCTACCCGGGATCACAGGGCCCCAAAACACCGGAGAAAACTCTGCGGGAGACTCCTGGGAGGAGTTCTGGATAGATCCCGCAGTATGGACCACTGTCAAGAGAGAAAAATCATATTGGGTGTCTTCCCTGGAGGAGTCTGGGGATGCTACCCGGGATCAGAGGGCCCGAAAATACCGGAATAAACACTCAGGGACATACCTGCAAGGAGTCTCGGATGCTTCCCAGAGGATGGAGCATTGTCCAAGGAGAAAAATCATCTCGGGTATCTTCTCTGGAGGAGTCTGGGGTTGCTACCCGGGTTTACAGGGACCCAAACCACAGGAAAAATGTCTGCGGGAGACTACAGGGAGGAGTTCTGGATAGATCCCGCAGTATGGACCACTGTCAAGAGAGAAAAATCATATTGGGTGTCTTCCCTGGAGGAGTCTGGGGTTGCTACCCGGGATTACAGGGACCCAAACCACAGGAAAAATGTCTGTGGGAGACACCTGGGAGGAATCTCAGATGCATCCCAGAAGATGGAGCATTGTCAAGGGAGAAAAATCATCTCGGGTATCTTCCCTGGAGGAGTCTGGGGTTGCTACCCGGGATTACAGGGACCCAAACCACAGGAAAAATGTCTGCGGGAGACGCCTGGGAGGAATCTCAGATGCATCCCAGAAGATGGAGCATTGTCCAAGGAGAAAAGTCATCTCGGGTATCTTCCCTGGAGGACTCTGGGGTTGCTAGCCGGGATCACAGGGCCCGAAAACACCGGAATAAAAACTCAGGGACATACCTGCAAGGAGTCTCGGATGCTTCCCAGAGGATGGAGCATTGTCCAAGCAGAAAAATTATCTCGGGTATCTTCCTTGGAGGAGTCTGGGGTTGCTACCCGGGATCACAGGGCCCTAAAGCACTGGAGAAAACTCTGCGGGAGACACCTGGGAGGAATTCTGGGTAGATCCCGCAGGATGGACCACTGTCAAGAGAGAGAAATCATATTGGGTGTCTTCCCTGGAGGAGTCTGGGGTTGCTACCTGGGATGACAGAACCATAAACCGTGAGAAAAAAGACTCAGGGACATAGCTGCAACAAGTCTCGAATGCATCCAAGAGGATGGAGCATTGTCCAAGGAGAAAAATCATCCCGGATATCTTTCCTGGAGGAGTCTGGGGTTGCTACCCGGGATTATAGGGACCCAAACCACAGGAAAACTGTCTGCGGGAGACGCCTGGGAGGAATCTCAGATGCATCCCAGAAGATGGTGCTTTCTCCCAGCAGAAAAATCATCTCGGGTATCTTCCCTGGAGGAGTCTGGGGTTGCTACCTGGGATTACAGGGACCCAAACCACAGGAAAAATGTCTGCGGGAGACGCCTGGGAGGAATCTCAGATGCATCCCAGAAGATGGAGCATTGTCCAAGGAGAAAAATCATCTCGGGTATCTTCCCTGGAGGAGTCTGGGTTTGCTACCCGGGATCACAGTGCCCGAAAACACCGGAATAAAAACTCAGGGACATACCTGCAAGGAGTCTCGGATGCTTCCAAGAGGATGGAGCATTGTCCAAGGAGAAAAATCATCTCGGGTATCTTTCCTGGAGGAGTCTGGGGTTGCTACCCGGGTTTACAGGGACCCAAACCACAGGAAAAATGTCTGCGGGAGATGCCTGGGAGGAATCTCAGATGCATCCCAGAAGATGGAGCATTGTCCAAGGAGAAATATCATCTCTGCTATCTTCCCTGAAGGAGTCTGGGGTTACTACCCGGGATCACAGGGCCCGAAAACACAGGAATAAAAACTCAGGGACATACCTGCAAGGAGTCTCGGATGCTTCCAAGAGGATGGAGCATTGTCCAAGGAGAAAAATTATCTCGGGTATCTTCCTTGGAGGAGTCTGGGGTTGCTACCCGGGATCACAAGGCCCTAAAGCACTGGAGAAAACTCTGCAGGAGACGCCTGGGAGGAATTCTGGGTAGATCCCGCAGGACGGACCACTGTCAAGAGAGAAAAATCATATTGGGTGTCTTCCCTGGAGGAGTCTGGGGTTGCTACCTGGGATGACAGAACCATAAACCGTGAGAAAAAAGACTCAGGGACATAGCTGCGACAAGTCTCGGATGCATCCCAGAGGATGGAGCATTGTCCAAGGAGAAAAATCATCTCGGGTATCTTCCCTGGAGGAGTCTGGGGTTGCTACCCGGGATTAAAGGGACCCAAACCACAGGAAAAAAGGTCTGCGGGAGACGCCTGGGAGGAATCTCAGATGCATCCCAGAAGATGGAGCATTGTCCAAGGAGAAAAATCATCTCGGGTATCTTCCCTGGAGGAGTCTGGGGTTGCTACCCGGGAGCAGAGGGCCCGAAAATACCGGAATAAACACTCAGGGACATACCTGCAAGGAGTCTCGGATGCTTCCCAGAGGATGGAGCATTGTCCAAGCAGAAAAATTATCTCGGGTATCTTCCCTGGAGGAGTCTGGGGTTGCTACCCGGGATCACAGGGACCCAAACCACAGGAAAAATGTCTGTGGGAGATGCCTGGGAGGAATCTCATATGCATCCCAGAAGATGGAGCTTTGTCCAAGGAGAAAAGTCATCTCGGGTATCTTCCCTGGAGGAGTCTGGGGTTGCTACCCGGGATCACAGGGCCCCAAAACACCGGAGAAAACTCTGCGGGAGACACCTGGGAGGAGTTCTGGATAGATCCCGCAGTATGGACCACTGTCAAGAGAGAAAAATCATATTGGGTGTCTTCCCTGGAGGAGTCTGGGGTTGCTACCCGGGATCAGAGGGCCTGAAAATACCGGAATAAACACTCAGGGACATAACTGCAAGGAGTCTCGGATGCTTCCAAGAGGATGGAGCATTGTCCAAGGAGAAAAATCATCTCCGGTATCTTCCCCGGAGGAGTCTG
Source organism: Vanellus vanellus (assembly GCF_965231255.1). Lineage (NCBI taxonomy): Eukaryota > Metazoa > Chordata > Aves > Charadriiformes > Charadriidae > Vanellus > Vanellus vanellus. The sequence goes on along the minus strand of NW_028127296.1, from coordinate 4,099,574 downwards.
GGGTTGCTACCCGGGTTTACAGGGACCCAAACCACAGGAAAAATGTCTGCGGGAGACGCCTGGCAGGAATCTCAGATGCATCCCAGAAGATGGAGCATTGTCCAAGGAGAAAAATCATCTCGGCTATCTTCCCTGCAGGAGTCTGGGGTTGCTACCCGGGATCACAGGGCCCGAAAACACCGGAATAAAAACTCAGGGACATACCTGCAAGGAGTCTCGGATGCTTCCCAGAGGATGGAGCATTGTCCAAGCAGAAAAATTATCTTGGGTATCTTCCTTGGAGGAGTCTGGGGTTGCTACCCGGGATCACAGGGCCCTAAAGCACTGGAGAAAACTCTGCGGGAGACGCCTGGGAGGAATTCTGGGTAGATCCCGCAGGATGGACCACTGTCAAGAGAGAAAAATCATATTGGGTGTCTTCCCTGGAGGAGTCTGGGGTTGCTACCTGGGATGACAGAACCATAAACCGTGAGAAAAAAGACTCAGGGACATAGCTGCGACAAGTCTCGGATGCATCCCAGAGCATGGAGCATTGTCCAAGGAGAAAAATCATCCCGGATATCTTTCCTGGAGGAGTCTGGGGTTGCTACCCGGGATTAAAGGGACCCAAACCACAGGAAAAATGTCTGCGGGAGACGCCTGGGAGGAATCTCATATGCATCCCAGAAGATGGAGCTTTCTCCCAGCAGAAAAATCATCTCGGGTATCTTCCCTGGAGGAGTCTGGGGTTGCTACCCGGGATCACAGGGCCCGAAAACACCGGAATAAAAACTCAGGGACATACCTGCAAGGAGTCTCGGATGCTTCCCAGAGGATGGAGCATTGTCCAAGCAGAAAAATTATCTCGGGTATCTTCCCTGGAGGAGTCTGGGGTTGCTACCCGGGATTACAGGGACCCAAACCACAGGAAAAATGTCTGTGGGAGATGCCTGGGAGGAATCTCATATGCATCCCAGAAGATGGAGCTTTGTCCCAGCAGAAAAGTCGTCTCGGGTATCTTCCCCGGAGGAGTCTGGGGTTGCTACCCGGGTTTACAAGGACCCAAACCACAGGAAAAATGTCTGCGGGAGACGCCTGGGAGGAATGTCAGATGCATCCCAGAAGATGGAGCATTGTCCAAGGAGAAAAATCATCTCGGCTATCTTCCCTGGAGGAGTCTGGGGTTGCTACCCGGGATCACAGGGCCCGAAAACACCGGAGTAAAAACTCAGGGACATACCTGCAAGGAGTCTCGGATGCTTCCCAGAGGATGGAGCATTGTCCAAGCAGAAAAATTATCTCGGGTATCTTCCTTGGAGGAGTCTGGGGTTGCTACCCGGGATCACAGGGCCCTAAAGCACTGGAGAAAACTCTGCGGGAGACGCCTGGGAGGAATTCTGGGTAGATCCCGCAGGATGGACCACTGTCAAGAGAGAAAAATCATATTGGGTGTCTTCCCTGGAGGAGTCTGGGGTTGCTACCTGGGATGACAGAACCATAAACCGTGAGAAAAAAGACTCAGGGACACAGCTGCGACAAGTCTCGGATGCATCCAAGAGGATGGAGCATTGTCCAAGGAGAAAAATCATCCCGGATATCTTTCCTGGAGGAGTCTGGGGTTGGTACCCGGGATTACAGGGACCCAAACCACAGGAAAAATGTCTGCGGGAGACGCCTGGCAGGAATCTCAGATGCATCCGAGAAGATGGAGCTTTGTCCAAGGAGAAAAATCATCTCGGGTATCTTCCCTGGAGGAGTCTGGGGTTGCTACCCGGGATCACAGGGCCCGAAAACACCGGAATAAAAACTCAGGGACATACCTGCAAGGAGTCTCGGATGCTTCCCAGAGGATGGAGCATTGTCCAAGCAGAAAAATTATCTCGGGTATCTTCCCTGGAGGAGTCTGGGGTTGCTACCCGGGATCACAGGGCCCCAAAACACCGGAGAAAACTCTGCGGGAGACACCTGGGAGGAGTTCTGGATAGATCCCGCGGTATGGACCACTGTCAAGAGAGAAAAATCATATTGGGTGTCTTCCCTGGAGGAGTCTGGGGTTGCTACCCGGGATCAGAGGGCCTGAAAATACCGGAATAAACACTCAGGGACATAACTGCAAGGAGTCTCGGATGCTTCCAAGAGGATGGAGCGTTGTCCAAGGAGAAAAATCATCTCGGGTATCTTCCCCGGAGGAGTCTGGGGTTGCTACCCGGGTTTACAGGGACCCAAACCACAGGAAAAATGTCTGCGGGAGACGCCTGGCAGGAATCTCAGATGCATCCCAGAAGATGGAGCATTGTCCAAGGAGAAAAATCATCTCGGCTATCTTCCCTGGAGGAGTCTGGGGTTGCTACCCGGGATCACAGGGCCCGAAAACACCGGAATAAAAACTCAGGGACATACCTGCAAGGAGTCTCAGATGCTTCCCAGAGGATGGAGCATTGTCCAAGCAGAAAAATCATCTCGGGTATCTTCCCTGGAGGAGTCTGGGGTTGCTACCCGGGATCACAGGGCCCCAAAATACCGGAGAAAACTCTGCGGGAGACGCCTGGGAGGAATTCTGGGTAGATCCCGCAGGATGGACCACTGTCAAGAGAGAAAAATCATATTGGGTGTCTTCCCTGGAGGAGTCTGGGGTTGCTACCTGGGCTGACAGAACCATAAACCGTGAGAAAAAAGACTCAGGGACACAGCTGCGACAAGTCTCGGATGCATCCCAGAGGATGGAGCATTGTCCAAGGAGAAAAATCATCCCGGATATCTTTCCTGGAGGAGTCTGGGGTTGCTACCCGGGATTACAGGGACCCAAACCACAGGAAAAATGTCTGCGGGAGACGCCTGGGAGGAATCTCAGATGCATCCCAGAAGATGGAGCATTGTCCAAGGAGAAAAATCATCTCGGGTATCTTCCCTGGAGGAGTCTGGGGTTGCTACCCGGGATCACAGGGCCCGAAAACACCGGAATAAAAACTCAGGGACATACCTGCAAGGAGTCTCAGATGCTTCCCAGAGGATGGAGCATTGTCCAAGCAGAAAAGTTATCTCGGGTATCTTCCCTGGAGGAGTCTGGGGTTGCTACCCGGGATTACAGGGACCCAAACCACAGGAAAAATGTCTGTGGGAGATGCCTGGGAGGAATCTCATATCCATCCCAGAAGATGGAGCTTTGTCCCAGCAGAAAAATCATCTCGGGTATCTTCCCTGGAGGAGTCTGGGGTTGCTACCCGGGATTACAGGGACCCAAACCACAGGAAAAATGTCTGTGGGAGATGCCTGGGAGGAATCTCATATGCATCCCAGAAGATGGAGCTTTGTCCAAGGAGAAAAGTCATCTCGGGTATCTTCCCTGGAGGAGTCTGGGGTTGCTACCCGGGATCACAGGGCCCAAAAACACCGGAGAAAACTCTGCGGGAGACTACTGGGAGGAGTTCTGGATAGATCCCGCAGTATGGACCACTGTCAAGAGAGAAAAATCATATTGGGTGTCTTCCCTGGAGGAGTCTGGGGTTGCTACCCGGGATCAGAGGGCCCGAAAATACCGGAATAAACACTCAGGGACATAACTGCAAGGAGTCTCGGATGCTTCCCAGAGGATGGAGCATTGTCCAAGCAGAAAAATTATCTCGGGTATCTTCCCTGGAGGAGTCTGGGGTTGCTACCCGGGATTACAGGGACCCAAACCACAGGAAAAATGTCTGTGGGAGATGCCTGGGAGGAATCTCATATGCATCCCAGAAGATGGAGCTTTGTCCCAGCAGAAAAGTCGTCTCGGGTATCTTCCCTGGAGGAGTCTGGGGTTGCGACCCGGGATCACAGGGCCCCAAAACACCGGAGAAAACTCTGCGGGAGACACCTGGGAGGAGTTCTGGATAGATCCCGCAGTATTGACCACTGTCAATAGAGAAAAATCATACTGGGTGTCTTCCCTGGAGGAGTCTGGGGTTGCTACCCGGGATCAGAGGGCCCGAAAATACCGGAATAAACACTCAGGGACATAACTGCAAGGAGTCTCGGATGCTTCCAAGAGGATGGAGCATTGTCCAAGGAGAAAAATCATCTCGGGTATCTTCCCCGGAGGAGTCTGGGGTTGCTACCCGGGAATACAGGGACCCAAACCACAGGAAAAATGTCTGCGGGAGACGCCTGGCAGGAATCTCAGATGCATCCCAGAAGATGGAGCATTGTCCAAGGAGAAAAATCATCTCGGCTATCTTCCCTGGAGGAGTCTGGGGTTGCTACCCGGGATCACAGGGCCCGAAAACACCGGAATAAAAACTCAGGGACATACCTGCAAGGAGTCTCGGATGCTTCCCAGAGGATGGAGCATTGTCCAAGCAGAAAAATTATCTTGGGTATCTTCCTTGGAGGAGTCTGGGGTTGCTACCCGGGATCACAGGGCCCTAAAGCACTGGAGAAAACTCTGCGGGAGACGCCTGGGAGGAATTCTGGGTAGATCCCGCAGGATGGACCACTGTCAAGAGAGAAAAATCATATTGGGTGTCTTCCCTGGAGGAGTCTGGGGTTGCTACCTGGGATGACAGAACCATAAACCGTGAGAAAAAAGACTCAGGGACACAGCTGCGACAAGTCTCGGATGCATCCAAGAGGATGGAGCATTGTCCGAGGAGAAAAATCATCCCGGATATCTTTCCTGGAGGAGTCTGGGGTTGCTACCCGGGATTAAAGGGACCCAAACCACAGGAAAAATGTCTGTGGGAGACGCCTGGGAGGAATCTAAGATGCATCCCAGAAGATGAGGCTTTGTCCCAGCAGAAAAATCATCTCGGGTATCTTCCCTGGAGGAGTCTGGGGTTGCTACCCGGGATCACAGGGCCCCAAAACACCGGAGAAAACTCCGCGGGAGACACCTGGGAGGAGTTCTGGATAGATCCCGCAGTATGGACCACTGTCAAGAGAGAAAAATCATATTGGGTGTCTTCCCTGGAGGAGTCTGGGGTTGCTACCCGGGATCAGAGGGCCTGAAAATACCGGAATAAACACTCAGGGACATAACTGCAAGGAGTCTCGGATGCTTCCAAGAGGATGGAGCGTTGTCCAAGGAGAAAAATCATCTCGGGTATCTTCCCCGGAGGAGTCTGGGGTTGCTACCCGGGATCACAGGGCCCGAAAACACCGGAGAAAACTCTGCGGGAGACACCTGGGAGGAGTTCTGGATAGATCCCGCAGTATGGACCACTGTCAAGAGAGAAAAATCATATTGGGTGTCTTCCCTGGAGGAGTCTGGGGTTGATACCCGGGATCAGAGGGCCCGAAAATACCGGAATAAACACTCAGGGACATACCTGCAAGGAGTCTCGGATGCTTCCAAGAGGATGGAGCATTGTCCAAGCAGAAAAATTATCTCGGGTATCTTCCCTGGAGGAGTCTGGGGTTGCTACCCGGGATTACAGGGACCCAAACCACAGGAACAATGTCTGTGGGAGACGTCTGGGAGGAATCTCAGATGCATCCCAGAAGATGGAGCATTGTCCAAGGAGAAAAATCATCTCGGGTATCTTCCCTGGAGGAGTCTGGGGTTGCTACCCGGGATCACAGGGCCCAAAAACACCGGAGAAAACTCTGCTAGAGACTCCTGGGAGGAGTTCTGGATAGATCCCGCAGTATGGACCACTGTCAAGAGAGAAAAATCATATTGGGTGTCTTCCCTGGAGGAGTCTGGGGTTGCTACCTGGGATGACAGAACCATAAACCGTGAGAAAAAAGACTCAGGGACATAGCTGCAACAAGTCTCGGGTGCATCCCAGAGCATGGAGCATTGTCCAAGGAGAAAAATCATCCCGGATATCTTTCCTGGAGGAGTCTGGGGTTGCTACCCGGGATTAAAGGGACGCAAACCACAGGAAAAATGTCTGCGGGAGACGCCTGGGAGGAGTTCTGGATAGATCCCGCAGTATGGACCACTGTCAAGAGAGAAAAATCATATTGGGTGTCTTCCCTGGAGGAGTCTGGGGTTGCTACCCGGGATCACAGGGCCCGAAAACACCGGAATAAAAACTCAGGGACATACCTGCAAGGAGTCTCGGATGCTTCCCAGAGGATGGAGCATTGTCCAAGCAGAAAAATTATCTCGGGTATCTTCCTTGGAGGAGTCTGGGGTTGCTACCCGGGATCACAGGGCCCTAAAGCACTGGAGAAAACTCTGCGGGAGACGCCTGGGAGGAATTCTGGGTAGATCCCGCAGGATGGACCACTGTCAAGAGAGAAAAATCATATTGGGTGTCTTCCCTGGAGGAGTCTGGGGTTGCTACCTGGGATGACAGAACCATAAACCGTGAGAAAAAAGGCTCAGGGACATAGCTGCGACAAGTCTCGGATGCATCCCAGAGGATGGAGCATTGTCCAAGGAGAAAAATCATCCCGGATATCTTTCCTGGAGGAGTCTGGGGTTGCTACCCGGGATTGAAGGGACCCAAACCACAGGAAAAATGTCTGCGGGAGACTACTGGGAGGAGTTCTGGATAGATCCCGCAGTATGGACCACTGTCAAGAGAGAAAAATCATATTGGGTGTCTTCCCTGGAGGAGTCTGGGGTTGCTACCCGGGATCAGAGGGCCCGAAAATACCGGAATAAACACTCAGGGACATACCTGCAAGGAGTCTCGGATGCTTCCAAGAGGATGGAGCATTGTCCAAGGAGAAAAATCATCTCGGGTATCTTCCCTGGAGGAGTCTGGGGTTGCTACCCGGGTTTACAGGGACCCAAACCACAGGAAAAAAACACTGAGAAACAGATCTGGGAGGAGTCTCGGGTGCATCCCGCAGGATGGACAATAGTCCAAGGAGAAAAATCATCTCGGGTATCTTCCCTGGAGGAGTCTGAGGTTGCTACCCGGGATCACAGGGCCCAAAAGCACCGGAATGAACACTCAGAGACATACCTGCAAGGAGTCTCGGATGCTTCCCAGAGGATGGAGCATTGTCCAAGCAGAAAAATTATCTCGGGTATCTTCCCTGGAGCATTCTGGGGTTGCTACCCGGGATCACAGGGCCCCAAAACACCGGAGAAAACTCTGCGGGAGACACCTGGGAGGAGTTCTGGATAGATCCCGCAGTATGGACCACTGTCAAGAGAGAAAAATCATATTGGGTGTCTTCCCTGGAGGAGTCTGGGGTTGCTACCCGGGATCAGAGGGCCCGAAAATACCGGAATAAACACTCAGGGACATAACTGCAAGGAGTCTCGGATGCTTCCCAGAGGATGTAGCATTGTCCAAGCAGAAAAATTATCTCGGGTTTCTTCCTTGGAGGAGTCTGGGGTTGCTACCCGGGATCACAGGGCCCTAAAGCACTGGAGAAAACTCTGCGGGAGACGCCTGGGAGGAATTCTGGGTAGATCCCGCAGGATGGACCACTGTCAAGAGAGAAAAATCATATTGGGTGTCTTCCCTGGAGGAGTCTGGGGTTGCTACCTGGGATGACAGAACCATAAACCGTGAGAAAAAAGGCTCAGGGACATAGCTGCGACAACTCTCGGATGCATCCCAGAGGATGGAGCATTGTCCAAGGAGAAAAATCATCCCGGATATCTTCCCTGGAGGAGTCTGGGGTTGCTACCCGGGATTAAAGGGACCCAAACCACAGGAAAAATGTCTGCGGGAGACGCCTGGGAGGAATCTCATATGCATCCCAGAAGATGGAGCTTTGTCCCAGCAGAAAAATCATCTCGGGTATCTTCCCTGGAGGAGTCTGGGGTTGCTACCTGGGATTACAGGGACCGAAAACACCGGAATAAAAACTCGGGGACATACCTGCAAGGAGTCTCGGATGCTTCCCAGAGGATGGAGCATTGTTCAAGCAGAAAAATTATCTCGGGTATCTTCCCTGGAGGAGTCTGGGGGTGCTACCCGGGATTACAGGGACCCAAACCACAGGAAAAATGTCTGCGGGAGACGCCTGGGAGGAATCTCATATGCATCCCACAAGATGGAGCTTTGTCCCAGCGGAAAAATCATCTCGGGTATCTTCCCTGGAGGAGTCTGGGGTTGCTACCCGGGATTACAGGGACCCAAACCACAGGAAAAAAGTCTGCGGGAGACTATTGGGAGGAGTTCTGGATAGATCCCGCACTATGGACCACTGTCAAGAGAGAAAAATCATATTGGGTGTCTTCCCTGGAGGAGTCTGGGGTTGCTACCCGGGATCTGAGGGCCCGAAAATACCGGAAAAAACCCTCAGGGACATAACTGCAAGGAGTCTCGGATGCTTCCAAGAGGATGGAGCATTGTCCAAGCAGAATAATTATCTCGGGTATCTTCCTTGGAGGAGTCTGGGGTTGCTACCTGGTATCACAGGGCCCTAAAGCACTGGAGAAAACTCTGCGGGAGACGCCTGGGAGGAATTCTGGGTAGATCCCGCAGGATGGACCACTGTCAAGAGAGAAAAATCATATTGGGTGTCTTCCCTGGAGAAGTCTGGGGTTGCTACCTGGGATGACAGAACCATAAACCGTGAGAAAAAAGACTCAGGGACACAGCTGCGACAAGTCTCGGATGCATCCAAGAGGATGGAGCATTGTCCGAGGAGAAAAATCATCCCGGATATCTTTCCTGGAGGAGTCTGGGGTTGCTACCCGGGATTAAAGGGACCCAAACCACAAGAAAAATGTCTGTGGGAGACGCCTGGGAGGAATCTAAGATGCATCCCAGAAGATGGAGCTTTGTCCCAGCAGAAAAATCATCTCGGGTATCTTCCCTGGAGGAGTCTGGGGTTGCTACCCGGGATTACAGGGACCCAAACCACAGGAAAAATGCCTGTGGGAGACGCCTGGGAGGAATCTCAGATGCATCCCAGAAGATGGACCATTGTTCAAGCAGAAAAATCATCTCGGGTATCTTCCCTGGAGGAGTCTGGGGTTGCTACCCGGGATCACAGGGCCCGAAAACACCGGAATAAAAACTCAGGGACATACCTGCAAGGAGTCTCGGATGCTTCCCAGAGAATGGAGCATTGTCCAAGCAGAAAAATTATCTCGGGTATCTTCCCTGGAGGAGTCTGGGGTTGCTACCCGGGATTACAGGGACCCAAACCACAGGAAAAATGTCTGTGGGAGATGCCTGGGAGGAATCTCATATGCATCCCAGAAGATGGAGCTTTGTCCCAGCAGAAAAATCATCTCGGGTATCTTCCCTGGAGGAGTCTGGGGTTGCTACCCGGGATTACAGGGACCCAAACCACAGGAAAAATGTCTGCGGGAGACGCCTGGGAGGAATCTCAGATGCCTCCCAAAAGATGGAGCATTGTCCAAGGAGAAAAATCATCTCGGGTATCTTCCCTGGAGCAGTCTGGGGTTGCTACCCGGGATCAGAGGGCCTCAAAACACCGGAGAAAACTCTGCGGGAGACTCCTGGGAGGAGTTCTGGATAGATCCCACAGTATGGACCACTGTCAAGAGAGAAAAATCATATTGGGTGTCTTCCCTGGAGGAGTCTGGGGTTGCTACCCGGGATCAGAGGGCCCGAAAATACCGGAATAAACACTCAGGTACATAACTGCAAGGAGTCTCGGATGCTTCCAAGAGGATGGAGCATTGTCCAAGGAGAAAAATCATCTCGGGTATCTTCCCTGGAGGAGTCTGGGGTTGCTACCCGGGATCACAGGGCCCGAAAACACCGGAATAAAAACTCAGGGACATACCTGCAAGGAGTCTCGGATGCTTCCCAGAGGATGGAGCATTGTCCAAGCAGAAAAATTATCTCGGGTATCTTCCTTGGAGGAGTCTGGGGTTGCTACCCGGGATCACAGGGCCCTAAAGCACTGGAGAAAACTCTGCGGGAGACGCCTGGGAGGAATTCTGGGTAGATCCCGCAGGATGGACCACTGTCAAGAGAGAAAAATCATATTGGGTGTCTTCCCTGGAGGAGTCTGGGGTTGCTACCTGGGATGACAGAACCATAAACCGTGAGAAAAAAGACTCAGGGACATAGCTGCGACAAGTCTCGGATGCATCCCAGAGGATGGAGCATTGTCCAAGGAGAAAAATCATCCCGGATATCTTTCCTGGAGGAGTCTGGGGTTGCTACCCAGGATTAAAGGGACCCAAAGCACAGGAAAAATGTCTGCGGGAGACGCCTGGGAGGAATCTCAGATGCATCACAGAAGATGGAGCTTTGTCCCAGCAGAAAAATCATCTCGGGTATCTTCCCTGGAGGAGTCTGGGGTTGCTACCCGGGATTACAGGGACCCAAACCATCGGAAAAATGTCTGCGGGAGACGCCTGGGCGGAATCTCATATGCATCCCAGAAGATGGAGCTTTGTCCCAGCGGAAAAATCATCTCGGGTATCTTCCCTGGAGGAGTCTGGGGTTGCTACCCGGGATTACAGGGACCCAAACCACAGGAAAAAAGTCTGCGGGATACTATTGGGAGGAGTTCTGGATAGATCCCGCACTATGGACCACTGTCAAGAGAGAAAAATCATATTGGGTGTCTTCCCTGGAGGAGTCTGGGGTTGCTACCCGGGATCACAGGGCCCGAAAACACCGGAATAAAAACTCAGGGACATACCTGCAAGGAGTCTCGGATGCTTCCCAGAGGATGTAGCATTGTCCAAGGAGAAAAATCATCTCGGGTATCTTCCCTGGAGGAGTCTGGGCTTGCTACCCGGGATTACAGGGACTCAAACCACAGGAAAAATGTCTGTGGGAGATGCCTGGGAGGAATCTCATATGCATCCCATAAGATGGAGCTTTGTCCCAGGAGAAAAATCATCTCGGGTATCTTCCCTGGAGGAGTCTGGGGTTGCTACCCGGGATCACAGGGCCCCAAAACACCGGAGAAAACTCTGCGGGAGACTCCTGGGAGGAGTTCTGGATAGATCCCGCAGTATGGACCACTGTCAAGAGAGAAAAATCATATTGGGTGTCTTCCCTGGAGCAGTCTGGGGTTGCTACCCGGGATCAGAGGGCCCGAAAATACTGGAATAAACACTCAGGGACATACCTGCAAGGAGTCTCGGATGCTTCCCAGAGGATGGAGCATTGTCCAAGGAGAAAAATCATCTCGAGTATCTTCCCTGGAGGAGTCTGGGGTTGCTACCCGGGATTACAGGGACCCAAACCACAGGAAAAATGTCTGCGGGAGATGCCTGGGAGGAATCTCAGATGCATCCCAGAAGATGGAGCTTTGTCCCAGTAGAAAAATCATCTCGGGTATCTTCCCTGGAGGAGTCTGGGGTTGCTACCCGGGATTACAGGGACCAAAGGCACCGGAATAAACACTCAGGGACATACCTGCAAGGAGTCTCGGATGCTTCCCAGAGGAAGGAGCATTGTCCAAGCAGAAAAATCATCTCGGGTATCTTCCCTGGAGGAGTCTGGGGTTGCTACCCGGGATCACAGGGCCCGAAAACACCGGAATAAAAACTCAGGGACATACCTGCAAGGAGTCTCGGATGCTTCCCAGAGGATGGAGCATTGTCCAAGCAGAAAAATTATCACGGGTATCTTCCTTGGAGGAGTCTGGGGTTGCTACCCGGGATCACAGGGCCCTAAAGCACTGGAGAAAACTCTGCGGGAGACGCCTGGGAGGAATTCTGGGTAGATCCCGCAGGATGGACCACTGTCAAGAGAGAAAAATCATATTGGGTGTCTTCCCTGGAGGAGTCTGGGGTTGCTACCTGGGATGACAGAACCATAAACCGTGAGAAAAAAGACTCAGGGACATAGCTGCGACAAGTCTCGGATGCATCCCAGAGCATGAAGCATTGTCCAAGGAGAAAAATCATCCCGGATATCTTTCCTGAAGGAGTCTGGGGTTGCTACCCGGGATTAAAGGGACCCAAACCACAGGAAAAATGTCTGCGGGAAATGCCTGGGAGGAATCTCAGATGCATCCCAGAAGATGGAGCATTGTCCAAGGAGAAAAATCATCTCGGGTATCTTCCCTGGAGGAGTCTGGGGTTGCTACCCGGGATCAGAGGGCCCGAAAACACCGGAATAAAAACTCAGGGACATACCTGCAAGGAGTCTCGGATGCTTCCCAGAGGATGGAGCATTGTCCAAGCAGAAAAATTATCTCGGGTATCTTCCCTGGAGGAGTCTGGGGTTGCTACCCGGGATTACAGGGACCCAAACCACAGGAAAAATGTCTGTGGGAGATTCCTGGGAGGAATCTCATATGCATCCCATAAGATGGAGCCTTGTCCCAGCAGAAAAATCATCTCGGGTATCTTCCCTGGAGGAGTTTGGGGTTGCTACCCGGGATCACAGGGCCCGAAAACACCGGAATAAAAACTCAGGGACATACCTGCAAGGAGTCTCGGATGCTTCCCAGAGGATGGAGCATTGTCCAAGCAGAAAAATTATCTCGGGTATCTTCCCTGGAGGAGTCTGGGGTTGCTACCCGGGATCACAGGACCCCAAAACACCGGAGAAAACTCTGCGGGAGACTCCTGGGAGGAGTTCTGGATAGATCCCGCAGTATGGACCACTGTCAAGAGAGAAAAATCATATTGGGTGTCGTCCCTGGAGGAGTCTGGGGTTGCTACCCGGGATCAGAGGGCCCGAAAATACCGGAATAAACACTCAGGGACATAACTGCAAGAAGTCTCGGATGCTTCCAAGAGGATGGAGCATTGTCCAAGGAGAAAAATCATCTCGGGTATCTTCCTTGGAGGAGTCTGGGGTTGCTACCTGGGATTACAGGGACCCAAACCACAGGAAAAATGTCTGTGGGAGATGCCTCGGAGGAATCTCAGATGCATCCCAGAAGATGGAGCATTGTCCAAGGAGAAAAATCATCTCGGGTATCTTCCCTGGAGGAGTCTGGGGTTGCTACCCGGGATCACAGGGCCCGAAAACACCGGAATAAAAACTCAGGGACATACCTGCAAGGAGTCTCGGATGCTTCCCAGAGGATGGAGCATTGTCTAAGCAGAAAAATTATCTCGGGTATCTTCCCTGGAGGAGTCTGGGGTTGCTACCCGGGATCACAGGGCCCCAAAACACCGGAGAAAACTCTGCGGGAGACGCCTGGGAGGAGTTCTGGATAGATCCCGCAGGATGGACCACTGTCAAGAGAGAAAAATCATATTGGGTGTCTTCCCTGGAGGAGTCTGGGGTTGCTACCCGGGATCAGAGGGCCCGAAAATACCGGAATAAACACTCAGGGACATAACTGCAAGGAGTCTCGGATGCTTCCAAGAGGATGGAGCATTGTCCAAGGAGAAAAATCATATCTGGTATCTTCCCTGGAGGAGTCTGGGGTTGCTACCCGGGATTACAGGGACCCAAACCACAGGAAAAATGTCTGCGGGAGACGCCTGGGAGGAATCTCAGATGCATCCCAGAAGATGGAGCATTGTCCAAGGAGAAAAATCATCTCGGGTATCTTCCCTGGAGGAGTCTGGGGTTGCTACCCGGGATTACAGGGACCCAAACCACAGGAAAAATGTCTGCGGGAGACGCCTGGGAGGAATCTCAGATGCATCCCAGAAGATGGAGCATTGTCCAAGGAGAAAAATCATCCCGGATATCTTCCCTGGAGGAGTCTGGGGGTGCTACCCGGGATTAAAGGGACCCAAACCACAGGAAAAATGTCTGCGGGAGACGCCTGGGAGGAATCTCATATGCATCCCAGAAGATGGAGCATTGTCCAAGGAGAAAAATCATCTCGGGTATCTTCCCTGGAGGAGTCTGGGGTTGCTACCCGGGATCACAGGGCCCGAAAACACCGGAATAAAAACTCAGGGACATACCTGCAAGGAGTCTCGGATGCTTCCCAGAGGATGGAGCATTGTCCAAGCAGAAAAATTATCTCGGGTATCTTCCCTGGAGGAGTCTGGGGTTGCTACCCGGGATTACAGGGACCCAAACCACAGGAAAAATGTCTGTGGGAGATGCCTGGGAGGAATCTCATATGCATCCCAGAAGATGGAGCTTTGTCCCAGCAGAAAAATCATCTCGGGTATCTTCCCTTGAGGAGTCTGGGGTTGCTACCCGGGATTACAGGGACCCAAACCACAGGAAAAATGTCTGCGGGAGACGCCTGGGAGGAATCTCAGATGCATCCCAGAAGATGGAGCATTGTCCAAGGAGAAAAATCATCTTGGGTATCTTCCGTGGAGGAGTCTGGGGTTGCTACCCGGGATCACAGGGCCCGAAAACACTGGAATAAAAACTCAGGGACATACCTGCAAGGAGTCTCGGATGCTTCCCAGAGGATGGAGCATTGTCCAAGCAGAAAAATTATCTCGGGTATCTTCCCTGGAGGAGTCTGGGGTTGCTACCCGGGATTACAGGGACCCAAACCACAGGAAAATTGTCTGTGGGAGATGCCTGGGAGGAATCTCATATGCATCCCACAAGATGGAGCATTGTCCAAGGAGAAAAATCATCTCGGGTATCTTCCCTGGAGGAGTCTGGGGTTGCTACCCGGGATCACAGGGCCCGAAAACACCGGAATAAAAACTCAGGGACATACCTGCAAGGAGTCTCGGATGCTTCCCAGAAGACGGAGCATTGTCCAAGCAGAAAAATTATCTCGGGTATCTTCCTTGGAGGAGTCTGGGGTTGCTACCCGGGATCACAGGGCCCTAAAGCACTGGAGAAAACTCTGCAGGAGACGCCTGGGAGGAATTCTGGGTAGATCCCACAGGACGGACCACTGTCAAGAGAGAAAAATCATATTGGGTGTCTTCCCTGGAGGAGTCTGGGGTTGCTACCTGGGATGACAGAACCATAAACCGTGAGAAAAAAGACTCAGGGACATAGCTGCGACAAGTCTCGGATGCATCCCAGAGGATGGAGCATTGTCCAAGGAGAAAAATCATCTCGGGTATCTTTCCTGGAGGAGTCTGGGGTTGCTACCCGGGATTAAAGGGACCCAAACCACAGGAAAAATGTCTGCGGGAGACGCCTGGGAGGAATCTCAGATGCATCCCAGAAGATGGAGCATTGTCCCAGGAGAAAAATCATCTCGGGTATCTTCCCTGGAGGAGTCTGGGGTTGCTACCCGGGATCACAGGGCCCGAAAACACCGGAATAAAAACTCAGGGACATAGCTGCAACAAGTCTCGAATGCATCCAAGAGGATGGAGCATTGTCCAAGGAGAAAAATTATCTCGGGTATCTTCCCTGGAGGAGTCTGGGGTTGCTACCCGGGATTACAGGGACCCAAACCACAGGAAAAATGTCTGTGGGAGATGCCTGGGAGGAATCTCATATGCATCCCAGAAGATGGAGCTTTGTCCCAGCAGAAAAATCATCTCGGGTATCTTCCCTTGAGGAGTCTGGGGTTGCTACCCGGGATTACAGGGACCCAAACCACAGGAAAAATGTCTGCGGGAGACGCCTGGGAGGAATCTCAGATGCATCCCAGAAGATGGAGCATTGTCCAAGGAGAAAAATCATCTTGGGTATCTTCCCTGGAGGAGTCTGGGGTTGCTACCCGGGATCACAGGGCCCGAAAACACTGGAATAAAAACTCAGGGACATACCTGCAAGGAGTCTCGGATGCTTCCCAGAGGATGGAGCATTGTCCAAGCAGAAAAATTATCTCGGGTATCTTCCCTGGAGGAGTCTGGGGTTGCTACCCGGGATTACAGGGACCCAAACCACAGGAAAATTGTCTGTGGGAGATGCCTGGGAGGAATCTCATATGCATCCCACAAGATGGAGCATTGTCCAAGGAGAAAAATCATCTCGGGTATCTTCCCTGGAGGAGTCTGGGGTTGCTACCCGGGATCACAGGGCCCGAAAACACCGGAATAAAAACTCAGGGACATACCTGCAAGGAGTCTCGGATGCTTCCCAGAAGACGGAGCATTGTCCAAGCAGAAAAATTATCTCGGGTATCTTCCTTGGAGGAGTCTGGGGTTGCTACCCGGGATCACAGGGCCCTAAAGCACTGGAGAAAACTCTGCAGGAGACGCCTGGGAGGAATTCTGGGTAGATCCCACAGGACGGACCACTGTCAAGAGAGAAAAATCATATTGGGTGTCTTCCCTGGAGGAGTCTGGGGTTGCTACCTGGGATGACAGAACCATAAACCGTGAGAAAAAAGACTCAGGGACATAGCTGCGACAAGTCTCGGATGCATCCCAGAGGATGGAGCATTGTCCAAGGAGAAAAATCATCTCGGGTATCTTTCCTGGAGGAGTCTGGGGTTGCTACCCGGGATTAAAGGGACCCAAACCACAGGAAAAATGTCTGCGGGAGACGCCTGGGAGGAATCTCAGATGCATCCCAGAGGATGGAGCATTGTCCCAGGAGAAAAATCATCTCGGGTATCTTCCCTGGAGGAGTCTGGGGTTGCTACCCGGGATCACAGGGCCCGAAAACACCGGAATAAAAACTCAGGGACATAGCTGCAACAAGTCTCGAATGCATCCAAGAGGATGGAGCATTGTCCAAGGAGAAAAATTATCTCGGGTATCTTCCCTGGAGGAGTCTGGGGTTGCTACCCGGGATTACAGGGACCCAAACCACAGGAAAAATGTCTGTGGGAGATGCCTGGGAGGAATCTCATATGCATCCCAGAAGATGGAGCTTTGTCCCAGCAGAAAAATCATCTCGGGTATCTTCCCTTGAGGAGTCTGGGGTTGCTACCCGGGATTACAGGGACCCAAACCACAGGAAAAATGTCTGCGGGAGACGCCTGGGAGGAATCTCAGATGCATCCCAGAAGATGGAGCATTGTCCAAGGAGAAAAATCATCTTGGGTATCTTCCCTAGAGGAGTCTGGGGTTGCTACCCGGGATCACAGGGCCCGAAAACACTGGAATAAAAACTCAGGGACATACCTGCAAGGAGTCTCGGATGCTTCCCAGAGGATGGAGCATTGTCCAAGCAGAAAAATTATCTCGGGTATCTTCCCTGGAGGAGTCTGGGGTTGCTACCCGGGATTACAGGGACCCAAACCACAGGAAAATTGTCTGTGGGAGATGCCTGGGAGGAATCTCATATGCATCCCAGAAGATGGAGCATTGTCCAAGGAGAAAAATCATCTCGGGTATCTTCCCTGGAGGAGTCTGGGGTTGCTACCCGGGATCACAGGGCCCGAAAACACCGGAATAAAAACTCAGGGACATACCTGCAAGGAGTCTCGGATGCTTCCCAGAAGACGGAGCATTGTCCAAGCAGAAAAATTATCTCGGGTATCTTCCTTGGAGGAGTCTGGGGTTGCTACCCGGGATCACAGGGCCCTAAAGCACTGGAGAAAACTCTGCAGGAGACGCCTGGGAGGAATTCTGGGTAGATCCCACAGGACGGACCACTGTCAAGAGAGAAAAATCATATTGGGTGTCTTCCCTGGAGGAGTCTGGGGTTGCTACCTGGGATGACAGAACCATAAACCGTGAGAAAAAAGACTCAGGGACACAGCTGCGACAAGTCTCGGATGCATCCCAGAGGATGGAGCATTGTCCAAGGAGAAAAATCATCTCGGGTATCTTTCCTGGAGGAGTCTGGGGTTGCTACCCGGGATTAAAGGGACCCAAACCACAGGAAAAATGTCTGCGGGAGACGCCTGGGAGGAATCTCAGATGCATCCCAGAAGATGGAGCATTGTCCCAGGAGAAAAATCATCTCGGGTATCTTCCCTGGAGGAGTCTGGGGTTGCTACCCGCGATCACAGGGCCCCAAAACACCGGAGAAAACTCTGCGGGAGACTCCTGGGAGGAGTTCTGGATA
Source organism: Vanellus vanellus (assembly GCF_965231255.1). NCBI lineage: Eukaryota > Metazoa > Chordata > Aves > Charadriiformes > Charadriidae > Vanellus > Vanellus vanellus. The sequence goes on along the minus strand of NW_028127296.1, from coordinate 4,081,950 downwards.
GATCCCGCAGTATGGACCACTGTCAAGAGAGAAAAATCATATTGGGTGTCTTCCCTGGAGGAGTCTGGGGATGCTACCCGGGATCAGAGGGCCCGAAAATACCGGAATAAACACTCAGGGACATACCTGCAAGGAGTCTCGGATGCTTCCCAGAGGATGTAGCATTGTCCAAGGAGAAAAATCATCTCGGGTATCTTCTCTGGAGGAGTCTGGGGTTGCTACCCGGGTTTACAGGGACCCAAACCACAGGAAAAATGTCTGCGGGAGACTACTGGGAGGAATCTCAGATGCATCCCAGAAGATGGAGCATTGTCCAAGGAGAAAAATCATCTCGGGTATCTTCTCTGGAGGAGTCTGGGGTTGCTACCCGGGATTACAGGGACCCAAACCACAGGAAAAATGTCTGTGGGAGATGCCTGGGAGGAATCTCATATGCATCCCAGAAGATGGAGCTTTGTCCCAGCAGAAAAATCATCTCGGGTATCTTCCCTGGAGGAGTCTGGGGTTGCTACCCGGGATTACAGGGACCCAAACCACAGGAAAAATGTCTGCGGGAGACGCCTGGGAGGAATCTCAGATGTATCCCAGAAGATGGAGCATTGTCCAAGGAGAAAAGTCATCTCGGGTATCTTCCCTGGAGGACTCTGGGGTTGCTATCCGGGATCACAGGGCCCGAAAACACCGGAATAAAAACTCAGGGACATACCTGCAAGGAGTCTCGGATGCTTCCCAGAGGATGTAGCATTGTCCAAGGAGAAAAATCATCTCGGGTATCTTCCTTGGAGGAGTCTGGGGTTGCTACCCAGGATTACAGGGACCCAAACCACAGGAAAAATGTCTGCGGGAGACTACTGGGAGGAGTTCTGGATAGATCCCGCAGTATGGACCACTGTCAAGAGAGAAAAATCATATTGGGTGTCTTCCCTGGAGGAGTCTGTGGTTACTATCCGGGATCAGAGGGCCCGAAAATACCGGAATAAACACTCAGGGACATACCTGCAAGGAGTCTCGGATGCTTCCAAGAGGATGGAGCATTGTCCAAGGAGAAAAATTATCTCGGGTATCTTCCTTGGAGGAGTCTGGGGTTGCTACCCGGGATCACAAGGCCCTAAAGCACTGGAGAAAACTCTGCAGGAGACGCCTGGGAGGAATTCTGGGTAGATCCCGCAGGACGGACCACTGTCAAGAGAGAAAAATCATATTGGGTGTCTTCCCTGGAGGAGTCTGGGGTTACTATCCGGGATCAGAGGGCCCGAAAATACCGGAATAAACACTCAGGGACATACCTGCAAGGAGTCTCGGATGCTTCCAAGAGGATGGAGTATTGTCCAAGGAGAAAAATTATCTCGGGTATCTTCCCTGGAGGAGTCTGGGGTTGCTACCCGGGATCACAGGACCCCAAAACACCGGAGAAAACTCTGCGGGAGACTCCTGGGAGGAGTTCTGGATAGATCCCGCAGTATGGACCACTGTCAAGAGAGAAAAATCGTATTGGGTGTCGTCCCTGGAGGAGTCTGGGGTTGCTACGCGGGATCACAGGGCCCGAAAATACCGGAATAAACACTCAGGGACATAACTGCAAGGAGTCTCGGATGCTTCCAAGAGGATGGAGCATTGTCCAAGGAGAAAAATCATCTCGGGTATCTTCCTTGGAGGAGTCTGGGGTTGCTACCCGGGATCACAGGGCCCTAAAGCACTGGAGAAAACTCTGCGGGAGACGCCTGGGAGGAATTCTGGGTAGATCCCGCAGGATGGACCACTGTCAAGAGAGAAAAATCATATTGGGTGTCTTCCCTGGAGGAGTCTGGGGTTGCTACCTGGGATGACAGAACCATAAACCGTGAGAAAAAAGACTCAGGGACATAGCTGCGACAAGTCTCGGATGCATCCCAGAGCATGGAGCATTGTCCAAGGAGAAAAATCATCCCGGATATCTTTCCTGGAGGAGTCTGGGGTTGCTACCCGGGATTAAAGGGACCCAAACCACAGGAAAAATGTCTGCGGGAGATGCCTGGGAGGAATCTCAGATGCATCCCAGAAGATGGAGCATTGTCCAAGGAGAAAAATCATCTCGGGTATCTTCCCTGGAGGAGTCTGGGGTTGCTACCCGGGATCAGAGGGCCCGAAAACACCGGAATAAAAACTCAGGGACATACCTGCAAGGAGTCTCGGATGCTTCCCAGAGGATGGAGCATTGTCCAAGCAGAAAAATTATCTCGGGTATCTTCCCTGGAGGAGTCTGGGGTTGCTACCCGGGATTACAGGGACCCAAACCACAGGAAAAATGTCTGTGCGAGATGCCTGGGAGGAATCTCATATGCATCCCAGAAGATGGAGCTTTGTCCCAGCAGAAAAATCATCTCGGGTATCTTCCCTGGAGGAGTCTGGGGTTGCTACCTGGGATTACAGGGACCCAAACCACAGGAAAAATGTCTGTGGGAGATGCCTGGGAGGAATCTCAGATGCATCCCAGAAGATGGAGCATTGTCCAAGGAGAAAAATCATCTCGGGTATCTTCCCTGGAGGAGTCTGGGGTTGCTACCCGGGATCAGAGGGCCCGAAAACACCGGAATAAAAACTCAGGGACATACCTGCAAGGAGTCTCGGATGCTTCCCAGAGGATGGAGCATTGTCCAAGCAGAAAAGTCATCTCGGGTATCTTCCCTGGAGGAGTCTGGGGTTGCTACCCGGGATCACAGGACCCCAAAACACCGGAGAAAACTCTGCGGGAGACACCTGGGAGGAGTTCTGGATAGATCCCGCAGTATGGACCACTGTCAAGAGAGAAAAATCATATTGGGTGTCTTCCCTGGAGGAGTCTGGGGTTGCTACCCGGGATCACAGGGCCCGAAAATACCGGAATAAACACTCAGGGACATAACTGCAAGGAGTCTCGGATGCTTCCAAGAGGATGGAGCATTGTCCAAGGAGAAAAATCATCTCGGGTATCTTCCCTGGAGGAGTCTGGGGTTGCTACCCGGGATTACAGGGACCCAAACCACAGGAAAAATGTCTGCGGGAGACGCCTGGCAGGAATCTCAGATGCATCCCAGAAGATGGAGCATTGTCCAAGGAGAAAAATCATCTTGGGTATCTTCCCTGGAGGAGTCTGGGGTTGCTACCCGGGATCACAGGGCCCGAAAACACCGGAATAAAAACTCAGGGACATACCTGCAAGGAGTCTTGGATGCTTCCCAGAGGATGGAGCATTGTCCAAGCAGAAAAATTATCTCGGGTATCTTCCTTGGAGGAGTCTGGGGTTGCTACCCGGGATCACAGGGCCCTAAAGCACTGGAGAAAACTCTGCGGGAGACGCCTGGGAGGAATTCTGGGTAGATCCCGCAGGATGGACCACTGTCAAGAGAGAAAAATCATATTGGGTGTCTTCCCTGGAGGAGTCTGGGGTTGCTACCTGGGATGACAGAAACATAAACCGTGAGAAAAAAGACTCAGGGACATAGCTGCGACAAGTCTCGGATGCATCCCAGAGCATGAAGCATTGTCCAAGGAGAAAAATCATCCCGGATATCTTTCCTGAAGGAGTCTGGGGTTGCTACCCGGGATTAAAGGGACCCAAACCACAGGAAAAATGTCTGCGGGAAATGCCTGGGAGGAATCTCAGATGCATCCCAGAAGATGGAGCATTGTCCAAGGAGAAAAATCATCTCGGGTATCTTCCCTGGAGGAGTCTGGGGTTGCTACCCGGGATCAGAGGGCCCGAAAACACCGGAATAAAAACTCAGGGACATACCTGCAAGGAGTCTCGGATGCTTCCCAGAGGATGGAGCATTGTCCAAGCAGAAAAATTATCTCGGGTATCTTCCCTGGAGGAGTCTGGGGTTGCTACCCGGGATTACAGGGACCCAAACCACAGGAAAAATGTCTGTGGGAGATTCCTGGGAGGAATCTCATATGCATCCCATAAGATGGAGCTTTGTCCCAGCAGAAAAATCATCTCGGGTATCTTCCCTGGAGGAGTTTGGGGTTGCTACCCGGGATCACAGGGCCCGAAAACACCGGAATAAAAACTCAGGGACATACCTGCAAGGAGTCTCGGATGCTTCCCAGAGGATGGAGCATTGTCCAAGCAGAAAAATTATCTCGGGTATCTTCCCTGGAGGAGTCTGGGGTTGCTACCCGGGATCACAGGACCCCAAAACACCGGAGAAAACTCTGCGGGAGACTCCTGGGAGGAGTTCTGGATAGATCCCGCAGTATGGACCACTGTCAAGAGAGAAAAATCATATTGGGTGTCGTCCCTGGAGGAGTCTGGGGTTGCTACCCGGGATCAGAGGGCCCGAAAATACCGGAATAAACACTCAGGGACATAACTGCAAGGAGTCTCGGATGCTTCCAAGAGGATGGAGCATTGTCCAAGGAGAAAAATCATCTCGGGTATCTTCCTTGGAGGAGTCTGGGGTTGCTACCTGGGATTACAGGGACCCAAACCACAGGAAAAATGTCTGTGGGAGATGCCTCGGAGGAATCTCAGATGCATCCCAGAAGATGGAGCATTGTCCAAGGAGAAAAATCATCTCGGGTATCTTCCCTGGAGGAGTCTGGGGTTGCTACCCGGGATCACAGGGCCCGAAAACACCGGAATAAAAACTCAGGGACATACCTGCAAGGAGTCTCGGATGCTTCCCAGAGGATGGAGCATTGTCCAAGCAGAAAAATTATCTCGGGTATCTTCCCTGGAGGAGTCTGGGGTTGCTACCCGGGATTACAGGGACCCAAACCACAGGAAAAATGTCTGTGGGAGATGCCTGGGAGGAATCTCATATGCATCCCAGAAGATGGAGCTTTGTCCCAGCAGAAAAATCATCTCGGGTATCTTCCCTTGAGGAGTCTGGGGTTGCTACCCGGGATTACAGGGACCCAAACCACAGGAAAAATGTCTGCGGGAGACGCCTGGGAGGAATCTCAGATGCATCCCAGAAGATGGAGCATTGTCCAAGGAGAAAAATCATCTTGGGTATCTTCCCTGGAGGAGTCTGGGGTTGCTACCCGGGATCACAGGGCCCGAAAACACTGGAATAAAAACTCAGGGACATACCTGCAAGGAGTCTCGGATGCTTCCCAGAGGATGGAGCATTGTCCAAGCAGAAAAATTATCTCGGGTATCTTCCCTGGAGGAGTCTGGGGTTGCTACCCGGGATTACAGGGACCCAAACCACAGGAAAATTGTCTGTGGGAGATGCCTGGGAGGAATCTCATATGCATCCCACAAGATGGAGCATTGTCCAAGGAGAAAAATCATCTCGGGTATCTTCCCTGGAGGAGTCTGGGGTTGCTACCCGGGATCACAGGGCCCGAAAACACCGGAATAAAAACTCAGGGACATACCTGCAAGGAGTCTCGGATGCTTCCCAGAAGACGGAGCATTGTCCAAGCAGAAAAATTATCTCGGGTATCTTCCTTGGAGGAGTCTGGGGTTGCTACCCGGGATCACAGGGCCCTAAAGCACTGGAGAAAACTCTGCAGGAGACGCCTGGGAGGAATTCTGGGTAGATCCCACAGGACGGACCACTGTCAAGAGAGAAAAATCATATTGGGTGTCTTCCCTGGAGGAGTCTGGGGTTGCTACCTGGGATGACAGAACCATAAACCGTGAGAAAAAAGACTCAGGGACACAGCTGCGACAAGTCTCGGATGCATCCCAGAGGATGGAGCATTGTCCAAGGAGAAAAATCATCTCGGGTATCTTTCCTGGAGGAGTCTGGGGTTGCTACCCGGGATTAAAGGGACCCAAACCACAGGAAAAATGTCTGCGGGAGACGCCTGGGAGGAATCTCAGATGCATCCCAGAAGATGGAGCATTGTCCCAGGAGAAAAATCATCTCGGGTATCTTCCCTGGAGGAGTCTGGGGTTGCTACCCGCGATCACAGGGCCCCAAAACACCGGAGAAAACTCTGCGGGAGACTCCTGGGAGGAGTTCTGGACAGATCCCGCAGTATGGACCACTGTCAAGAGAGAAAAATCATATTGGGTGTCTTCCCTGGAGGAGTCTGGGGATGCTACCCGGGATCAGAGGGCCCGAAAATACCGGAATAAACACTCAGGGACATACCTGCAAGGAGTCTCGGATGCTTCCCAGAGGATGTAGCATTGTCCAAGGAGAAAAATCATCTCGGGTATCTTCTCTGGAGGAGTCTGGGGTTGCTACCCGGGTTTACAGGGACCCAAACCACAGGAAAAATGTCTGCGGGAGACTACTGGGAGGAATCTCAGATGCATCCCAGAAGATGGAGCATTGTCCAAGGAGAAAAATCATCTCGGGTATCTTCTCTGGAGGAGTCTGGGGTTGCTACCCGGGATTACAGGGACCCAAACCACAGGAAAAATGTCTGTGGGAGATGCCTGGGAGGAATCTCATATGCATCCCAGAAGATGGAGCTTTGTCCCAGCAGAAAAATCATCTCGGGTATCTTCCCTGGAGGAGTCTGGGGTTGCTACCCGGGATTACAGGGACCCAAACCACAGGAAAAATGTCTGCGGGAGACGCCTGGGAGGAATCTCAGATGCATCCCAGAAGATGGAGCATTGTCCAAGGAGAAAAGTCATCTCGGGTATCTTCCCTGGAGGACTCTGGGGTTGCTACCCGGGATCACAGGGCCCGAAAACACCGGAATAAAAACTCAGGGACATACGTGCAAGGAGTCTCGGATGCTTCCCAGAGGATGGAGCATTGTCTAAGCAGAAAAATTATCTCGGGTATCTTCCCTGGAGGAGTCTGGGGTTGCTACCCGGGATCACAGGGCCCCAAAACACCGGAGAAAACTCTGCGGGAGACGCCTGGGAGGAGTTCTGGATAGATCCCGCAGGATGGACCACTGTCAAGAGAGAAAAATCATATTGGGTGTCTTCCCTGGAGGAGTCTGGGGTTGCTACCCGGGATCAGAGGGCCCGAAAATACCGGAATAAACACTCAGGGACATAACTGCAAGGAGTCTCGGATGCTTCCAAGAGGATGGAGCATTGTCCAAGGAGAAAAATCATATCTGGTATCTTCCCTGGAGGAGTCTGGGGTTGCTACCCGGGATTACAGGGACCCAAACCACAGGAAAAATGTCTGTGGGAGATGCCTGGGAGGAATCTCATATGCATCCCAGAAGATGGAGCATTGTCCAAGGAGAAAAATCATCTCGGGTATCTTCCCTGGAGGAGTCTGGGGTTGCTACCCGGGATCACAGGGCCCGAAAACACCGGAATAAAAACTCAGGGACATACCTGCAAGGAGTCTCGGATGCTTCCCAGAGGATGGAGCATTGTCCAAGCAGAAAAATTATCTCGGGTATCTTCCTTGGAGGAGTCTGGGGTTGCTACCCGGGATAACAGGGCCCTAAAGCACTGGAGAAAACTCTGCGGGAGACGCCTGGGAGGAGTTCTGGGTAGATCCCGCAGGATGGACCACTGTCAAGAGAGAAAAATCATATTGGGTGTCTTCCCTGGAGGAGTCTGGGGTTGCTACCTGGGATGACAGAACCATAAACCGTGAGAAAAAAGACTCAGGGACATAGCTGCGACAAGTCTCGGATGCATCCCAGAGCATGAAGCATTGTCCAAGGAGAAAAATCATCCCGGATATCTTTCCTGAAGGAGTCTGGGGTTGCTACCCGGGATTAAAGGGACCCAAACCACAGGAAAAATGTCTGCGGGAAATGCCTGGGAGGAATCTCAGATGCATCCCAGAAGATGGAGCATTGTCCAAGGAGAAAAATCATCTCGGGTATCTTCCCTGGAGGAGTCTGGGGTTGCTACCCGGGATTACAGGGACCCAAACCACAGGAAAAATGCCTGTGGGAGACGCCTGGGAGGAATCTCAGATGCATCCCAGAAGATGGACCATTGTTCAAGCAGAAAAATCATCTCGGGTATCTTCCCTGGAGGAGTCTGGGGTTGCTACCCGGGATCACAGGGCCCGAAAACACCGGAATAAAAACTCAGGGACATACCTGCAAGGAGTCTCGGATGCTTCCCAGAGGATGGAGCATTGTCCAAGCAGAAAAATTATCTCGGGTATCTTCCCTGGAGGAGTCTGGGGTTGCTACCCGGGATTACAGGGACCCAAACCACAGGAAAAATGTCTGTGGGAGATGCCTGGGAGGAATCTCATATGCATCCCAGAAGATGGAGCTTTGTCCCAGCAGAAAAATCATCTCGGCTATCTTCCCTGGAGGAGTCTGGGGTTGCTACCCGGGATCACAGGGCCCGAAAACACCGGAATAAAAACTCAGGGACATACCTGCAAGGAGTCTCGGATGCTTCCCAGAGGATGGAGCATTGTCCAAGCAGAAAAATTATCTCGGGTATCTTCCCTGGAGGAGTCTGGGGTTGCTACCCGGGATCACAGGACCCCAAAACACCGGAGAAAACTCTGCGGGAGACGCCTGGGAGGAGTTCTGGATAGATCCCGCAGTATGGACCACTGTCAAGAGAGAAAAATCGTATTGGGTGTCGTCCCTGGAGGAGTCTGGGGTTGCTACGCGGGATCACAGGGCCCGAAAATACCGGAATAAACACTCAGGGACATAACTGCAAGGAGTCTCGGATGCTTCCAAGAGGATGGAGCATTGTCCAAGGAGAAAAATCATCTCGGGTATCTTCCTTGAAGGAGTCTGGGGTTGCTACCCGGGATCACAGGGCCCTAAAGCACTGGAGAAAACTCTGCGGGAGACGCCTGGGAGGAATTCTGGGTAGATCCCGCAGGATGGACCACTGTCAAGAGAGAAAAATCATATTGGGTGTCTTCCCTGGAGGAGTCTGGGGTTGCTACCTGGGATGACAGAACCATAAACCGTGAGAAAAAAGACTCAGGGACATAGCTGCGACAAGTCTCGGATGCATCCCAGAGCATGGAGCATTGTCCAAGGAGAAAAATCATCCCGGATATCTTTCCTGGAGGAGTCTGGGGTTGCTACCCGGGATTAAAGGGACCCAAACCACAGGAAAAATGTCTGCGGGAGATGCCTGGGAGGAATCTCAGATGCATCCCAGAAGATGGAGCATTGTCCAAGGAGAAAAATCATCTCGGGTATCTTCCCTGGAGGAGTCTGGGGTTGCTACCCGGGATCAGAGGGCCCGAAAACACCGGAATAAAAACTCAGGGACATACCTGCAAGGAGTCTCGGATGCTTCCCAGAGGATGGAGCATTGTCCAAGGAGAAAAATTATCTCGGGTATCTTCCCTGGAGGAGTCTGGGGTTGCTACCCGGGATTACAGGGACCCAAACCACAGGAAAAATGTCTGTGCGAGATGCCTGGGAGGAATCTCATATGCATCCCAGAAGATGGAGCTTTGTCCCAGCAGAAAAATCATCTCGGGTATCTTCCCTGGAGGAGTCTGGGGTTGCTACCTGGGATTACAGGGACCCAAACCACAGGAAAAATGTCTGCGGGAGATGCCTGGGAGGAATCTCAGATGCATCCCAGAAGATGGAGCATTGTCCAAGGAGAAAAATCATCTCGGGTATCTTCCCTGGAGGAGTCTGGGGTTGCTACCCGGGATCAGAGGGCCCGAAAACACCGGAATAAAAACTCAGGGACATACCTGCAAGGAGTCTCGGATGCTTCCCAGAGGATGGAGCATTGTCCAAGCAGAAAAGTCATCTCGGGTATCTTCCCTGGAGGAGTCTGGGGTTGCTACCCGGGATCACAGGGCCCCAAAACACCGGAGAAAACTCTGCGGGAGACACCTGGGAGGAGTTCTGGATAGATCCCGCAGTATGGACCACTGTCAAGAGAGAAAAATCATATTGGGTGTCTTCCCTGGAGGAGTCTGGGGTTGCTACCCGGGATCACAGGGCCCGAAAATACCGGAATAAACACTCAGGGACATAACTGCAAGGAGTCTCGGATGCTTCCAAGAGGATGGAGCATTGTCCAAGGAGAAAAATCATCTCTGGTATCTTCCCTGGAGGAGTCTGGGGTTGCTACCCGGGATTACAGGGACCCAAACCACAGGAAAAATGTCTGCGGGAGACGCCTGGCAGGAATCTCAGATGCATCCCAGAAGATGGAGCATTGTCCAAGGAGAAAAATCATCTTGGGTATCTTCCCTGGAGGAGTCTGGGGTTGCTACCCGGGATCACAGGGCCCGAAAACACCGGAATAAAAACTCAGGGACATACCTGCAAGGAGTCTTGGATGCTTCCCAGAGGATGGAGCATTGTCCAAGCAGAAAAATTATCTCGGGTATCTTCCTTGGAGGAGTCTGGGGTTGCTACCCGGGATCACAGGGCCCTAAAGCACTGGAGAAAACTCTGCGGGAGACGCCTGGGAGGAATTCTGGGTAGATCCCGCAGGATGGACCACTGTCAAGAGAGAAAAATCATATTGGGTGTCTTCCCTGGAGGAGTCTGGGGTTGCTACCTGGGATGACAAAACCATAAACCGTGAGAAAAAAGACTCAGGGACATAGCTGCGACAAGTCTCGGATGCATCCCAGAGCATGAAGCATTGTCCAAGGAGAAAAATCATCCCGGATATCTTTCCTGAAGGAGTCTGGGGTTGCTACCCGGGATTAAAGGGACCCAAACCACAGGAAAAATGTCTGCGGGAAATGCCTGGGAGGAATCTCAGATGCATCCCAGAAGATGGAGCATTGTCCAAGGAGAAAAATCATCTCGGGTATCTTCCCTGGAGGAGTCTGGGGTTGCTACCCGGGATCACAGGGCCCGAAAACACCGGAATAAAAACTCAGGGACATACGTGCAAGGAGTCTCGGATGCTTCCCAGAGGATGGAGCATTGTCCAAGCAGAAAAATTATCTCGGGTATCTTCCCTGGAGGAGTCTGGGGTTGCTACCCGGGATCACAGGGCCCCAAAACACCGGAGAAAACTCTGCGGGAGACGCCTGGGAGGAGTTCTGGATAGATCCCGCAGGATGGACCACTGTCAAGAGAGAAAAATCATATTGGGTGTCTTCCCTGGAGGAGTCTGGGGTTGCTACCCGGGATCAGAGGGCCCGAAAATACCGGAATAAACACTCAGGGACATAACTGCAAGGAGTCTCGGATGCTTCCAAGAGGATGGAGCATTGTCCAAGGAGAAAAATCATATCTGGTATCTTCCCTGGAGGAGTCTGGGGTTGCTACCCGGGATTACAGGGACCCAAACCACAGGAAAAATGTCTGCGGGAGACGCCTGGGAGGAATCTCAGATGCATCCCAGAAGATGGAGCTTTGTCCCAGCAGAAAAGTCATCTCGGGTATCTTCCCTGGAGGAGTCTGGGGTTGCTACCCGGGATTACAGGGACCCAAACCACAGGAAAAATGTCTGCGGGAGACGCCTGGGAGGAATCTCATATGCATCCCAGAAGATGGAGCATTGTCCAAGGAGAAAAATCATCTCGGGTATCTTCCCTGGAGGAGTCTGGGGTTGCTACCCGGGATCACAGGGCCCGAAAACACCGGAATAAAAACTCAGGGACATACCTGCAAGGAGTCTCGGATGCTTCCCAGAGGATGGAGCATTGTCCAAGCAGAAAAATTATCTCGGGTATCTTCCTTGGAGGAGTCTGGGGTTGCTACCCGGGATCACAGGGCCCTAAAGCACTGGAGAAAACTCTGCGGGAGACGCCTGGGAGGAATTCTGGGTAGATCCCGCAGGACGGACCACTGTCAAGAGAGAAAAATCATATTGGGTGTCTTCCCTGGAGGAGTCTGGGTTTGCTACCTGGGATGACAGAACCATAAACCGTGAGAAAAAAGACTCAGGGACATAGCTGCGACAAGTCTCGGATGCATCCCAGAGCATGGAGCATTGTCCAAGGAGAAAAATCATCCCGGATATCTTTCCTGGAGGAGTCTGGGGTTGCTACCCGGGATTAAAGGGACCCAAACCACAGGAAAAATGTCTGCGGGAGACGTCTGGGAGGAATCTCAGATGCATCCCAGAAGATGGAGCATTGTCCAAGGAGAAAAATCATCTCGGGTATCTTCCCTGGAGGAGTCTGGGGTTGCTACCCGGGATTACAGGGACCCAAACCACAGGAAAAATGTCTGCGGGAGACGCCTGGGAGGAATCTCAGATGCATCCCAGAAGATGGAGCATTGTCCAAGGAGAAAAATCATCCCGGATATCTTCCCTGGAGGAGTCTGGGGGTGCTACCCGGGATTAAAGGGACCCAAACCACAGGAAAAATGTCTGCGGGAGACGCCTGGGAGGAATCTCATATGCATCCCAGAAGATGGAGCATTGTCCAAGGAGAAAAATCATCTCGGGTATCTTCCCTGGAGGAGTCTGGGGTTGCTACCCGGGATCACAGGGCCCGAAAACACCGGAATAAAAACTCAGGGACATACCTGCAAGGAGTCTCGGATGCTTCCCAGAGGATGGAGCATTGTCCAAGCAGAAAAATTATCTCGGGTATCTTCCCTGGAGGAGTCTGGGGTTGCTACCCGGGATTACAGGGACCCAAACCACAGGAAAAATGTCTGTGGGAGATGCCTGGGAGGAATCTCATATGCATCCCAGAAGATGGAGCTTTGTCCCAGCAGAAAAATCATCTCGGGTATCTTCCCTTGAGGAGTCTGGGGTTGCTACCCGGGATTACAGGGACCCAAACCACAGGAAAAATGTCTGCGGGAGACGCCTGGGAGGAATCTCAGATGCATCCCAGAAGATGGAGCATTGTCCAAGGAGAAAAATCATCTTGGGTATCTTCCCTAGAGGAGTCTGGGGTTGCTACCCGGGATCACAGGGCCCGAAAACACTGGAATAAAAACTCAGGGACATACCTGCAAGGAGTCTCGGATGCTTCCCAGAGGATGGAGCATTGTCCAAGCAGAAAAATTATCTCGGGTATCTTCCCTGGAGGAGTCTGGGGTTGCTACCCGGGATTACAGGGACCCAAACCACAGGAAAATTGTCTGTGGGAGATGCCTGGGAGGAATCTCATATGCATCCCACAAGATGGAGCATTGTCCAAGGAGAAAAATCATCTCGGGTATCTTCCCTGGAGGAGTCTGGGGTTGCTACCCGGGATCACAGGGCCCGAAAACACCGGAATAAAAACTCAGGGACATACCTGCAAGGAGTCTCGGATGCTTCCCAGAAGACGGAGCATTGTCCAAGCAGAAAAATTATCTCGGGTATCTTCCTTGGAGGAGTCTGGGGTTGCTACCCGGGATCACAGGGCCCTAAAGCACTGGAGAAAACTCTGCAGGAGACGCCTGGGAGGAATTCTGGGTAGATCCCACAGGACGGACCACTGTCAAGAGAGAAAAATCATATTGGGTGTCTTCCCTGGAGGAGTCTGGGGTTGCTACCTGGGATGACAGAACCATAAACCGTGAGAAAAAAGACTCAGGGACATAGCTGCGACAAGTCTCGGATGCATCCCAGAGGATGGAGCATTGTCCAAGGAGAAAAATCATCTCGGGTATCTTTCCTGGAGGAGTCTGGGGTTGCTACCCGGGATTAAAGGGACCCAAACCACAGGAAAAATGTCTGCGGGAGACGCCTGGGAGGAATCTCAGATGCATCCCAGAAGATGGAGCATTGTCCCAGGAGAAAAATCATCTCGGGTATCTTCCCTGGAGGAGTCTGGGGTTGCTACCCGGGATCACAGGGCCCGAAAACACCGGAATAAAAACTCAGGGACATAGCTGCAACAAGTCTCGAATGCATCCAAGAGGATGGAGCATTGTCCAAGGAGAAAAATTATCTCGGGTATCTTCCCTGGAGGAGTCTGGGGTTGCTACCCGGGATTACAGGGACCCAAACCACAGGAAAAATGTCTGTGGGAGATGCCTGGGAGGAATCTCATATGCATCCCAGAAGATGGAGCTTTGTCCCAGCAGAAAAATCATCTCGGGTATCTTCCCTTGAGGAGTCTGGGGTTGCTACCCGGGATTACAGGGACCCAAACCACAGGAAAAATGTCTGCGGGAGACGCCTGGGAGGAATCTCAGATGCATCCCAGAAGATGGAGCATTGTCCAAGGAGAAAAATCATCTTGGGTATCTTCCCTAGAGGAGTCTGGGGTTGCTACCCGGGATCACAGGGCCCGAAAACACTGGAATAAAAACTCAGGGACATACCTGCAAGGAGTCTCGGATGCTTCCCAGAGGATGGAGCATTGTCCAAGCAGAAAAATTATCTCGGGTATCTTCCCTGGAGGAGTCTGGGGTTGCTACCCGGGATTACAGGGACCCAAACCACAGGAAAATTGTCTGTGGGAGATGCCTGGGAGGAATCTCATATGCATCCCACAAGATGGAGCATTGTCCAAGGAGAAAAATCATCTCGGGTATCTTCCCTGGAGGAGTCTGGGGTTGCTACCCGGGATCACAGGGCCCGAAAACACCGGAATAAAAACTCAGGGACATACCTGCAAGGAGTCTCGGATGCTTCCCAGAAGACGGAGCATTGTCCAAGCAGAAAAATTATCTCGGGTATCTTCCTTGGAGGAGTCTGGGGTTGCTACCCGGGATCACAGGGCCCTAAAGCACTGGAGAAAACTCTGCAGGAGACGCCTGGGAGGAATTCTGGGTAGATCCCACAGGACGGACCACTGTCAAGAGAGAAAAATCATATTGGGTGTCTTCCCTGGAGGAGTCTGGGGTTGCTACCTGGGATGACAGAACCATAAACCGTGAGAAAAAAGACTCAGGGACACAGCTGCGACAAGTCTCGGATGCATCCCAGAGGATGGAGCATTGTCCAAGGAGAAAAATCATCTCGGGTATCTTTCCTGGAGGAGTCTGGGGTTGCTACCCGGGATTAAAGGGACCCAAACCACAGGAAAAATGTCTGCGGGAGACGCCTGGGAGGAATCTCAGATGCATCCCAGAAGATGGAGCATTGTCCCAGGAGAAAAATCATCTCGGGTATCTTCCCTGGAGGAGTCTGGGGTTGCTACCCGCGATCACAGGGCCCCAAAACACCGGAGAAAACTCTGCGGGAGACTCCTGGGAGGAGTTCTGGATAGATCCCGCAGTATGGACCACTGTCAAGAGAGAAAAATCATATTGGGTGTCTTCCCTGGAGGAGTCTGGGGATGCTACCCGGGATCAGAGGGCCCGAAAATACCGGAATAAACACTCAGGGACATACCTGCAAGGAGTCTCGGATGCTTCCCAGAGGATGTAGCATTGTCCAAGGAGAAAAATCATCTCGGGTATCTTCTCTGGAGGAGTCTGGGGTTGCTACCCGGGTTTACAGGGACCCAAACCACAGGAAAAATGTCTGCGGGAGACTACTGGGAGGAATCTCAGATGCATCCCAGAAGATGGAGCATTGTCCAAGGAGAAAAATCATCTCGGGTATCTTCTCTGGAGGAGTCTGGGGTTGCTACCTGGGATGACAGAACCATAAACCGTGAGAAAAAAGACTCAGGGACATAGCTGCAACAAGTCTCGAATGCATCCAAGAGGATGGAGCATTGTCCAAGGAGAAAAATCATCCCGGATATCTTTCCTGGAGGAGTCTGGGGTTGCTACCCGGGATTAAAGGGACCCAAACCACAGGAAAAATGTCTGCGGGAGACGCCTGGGAGGAATCTCAGATGCATCCCAGAAGATGGTGCTTTCTCCCAGCAGAAAAATCATCTCGGGTATCTTCCCTGGAGGAGTCTGGGGGTGCTACCTGGGATTACAGGGACCCAAACCACAGGAAAAATGTCTGCGGGAGACGCCTGGGAGGAATCTCAGATGCATCCCAGAAGATGGAGCATTGTCGAAGGAGAAAAATCATCTCAGGTATCTTCCCTGGAGGAGTCTGGGGTTGCTACCCGGGATCACAGGGCCCGAAAACACCGGAATAAAAACTCAGGGACATACCTGCAAGGAGTCTCGGATGCTTCCCAGAGGATGGAGCATTGTCCAAGCAGAAAAATTATCTCGAGTATCTTCCCTGGAGGAGTCTGGGGTTGCTACCCGGGATTACAGGGACCCAAACCACAGGAAAAATGTCTGTCGGAGATGCCTGGGAGGAATCTCATATGCATCCCAGAAGATGGAGCTTTGTCCCAGCAGAAAAATCATCTCGGGTATCTTCCCTTGAGGAGTCTGGGGTTGCTACCCGGGATTACAGGGACCCAAACCACAGGAAAAATGTCTGCGGGAGACGCCTGGGAGGAATCTCAGATGCATCCCAGAAGATGGAGCATTGTCCAAGGAGAAAAATCATCTTGGGTATCTTCCCTGGAGGAGTCTGGGGTTGCTACCCGGGATCACAGGGCCCGAAAACACTGGAATAAAAACTCAGGGACATACCTGCAAGGAGTCTCGGATGCTTCCCAGAGGATGGAGCATTGTCCAAGCAGAAAAATTATCTCGGGTATCTTCCCTGGAGGAGTTTGGGGTTGCTACCCGCGATTACAGGGACCCAAACCACAGGAAAATTGTCTGTGGGAGATGCCTGGGAGGAATCTCATATGCATCCCACAAGATGGAGCATTGTCCAAGGAGAAAAATCATCTCGGGTATCTTCCCTGGAGGAGTCTGGGGTTGCTACCCGGGATCACAGGGCCCGAAAACACCGGAATAAAAACTCAGGGACATACCTGCAAGGAGTCTCGGATGCTTCCCAGAAGACGGAGCATTGTCCAAGCAGAAAAATTATCTCGGGTATCTTCCTTGGAGGAGTCTGGGGTTGCTACCCGGGATCACAGGGCCCTAAAGCACTGGAGAAAACTCTGCAGGAGACGCCTGGGAGGAATTCTGGGTAGATCCCACAGGACGGACCACTGTCAAGAGAGAAAAATCATATTGGGTGTCTTCCCTGGAGGAGTCTGGGGTTGCTACCTGGGATGACAGAACCATAAACCGTGAGAAAAAAGACTCAGGGACATAGCTGCGACAAGTCTCGGATGCATCCCAGAGGATGGAGCATTGTCCAAGGAGAAAAATCATCTCGGGTATCTTTCCTGGAGGAGTCTGGGGTTGCTACCCGCGATCACAGGGCCCCAAAACACCGGAGAAAACTCTGCGGGAGACTCCTGGGAGGAGTTCTGGATAGATCCCGCAGTATGGACCACTGTCAAGAGAGAAAAATCATATTGGGTGTCTTCCCTGGAGGAGTCTGGGGATGCTACCCGGGATCAGAGGGCCCGAAAATACCGGAATAAACACTCAGGGACATACCTGCAAGGAGTCTCGGATGCTTCCCAGAGGATGTAGCATTGTCCAAGGAGAAAAATCATCTCGGGTATCTTCTCTGGAGGAGTCTGGGGTTGCTACCCGGGTTTACAGGGACCCAAACCACAGGAAAAATGTCTGCGGGAGACTACTGGGAGGAATCTCAGATGCATCCCAGAAGATGGAGCATTGTCAAAGGAGAAAAATCATCTCGGGTATCTTCCCTGGAGGAGTCTGGGGTTGCTACCTGGAATCACAGGGCCCGAAAACACCGGAATAAAAACTCAGGGACATACCTGCAAGGAGTCTCGGATGCTTCCCAGAGGATGGAGCATTGTCCAAGCAGAAAAATTATCTAGGGTATCTTCCCTGGAGGAGTCTGGGGTTGCTACCCGGGATTACAGGGACCCAAACCACAGGAAAAATGTCTGTGGGAGATGCCTGGGAGGAATCTCATATGCATCCCAGAAGATGGAGCTTTGTCCCAGCAGAAAAATCATCTCGGGTATCTTCCCTGGAGGAGTCTGGGGTTGCTACCCGGGATTACAGGGACCCAAACCACAGGAAAAATGTCTGCGGGAGACGCCTGGCAGGAATCTCAGATGCATCCCAGAAGATGGAGCATTGTCCAAGGAGAAAAATCATCTTGGGTATCTTCCCTGGAGGAGTCTGGGGTTGCTACCCGGGATCACAGGGCCCGAAAACACCGGAATAAAAACTCAGGGACATACCTGCAAGGAGTCTCGGATGCTTCCCAGAGGATGGAGCATTGTCCAAGCAGAAAAATTATCTCGGGTATCTTCCCTGGAGGAGTCTGGGGTTGCTACCCGGGATTACAGGGACCCAAACCACAGGAAAATTGTCTGTGGGAGATGCCTGGGAGGAATCTCATATGCATCCCAGAAGATGGAGCTTTGTCCCAGCAGAAAAATCATCTCGGGTATCTTCCCTGGAGGAGTCTGGGGTTGCTACCCGGGATCATAGGGCCTCAAAACACCGGAGAAAACTCTGTGGGAGACTCCTGGGAGGAGTTCTGGATAGATCCCGCAGGACGGACCACTATCAAGAGAGAAAAATCATATTGGGTGTCTTCCCTGGAGGAGTCTGGGGTTGCTACCCGGGATCAGAGGGCCCGAACATACCGGAATAAACACTCAGGGACATACCTGCAAGGAGTCTCGGATGCTTCCAAGAGGATGGAGCATTGTCCAAGGAGAAAAATCATCCCGGATATCTTTCCTGGAGGAGTCTGGGGTTGCTACCCGGGATTAAAGGGACCAAAACCACAGGAAAAATACCTGCGGGAGACGCCTGGGAGGAATCTCAAATGCATCCCAGAAGATGGAGCTTTGTCCCAGCAGAAAAATCATCTTGGGTATCTTCCCTGGAGGAGTCTGGGGTTGCTACCCGGGATTACAGGGACCCAAACCACAGGAAAAATGTCTGTGGGAGACGCCTGGGAGGAATCTCATATGCATCCCAGAAGATGGAGCTTTGTCCCAGCAGAAAAATCATCTCGGGTATCTTCCCTGGAGGAGTCTGGGGTTGCTACCCGGGATTACAGGGACCCAAACCACAGGAAAAATGTCTGTTGGAGATGCCTGGGAGGAATCTCATATGCATCCCAGAAGATGGAGCTTAGTCCAAGGAGAAAAGTCATCTCGGGTATCTTCCCTGGAGGAGTCTGGGGTTGCTACCCGGGATCACAGGGCCCGAAAACACTGGAATAAAAACTCAGGGACATACCTGCAAGGAGTCTCGGATGCTTCCCAGAGGATGGAGCATTGTCCAAGCAGAAAAATTATCTCGGGTATCTTCCCTGGAGGACTCTGGGGTTGCTACCCGGGATCACAGGGCCCCAAAACACCGGAGAAAACTCTGCGGGAGACTCCTGGGAGGAGTTCTGGATAGATCCCGCAGTATGGACCACTGTCAAGAGAGAAAAATCATATTGGGTGTCTTCCCTGGAGGAGTCTGGGGATGCTACCCGGGATCAGAGGGCCCGAAAATACCGGAATAAACACTCAGGGACATACCTGCAAGGAGTCTCGGATGCTTCCCAGAGGATGTAGCATTGTCCAAGGAGAAAAATCATCTCGGGTATCTTCTCTGGAGGAGTCTGGGGTTGCTACCCGGGTTTACAGGGACCCAAACCACAGGAAAAATGTCTGCGGGAGACTACTGGGAGGAGTTCTGGATAGATCCCGCAGTATGGACCACTGTCAAGAGAGAAAAATCATATTGGGTGTCTTCCCTGGAGGAGTCTGGGGTTGCTATCTGGGATTACAGGGACCCAAACCACAGGAAAAATGTCTGTGGGAGACACCTGGGAGGAATCTCAGATGCATCCCAGAAGATGGAGCATTGTCAAAGGAGAAAAATCATCTCGGGTATCTTCCCTGGAGGAGTCTGGGGTTGCTACCCGGGATTACAGGGACCCAAACCACAGGAAAAATGTCTGCGGGAGACGCCTGGGAGGAATCTCAGATGCATCCCAGAAGATGGAGCATTGTCCAAGGAGAAAAGTCATCTCGGGTATCTTCCCTGGAGGACTCTGGGGTTGCTAGCCGGGATCACAGGGCCCGAAAACACCGGAATAAAAACTCAGGGACATACCTGCAAGGAGTCTCGGATGCTTCCCAGAGGATGGAGCATTGTCCAAGCAGAAAAATTATCTCGGGTATCTTCCTTGGAGGAGTCTGGGGTTGCTACCCGGGATCACAGGGCCCTAAAGCACTGGAGAAAACTCTGCGGGAGACACCTGGGAGGAATTCTGGGTAGATCCCGCAGGATGGACCACTGTCAAGAGAGAGAAATCATATTGGGTGTCTTCCCTGGAGGAGTCTGGGGTTGCTACCTGGGATGACAGAACCATAAACCGTGAGAAAAAAGACTCAGGGACATAGCTGCAACAAGTCTCGAATGCATCCAAGAGGATGGAGCATTGTCCAAGGAGAAAAATCATCCCGGATATCTTTCCTGGAGGAGTCTGGGGTTGCTACCCGGGATTAAAGGGACCCAAACCACAGGAAAACTGTCTGCGGGAGACGCCTGGGAGGAATCTCAGATGCATCCCCGAAGATGGTGCTTTCTCCCAGCAGAAAAATCATCTCGGGTATCTTCCTTGGAGGAGTCTGGGGTTGCTACCTGGGATTACAGGGACCCAAACCACAGGAAAAATGTCTGCGGGAGACGCCTGGGAGGAATCTCAGATGCATCCCAGAAGATGGAGCATTGTCCAAGGAGAAAAATCATCTCGGGTATCTTCCCTGGAGGAGTCTGGGGTTGCTACCCGGGATCACAGTGCCCGAAAACACCGGAATAAAAACTCAGGGACATACCTGCAAGGAGTCTCGGATGCTTCCAAGAGGATGGAGCATTGTCCAAGGAGAAAAATCATCTCGGGTATCTTTCCTGGAGGAGTCTGGGGTTGCTACCCGGGTTTACAGGGACCCAAACCACAGGAAAAATGTCTGCGCGAGATGCGTGGGAGGAATCTCAGATGCATCCCAGAAGATGGAGCATTGTCCAAGGAGAAATATCATCTCTGCTATCTTCCCTGAAGGAGTCTGGGGTTACTACCCGGGATCACAGGGCCCGAAAACACCGGAATAAAAACTCAGGGACATACCTGCAAGGAGTCTCGGATGCTTCCAAGAGGATGGAGCATTGTCCAAGCAGAAAAATTATCTCGGGTATCTTCCTTGGAGGAGTCTGGGGTTGCTACCCGGGATCACAGGGCCCTAAAGCACTGGAGAAAACTCTGCAGGAGACGCCTGGGAGGAATTCTGGGTAGATCCCGCAGGACGGACCACTGTCAAGAGAGAAAAATCATATTGGGTGTCTTCCCTGGAGGAGTCTGGGGTTGCTACCTGGGATGACAGAACCATAAACCGTGAGAAAAAAGACTCAGGGACATAGCTGCGACAAGTCTCGGATGCATCCCAGAGGATGGAGCATTGTCCAAGGAGAAAAATCATCTCGGGTATCTTCCCTGGAGGAGTCTGGGGTTGCTACCCGGGATTAAAGGGACCCAAACCACAGGAAAAATGTCTGCGGGAGACGCCTGGGAGGAATCTCAGATGCATCCCAGAAGATGGAGCATTGTCCAAGGAGAAAAATCATCTCGGGTATCTTCCCTGGAGGAGTCTGGGGTTGCTACCCGGGAGCAGAGGGCCCGAAAATACCGGAATAAACACTCAGGGACATACCTGCAAGGAGTCTCGGATGCTTCCCAGAGGATGGAGCATTGTCCAAGCAGAAAAATTATCTCGGGTATCTTCCCTGGAGGAGTCTGGGGTTGCTACCCGGGATCACAGGGCCCCAAAACACCGGAGAAAACTCTGCGGGAGACACCTGGGAGGAGTTCTGGATAGATCCCGCAGGATGGACCACTGTCAAGAGAGAAAAATCATATTGGGTGTCTTCCCTGGAGGAGTCTGGGGTTGCTACCCAGGATCACAGGGCCCTAAAGCACTGGAGAAAACTCTGCGGGAGACGCCTGGGAGGAATTCTGGGTAGATCCTACAGGATGGACCACTGTCAAGAGAGAAAAATCATATTGGGTGTCTTCCCTGGAGGAGTCTGGGGTTGCTACCTGGGATGACAGAACCATAAACCGTGAGAAAAAAGACTCAGGGACATAGCTGCGACAAGTCTCGGATGCATCCCAGAGGATGGAGCATTGTCCAAGCAGAAAAATTATCTCGGGTATCTTCACTGGAGGAGTCTGGGGTTGCTACCCGGGATTACAGGGACCCAAACCACAGGAAAAATGTCTGTGGGAGATGCCTGGGAGGAATCTCATATGCATCCCAGAAGATGGAGCATTGTCCAAGGAGAAAAATCATCTCGGGTATCTTCCCTGGAGGAGTCTGGGGTTGCTACCCGGGATCACAGGGCCCGAAAACACCGGAATAAAAACTCAGGGACATACCTGCAAGGAGTCTCGGATGCTTCCCAGAGGATGGAGCATTGTCCAAGCAGAAAAATTATCTCGGGTATCTTCCTTGGAGGAATCTGGGGTTGCTACCCGGGATCAGAGGGCCCTAAAGCACTGGAGAAAACTCTGCGGGAGACGCCTGGGAGGAATTCTGGGTAGATCCCGCAGGATGGACCATTGTCAAGAGAGAAAAATCATATTGGGTGTCTTCCCTGGAGGAGTCTGGGGTTGCTACCTGGGATGACAGAACCATAAACCGTGAGAAAAAAGACTCAGGGACATAGCTGCGACAAGTCTCGGATGCATCCCAGAGGATGGAGCATTGTCCAAGGAGAAAAATCATCCCGGATATCTTTCCTGGAGGAGTCTGGGGTTGCTACCCGGGATTAAAGGGACCAAAACCACAGGAAAAATACCTGCGGGAGACGCCTGGGAGGAATCTCAAATGCATCCCAGAAGATGGAGCTTTGTCCCAGCAGAAAAATCATCTTGGGTATCTTCCCTGGAGGAGTCTGGGGTTGCTACCCGGGATTACAGGGACCCAAACCACAGGAAAAATGTCTGTGGGAGACGCCTGGGAGGAATCTCATATGCATCCCAGAAGATGGAGCTTTGTCCCAGCAGAAAAATCATCTCGGGTATCTTCCCTGGAGGAGTCTGGGGTTGCTACCCGGGATTACAGGGACCCAAACCACAGGAAAAATGTCTGTTGGAGATGCCTGGGAGGAATCTCATATGCATCCCAGAAGATGGAGCTTAGTCCAAGGAGAAAAGTCATCTCGGGTATCTTCCCTGGAGGAGTCTGGGGTTGCTACCCGGGATCACAGGGCCCCAAAACACCGGAGAAAACTCTGCGGGAGACACCTGGGAGGAGTTCTGGATAGATCCCGCAGTATGGACCACTGTCAAGAGAGAAAAATCATATTGGGTGTCTTCCCTGGAGGAGTCTGGGGTTGCTACCTGGGATGACAGAAACATAAACCGTGAGAAAAAAGGCTCAGGGACAAAGCTGCGACAAGTCTCGGATGCATCCCAGAGGATGAAGCATTGTCCAAGGAGAAAAATCATCCCGGATATCATTCCTGGAGGAGTCTGGGTTTGCTACCCGGGATTAAAGGGACCCAAACCCCAGGAAAAATGTCTGCGGGAGACTACTGGGAGGAGTTCTGGATAGATCCCGCAGTATGGACCACTGTCAAGAGAGAAAAATCATATTGGGTGTCTTCCCTGGAGGAGTCTGGGGTTGCTACCCGGGATCAGAGGGCCCGAAAATACCGGAATAAACACTCAGGGACATAACTGCAAGGAGTCTCGGATGCTTCCAAGAGGATGGAGCATTGTCCTAGGAGAAAAATCATCTCGGGTATCTTCCCTGGAGGAGTCTGGGGTTGCTACCCGGATTTACAGGGACCCAAACCACAGGAAAAATATCTGCGGGAGACGCCTGGAAGGAATCTCAGATGCATCCCAGAAGATGGAGCATTGTCCAAGGAGAAAAATCATCTCGGGTATCTTCCCTGGAGGAGTCTGGGGTTGCTACCCGGGATCACAGGGCCCGAAAACACCGGAATAAAAACTCAGGGACATACCTGCAAGGAGTCTCGGATGCTTCCCAGAGGATGGAGCATTGTCCAAGCAGAAAAATTATCTCGGGTATCTTCCCTGGAGGAGTCTGGGGTTGCTACCCGGGATCACAGGGCCCCAAAACACCGGAGAAAACTCTGCGGGAGACTCCTGGGAGGAGTTCTGGATAGATCCCGCAGTATGGACCACTGTCAAGAGAGAAAAATCATATTGGGTGTCTTCCCTGGAGGAGTCTGGGGTTGCTACCCGGGATCAGAGGGCCTGAAAATACCGGAATAAACACTCAGGGACATAACTGCAAGGAGTCTCGGATGCTTCCAAGAGGATGGAGCATTGTCCAAGGAGAAAAATCATCTCCGGTATCTTCCCCGGAGGAGTCTGGGGTTGCTACCCGGGTTTACAGGGACCCAAACCACAGGAAAAATGTCTGCGGGAGACGCCTGGCAGGAATCTCAGATGCATCCCAGAAGATGGAGCATTGTCCAAGGAGAAAAATCATCTCGGCTATCTTCCCTGCAGGACTCTGGGGTTGCTACCCGGGATCACAGGGCCCGAAAACACCGGAATAAAAACTCAGGGACATACCTGCAAGGAGTCTCGGATGCTTCCCAGAGGATGGAGCATTGTCCAAGCAGAAAAATTATCTTGGGTATCTTCCTTGGAGGAGTCTGGGGTTGCTACCCGGGATCAGAGGGCCCTAAAGCACTGGAGAAAACTCTGCGGGAGACGCCTGGGAGGAATTCTGGGTAGATCCCGCAGGATGGACCACTGTCAAGAGAGAAAAATCATATTGGGTGTCTTCCCTGGAGGAGTCTGGGGTTGCTACCTGGGATGACAGAACCATAAACAGTGAGAAAAAAGACTCAGGGACATAGCTGCGACAAGTCTTGGATGCATCCCAGAGGATGGAGCATTGTCCAAGGAGAAAAATTATCCCGGATATCTTTCCTGGAGGAGTCTGGGGTTGCTACCCGGGATTAAAGGGACCCAAACCACAGGAAAAATGTCTGCGGGAGACGCCTGGGAGGAATCTCATATGCATCCCAGAAGATGGAGCATTGTCCAAGGAGAAAAATCATCTCGGGTATCTTCCCTGGAGGAGTCTGGGGTTGCTACCCGGGATCACAGGGCCCGAAAACACCGGAATAAAAACTCATTGACATACCTGCAAGGAGTCTCGGATGCTTCCCAGAGGATGGAGCATTGTCCAAGCAGAAAAATTATCTCGGGTATCTTCCCTGGAGGAGTCTGGGGTTGCTACCCGGCATCACAGGGCCCCAAAACACCGGAGAAAACTCTGCGGGAGACACCTGGGAGGAATTCTGGATAGATCCCGCAGTATTGACCACTGTCAAGAGAGAAAAATCATACTGGGTGTCTTCCCTGGAGGAGTCTGGGGTTGCTACCCGGGATCACAGGGCCCGAAAACACCGAAATAAAAACTCAGGGACATACCTGCAAGGAGTCTCGGATGCTTCCCAGAGGATGGAGCATTGTCCAAGCAGAAAAATTATCTCGGGTATCTTCCCTGGAGGACTCTGGGGTTGCTACCCGGGATCACAGGGCCCCAAAACACCGGAGAAAACTCTGCGGGAGACACCTGGGAGGAGTTCTGGATAGATCCCGCAGTATGGACCACTGTCAAGAGAGAAAAATCATATTGGGTGTCTTCCCTGGAGGAGTCTGGGGTTGCTACCCGGGATCAGAGGGCCTGAAAATACCGGAATAAACACTCAGGGACATAACTGCAAGGAGTCTCGGATGCTTCCAAGAGGATGGAGCATTGTCCAAGGAGAAAAATCATCTCGGGTATCTTCCCTGGAGGAGTCTGGGGTTGCTACCCGGGATCACAAGGCCCTAAAGCACTGGAGAAAACTCTGCAGGAGACGCCTGGGAGGAATTCTGGGTAGATCCCGCAGGACGGACCACTGTCAAGAGAGAAAAATCATATTGGGTGTCTTCCCTGGAGGAGTCTGGGGTTGCTACCTGGGATGACAGAACCATAAACCGTGAGAAAAAAGACTCAGGGACATAGCTGCGACAAGTCTCGGATGCATCCCAGAGGATGGAGCATTGTCCAAGGAGAAAAATCATCTCGGGTATCTTCCCTGGAGGAGTCTGGGGTTGCTACCCGGGATTAAAGGGACCCAAACCACAGGAAAAATGTCTGCGGGAGACGCCTGGGAGGAATCTCAGATGCATCCCAGAAGATGGAGCATTGTCCAAGGAGAAAAATCATCACGGGTATCTTCCCTGGAGGAGTCTGGGGTTGCTACCCGGGAGCAGAGGGCCCGAAAATACCGGAATAAACACTCAGGGACATACCTGCAAGGAGTCTCGGATGCTTCCAAGAGGATGGAGCATTGTCCAAGGAGAAAAATTATCTCGGGTATCTTCCTTGGAGGAGTCTGGGGTTGCTACCCGGGATCACAAGGCCCTAAAGCACTGGAGAAAACTCTGCAGGAGACGCCTGGGAGGAATTCTGGGTAGATCCTACAGGATGGACCACTGTCAAGAGAGAAAAATCATATTGGGTGTCTTCCCTGGAGGAGTCTGGGGTTGCTACCTGGGATGACAGAACCATAAACCGTGAGAAAAAAGACTCAGGGACATAGCTGCGACAAGTCTCGGATGCATCCCAGAGGATGGAGCATTGTCCAAGCAGAAAAATTATCTCGGGTATCTTCACTGGAGGAGTCTGGGGTTGCTACCCGGGATTACAGGGACCCAAACCACAGGAAAAATGTCTGTGGGAGATGCCTGGGAGGAATCTCATATGCATCCCAGAAGATGGAGCATTGTCCAAGGAGAAAAATCATCTCGGGTATCTTCCCTGGAGGAGTCTGGGGTTGCTACCCGGGATCACAGGGCCCGAAAACACCGGAATAAAAACTCAGGGACATACCTGCAAGGAGTCTCGGATGCTTCCCAGAGGATGGAGCATTGTCCAAGCAGAAAAATTATCTCGGGTATCTTCCCTGGAGGAGTCTGGGGTTGCTACCCGGGATTACAGGGACCCAAACCACAGGAAAATTGTCTGTGGGAGATGCCTGGGAGGAATCTCATATGCATCCCAGAAGATGGAGCTTTGTCCCAGCAGAAAAATCATCTTGGGTATCTTCCCTGGAGGAGTCTGGGGTTGCTACCCGGGATCATAGGGCCTCAAAACACCGGAGAAAACTCTGCAGGAGACTCCTGGGAGGAGTTCTGGATAGATCCCGCAGGACGGACCACTATCAAGAGAGAAAAATCATATTGGGTGTCTTCCCAGGAGGAGTCTGGGGTTGCTACCCGGGATCAGAGGGCCCAAAAATACCGGAATAAACACTCAGGGACATACCTGCAAGGAGTCTCGGATGCTTCCAAGAGGATGGAGCATTGTCCAAGGAGAAAAATCATCTCGGGTATCTTCCCTGGAGGAGTCTGGGGTTGCTACCCGGGTTTACAGGGACCCAAACCACAGGAAAAATGTCTGCGGGAGACGCCTGGGAGGAATCTCAGATGCATCCCAGAAGATGGAGCATTGTCCAAGGAGAAAAATCATCTCGGGTATCTTCCCTGGAGGAGTCTGGGGTTGCTACCCGGGATCACAGGGCCCGAAAACACCGGAATAAAAACTCAGGGACATACCTGCAAGGAGTCTCGGATGCTTCCCAGAGGATGGAGCATTGTCCAAGCAGAAAAATTATCTCGGGTATCTTCCTTGGAGGAATCTGGGGTTGCTACCCGGGATCAGAGGGCCCTAAAGCACTGGAGAAAACTCTGCGGGAGACGCCTGGGAGGAATTCTGGGTAGATCCCGCAGGATGGACCATTGTCAAGAGAGAAAAATCATATTGGGTGTCTTCCCTGGAGGAGTCTGGGGTTGCTACCTGGGATGACAGAACCATAAACCGTGAGAAAAAAGACTCAGGGACATAGCTGCGACAAGTCTCGGATGCATCCCAGAGGATGGAGCATTGTCCAAGGAGAAAAATCATCCCGGATATCTTTCCTGGAGGAGTCTGGGGTTGCTACCCGGGATTAAAGGGACCAAAACCACAGGAAAAATACCTGCGGGAGACGCCTGGGAGGAATCTCAAATGCATCCCAGAAGATGGAGCTTTGTCCCAGCAGAAAAATCATCTTGGGTATCTTCCCTGGAGGAGTCTGGGGTTGCTACCCGGGATTACAGGGACCCAAACCACAGGAAAAATGTCTGTGGGAGACGCCTGGGAGGAATCTCATATGCATCCCAGAAGATGGAGCTTTGTCCCAGCAGAAAAATCATCTCGGGTATCTTCCCTGGAGGAGTCTGGGGTTGCTACCCGGGATTACAGGGACCCAAACCACAGGAAAAATGTCTGTTGGAGATGCCTGGGAGGAATCTCATATGCATCCCAGAAGATGGAGCTTAGTCCAAGGAGAAAAGTCATCTCGGGTATCTTCCCTGGAGGAGTCTGGGGTTGCTACCCGGGATCACAGGGCCCCAAAACACCGGAGAAAACTCTGCGGGAGACACCTGGGAGGAGTTCTGGATAGATCCCGCAGTATGGACCACTGTCAAGAGAGAAAAATCATATTGGGTGTCTTCCCTGGAGGAGTCTGGGGTTGCTACCTGGGATGACAGAAACATAAACCGTGAGAAAAAAGGCTCAGGGACAAAGCTGCGACAAGTCTCGGATGCATCCCAGAGGATGAAGCATTGTCCAAGGAGAAAAATCATCCCGGATATCATTCCTGGAGGAGTCTGGGTTTGCTACCCGGGATTAAAGGGACCCAAACCCCAGGAAAAATGTCTGCGGGAGACTACTGGGAGGAGTTCTGGATAGATCCCGCAGTATGGACCACTGTCAAGAGAGAAAAATCATATTGGGTGTCTTCCCTGGAGGAGTCTGGGGTTGCTACCCGGGATCAGAGGGCCCGAAAATACCGGAATAAACACTCAGGGACATAACTGCAAGGAGTCTCGGATGCTTCCAAGAGGATGGAGCATTGTCCTAGGAGAAAAATCATCTCGGGTATCTTCCCTGGAGGAGTCTGGGGTTGCTACCCGGATTTACAGGGACCCAAACCACAGGAAAAATATCTGCGGGAGACGCCTGGGAGGAATCTCATATGCATCCCAGAAGATGGAGCTTTGTCCCAGCAGAAAAATCATCTCGGGTATCTTCCCTGGAGGAGTCTGGGGTTGCTACCCGGGATCACAGGGCCCCAAAACACCGGAGAAAACTCTGCGGGAGACACCTGGGAGGAATTCTGGATAGATCCCGCAGTATTGACCACTGTCAAGAGAGAAAAATCATACTGGGTGTCTTCCCTGGAGGAGTCTGGGGTTGCTACCCGGGATCACAGGGCCCGAAAACACCGGAATAAAAACTCAGGGACATACCTGCAAGGAGTCTCGGATGCTTCCCAGAGGATGGAGCATTGTCCAAGCAGAAAAATTATCTCGGGTATCTTCCTTGGAGGAGTCTGGGGTTGCTACCCGGGATCACAGGGCCCTAAAGCACTGGAGAAAACTCTGCGGGAGACGCCTGGGAGGAATTCTGGGTAGATCCCGCAGGATGGACCACTGTCAAGAGAGAAAAATCATATTGGGTGTCTTCCCTGGAGGAGTCTGGGGTTGCTACCTGGGATGACAGAACCATAAACCGTGAGAAAAAAGACTCAGGGACATAGCTGCGACAAGTCTCGGATGCATCCCAGAGGATGGAGCATTGTCCAAGGAGAAAAATCATCCCGGATATCTTTCCTGGAGGAGTCTGGGGTTGGTACCCGGGATTACAGGGACCCAAACCACAGGAAAAATGTCTGCGGGAGACGCCTGGGAGGAATCTCAGATGCATCCGAGAAGATGGAGCTTTGTCCAAGGAGAAAAATCATCTCGGGTATCTTCCCTGGAGGAGTCTGGGGTTGCTACCCGGGATCACAGGGCCCGAAAACACCGGAATAAAAACTCAGGGACATACCTGCAAGGAGTCTCGGATGCTTCCCAGAGGATGGAGCATTGTCCAAGCAGAAAAATTATCTCGGGTATCTTCCCTGGAGGAGTCTGGGGTTGCTACCCGGGATTACAGGGACCCAAACCACAGGAAAAATGTCTGTGGGAGATGCCTGGGAGGAATCTCATATGCATCCCAGAAGATGGAGCTTTGTCCTAGCAGAAAAATCATCTCGGGTATCTTCCCTGGAGGAGTCTGGGGTTGCTACCCGGGATCACAGGGCCCCAAAACACCGGAGAAAACTCTGCGGGAGACACCTGGGAGGAGTTCTGGATAGATCCCGCAGTATGGACCACTGTCAAGAGAGAAAAATCATATTGGGTGTCTTCCCTGGAGGAGTCTGGGGTTGCTACCCGGGATCAGAGGGCCTGAAAATACCGGAATAAACACTCAGGGACATAACTGCAAGGAGTCTCGGATGCTTCCAAGAGGATGGAGCATTGTCCAAGGAGAAAAATCATCTCGGGTATCTTCCCCGGAGGAGTCTGGGGTTGCTACCCGGGTTTACAGGGACCCAAACCACAGGAAAAATGTCTGCGGGAGACGCCTGGCAGGAATCTCAGATGCATCCCAGAAGATGGAGCATTGTCCAAGGAGAAAAATCATCTCGGCTATCTTCCCTGCAGGAGTCTGGGGTTGCTACCCGGGATCACAGGGCCCGAAAACACCGGAATAAAAACTCAGGGACATACCTGCAAGGAGTCTCGGATGCTTCCCAGAGGATGGAGCATTGTCCAAGCAGAAAAATTATCTTGGGTATCTTCCTTGGAGGAGTCTGGGGTTGCTACCCGGGATCACAGGGCCCTAAAGCACTGGAGAAAACTCTGCGGGAGACGCCTGGGAGGAATTCTGGGTAGATCCCGCAGGATGGACCACTGTCAAGAGAGAAAAATCATATTGGGTGTCTTCCCTGGAGGAGTCTGGGGTTGCTACCTGGGATGACAGAACCATAAACCGTGAGAAAAAAGACTCAGGGACATATCTGCGACAAGTCTTGGATGCATCCCAGAGGATGGAGCATTGTCCAAGGAGAAAAATTATCCCGGATATCTTTCCTGGAGGAGTCTGGGGTTGCTACCCGGGATTAAAGGGACCCAAACCACAGGAAAAATGTCTGCGGGAGACGCCTGGGAGGAATCTCAGATGCATCCCAGAAGATGGAGCATTGTCCAAGGAGAAAAATCATCTCGGGTATCTTCCCTGGAGGAGTCTGGGGTTGCTACCCGGGATCACAGGGCCCGAAAACACCGGAATAAAAACTCAGGGACATACCTGCAAGGAGTCTCAGATGCTTCCAAGAGGATGGAGCATTGTCCAAGCAGAAAAATTATCTTGGGTATCTTCCTTGGAGGAGTCTGGGGTTGCTACCCGGGATCACAGGGCCCTAAAGCACTGGAGAAAACGCTGCGGGAGACGCCTGGGAGGAATTCTGGGTAGATCCCGCAGGATGGACCACTGTCAAGAGAGAAAAATCATATTGGGTGTCTTCCCTGGAGGAGTCTGGGGTTGCTACCTGGGATGACAGAACCATAAACCGTGAGAAAAAAGACTCAGGGACATATCTGCGACAAGTCTTGGATGCATCCCAGAGGATGGAGCATTGTCCAAGGAGAAAAATTATCCCGGATATCTTTCCTGGAGGAGTCTGGGGTTGCTACCCGGGATTAAAGGGACCCAAACCACAGGAAAAATGTCTGCGGGAGACGCCTGGGAGGAATCTCAGATGCATCCCAGAAGATGGAGCATTGTCCAAGGAGAAAAATCATCTCGGGTATCTTCCCTGGAGGAGTCTGGGGTTGCTACCCGGGATCACAGGGCCCGAAAACACCGGAATAAAAACTCAGGGACATACCTGCAAGGAGTCTCAGATGCTTCCCAGAGGATGGAGCATTGTCCAAGCAGAAAAATTATCTCGGGTATCTTCCCTGGAGGAGTCTGGGGTTGCTACCCGGGATTACAGGGACCCAAACCACAGGAAAAATGTCTGTGCGAGATGCCTGGGAGGAATCTCATATGCATCCCAGAAGATGGAGCTTTGTCCCAGCAGAAAAATCATCTCGGGTATCTTCCCTGGAGGAGTCTGGGGTTGCTACCCGGGATTACAGGGACCCAAACCACAGGAAAAATTTCTGTGGGAGATGCCTGGGAGGAATCTCATATGCATCCCAGAAGATGGAGCTTTGTCCCAGCAGAAAAATCATCTCGGGTATCTTCCCTGGAGGAGTCTGGGGTTGCTACCCGGGATCACAGGGCCCCAAAACACCGGAGAAAACTCTGCGGGAGACACCTGGGAGGAGTTCTGGATAGATCCCGCAGTATGGACCACTGTCAAGAGAGAAAAATCATATTGGGTGTCTTCCCTGGAGGAGTCTGGGGTTGCTACCCGGGATCAGAGGGCCCGAAAATACCGGAATAAACACTCAGGGACATACCTGCAAGGAGTCTCGGATGCTTCCAAGAGGATGGAGCATTGTCCAAGCAGAAAAATTATCTCGGGTATCTTCCCTGGAGGAGTCTGGGGTTGCTACCCGGGATTACAGGGACCCAAACCACAGGAAAAATGTCTGCGGGAGACGCCTGGCAGGAATCTCAGATGCATCCCAGAAGATGGAGCATTGTCCAAGGAGAAAAATCATCTCGGCTATCTTCCCTGCAGGAGTCTGGGGTTGCTACCCGGGATCACAGGGCCCGAAAACACCGGAATAAAAACTCAGGGACATACCTGCAAGGAGTCTCGGATGCTTCCCAGAGGATGGAGCATTGTCCAAGCAGAAAAATTATCTTGGGTATCTTCCTTGGAGGAGTCTGGGGTTGCTACCCGGGATCACAGGGCCCTAAAGCACTGGAGAAAACTCTGCGGGAGACGCCTGGGAGGAATTCTGGGTAGATCCCGCAGGATGGACCACTGTCAAGAGAGAAAAATCATATTGGGTGTCTTCCCTGGAGGAGTCTGGGGTTGCTACCTGGGATGACAGAACCATAAACCGTGAGAAAAAAGACTCAGGGACATATCTGCGACAAGTCTTGGATGCATCCCAGAGGATGGAGCATTGTCCAAGGAGAAAAATTATCCCGGATATCTTTCCTGGAGGAGTCTGGGGTTGCTACCCGGGATTAAAGGGACCCAAACCACAGGAAAAATGTCTGCGGGAGACGCCTGGGAGGAATCTCAGATGCATCCCAGAAGATGGAGCATTGTCCAAGGAGAAAAATCATCTCGGGTATCTTCCCTGGAGGAGTCTGGGGTTGCTACCCGGGATCACAGGGCCCGAAAACACCGGAATAAAAACTCAGGGACATACCTGCAAGGAGTCTCAGATGCTTCCAAGAGGATGGAGCATTGTCCAAGCAGAAAAATTATCTTGGGTATCTTCCTTGGAGGAGTCTGGGGTTGCTACCCGGGATCACAGGGCCCTAAAGCACTGGAGAAAACGCTGCGGGAGACGCCTGGGAGGAATTCTGGGTAGATCCCGCAGGATGGACCACTGTCAAGAGAGAAAAATCATATTGGGTGTCTTCCCTGGAGGAGTCTGGGGTTGCTACCTGGGATGACAGAACCATAAACCGTGAGAAAAAAGACTCAGGGACATATCTGCGACAAGTCTTGGATGCATCCCAGAGGATGGAGCATTGTCCAAGGAGAAAAATTATCCCGGATATCTTTCCTGGAGGAGTCTGGGGTTGCTACCCGGGATTAAAGGGACCCAAACCACAGGAAAAATGTCTGCGGGAGACGCCTGGGAGGAATCTCAGATGCATCCCAGAAGATGGAGCATTGTCCAAGGAGAAAAATCATCTCGGGTATCTTCCCTGGAGGAGTCTGGGGTTGCTACCCGGGATCACAGGGCCCGAAAACACCGGAATAAAAACTCAGGGACATACCTGCAAGGAGTCTCAGATGCTTCCCAGAGGATGGAGCATTGTCCAAGCAGAAAAATTATCTCGGGTATCTTCCCTGGAGGAGTCTGGGGTTGCTACCCGGGATTACAGGGACCCAAACCACAGGAAAAATGTCTGTGCGAGATGCCTGGGAGGAATCTCATATGCATCCCAGAAGATGGAGCTTTGTCCCAGCAGAAAAATCATCTCGGGTATCTTCCCTGGAGGAGTCTGGGGTTGCTACCCGGGATTACAGGGACCCAAACCACAGGAAAAATTTCTGTGGGAGATGCCTGGGAGGAATCTCATATGCATCCCAGAAGATGGAGCTTTGTCCCAGCAGAAAAATCATCTCGGGTATCTTCCCTGGAGGAGTCTGGGGTTGCTACCCGGGATCACAGGGCCCCAAAACACCGGAGAAAACTCTGCGGGAGACACCTGGGAGGAGTTCTGGATAGATCCCGCAGTATGGACCACTGTCAAGAGAGAAAAATCATATTGGGTGTCTTCCCTGGAGGAGTCTGGGGTTGCTACCCGGGATCAGAGGGCCCGAAAATACCGGAATAAACACTCAGGGACATACCTGCAAGGAGTCTCGGATGCTTCCAAGAGGATGGAGCATTGTCCAAGCAGAAAAATTATCTCGGGTATCTTCCCTGGAGGAGTCTGGGGTTGCTACCCGGGATTACAGGGACCCAAACCACAGGAAAAATGTCTGTGGGAGACGTCTGGGAGGAATCTCAGATGCATCCCAGAAGATGGAGCATTGTCCAAGGAGAAAAATCATCTCGGGTATCTTCCCTGGAGGAGTCTGGGGTTGCTACCCGGGATCACAGGGCCCGAAAACACCGGAGAAAACTCTGCGGGAGACTCCTCGGAGGAGTTCTGGATAGATCCCGCAGTATGGACCACTGTCAAGAGAGAAAAATCATATTGGGTGTCTTCCCTGGAGGAGTCTGGGGTTACTACCTGGGATGACAGAACCATAAACCGTGAGAAAAAAGACTCAGGGACATAGCTGCGACAAGTCTCGGGTGCATCCCAGAGCATGGAGCATTGTCCAAGGAGAAAAATCATCCCGGATATCTTTCCTGGAGGAGTCTGGGGTTGGTACCCGGGATTAAAGGGACCCAAACCACAGGAAAAATGTCTGCGGGAGACTACTGGGAGGAGTTCTGGATAGATCCCGCAGTATGGACCACTGTCAAGAGAGAAAAATCGTATTGGGTGTCTTCCCTGGAGGAGTCTGGGGTTGCTACCCGGGATCAGAGGGCCCGAAAATACCGGAATAAACACTCAGGGACATAACTGCAAGGAGTCTCGGATGCTTCCCAGAGGATGGAGCATTGTCCAAGCAGAAAAATTATCTCGGGTATCTTCCCTGGAGGAGTCTGGGGTTGCTACCCGGGATTACAGGGACCCAAACCACAGGAAAAATGTCTGTGGGAGATGCCTGGGAGGAATCTCATATGCATCCCAGAAGATGGAGCTTTGTCCCAGCAGAAAAATCGTCTCGGGTATCTTCCCTGGAGAAGTCTGGGGTTGCTACCCGGGATCACAGGGCCCCAAAACACCGGAGAAAACTCTGCGGGAGACACCTGGGAGGAGTTCTGGATAGATCCCGCAGTATGGACCACTGTCAAGAGAGAAAAATCATATTGGGTGTCTTCCCTGGAGGAGTCTGGGGTTGCTACCCGGGATCAGAGG
The DNA here is from genome assembly GCF_965231255.1 of Vanellus vanellus. Taxonomy (NCBI): domain Eukaryota; kingdom Metazoa; phylum Chordata; class Aves; order Charadriiformes; family Charadriidae; genus Vanellus; species Vanellus vanellus. Next base: position 4,046,770 of record NW_028127296.1, on the reverse strand, counting down.
GCCTGAAAATACCGGAATAAACACTCAGGGACATAACTGCAAGGAGTCTCGGATGCTTCCAAGAGGATGGAGCATTGTCCAAGGAGAAAAATCATCTCGGGTATCTTCCCCGGAGGAGTCTGGGGTTGCTACCCGGGTTTACAAGGACCCAAACCACAGGAAAAATGTCTGCGGGAGACGCCTGGCAGGAATCTCAGATGCATCCCAGAAGATGGAGCATTGTCCAAGGAGAAAAATCATCTCGGCTATCTTCCCTGGAGGAGTCGGGGGTTGCTACCCGGGATCACAGGGCCCGAAAACACCGGAATAAAAACTCAGGGACATACCTGCAAGGAGTCTCGGATGCTTCCCAGAGGATGGAGCATTGTCCAAGCAGAAAAATTATCTTGGGTATCTTCCTTGGAGGAGTCTGGGGTTGCTACCCGGGATCACAGGGCCCTAAAGCACTGGAGAAAACTCTGCGGGAGACGCCTGGGAGGAATTCTGGGTAGATCCCGCAGGATGGACCACTGTCAAGAGAGAAAAATCATATTGGGTGTCTTCCCTGGAGGAGTCTGGGGTTGCTACCCGGGATGACAGAACCATGAACCGCGAGAAAAAAGACTCAGGGACATAGCTGCGACAAGTCTCGGGTGCATCCCAGAAGATGGAGCATTGTCCAAGGAGAAAAATTGTCTCGGGTATCTTCCCTGGAGGAGTCTGGGGTTGCTACCCGGGATCACAGGGCCCGAAAACACCGGAATAAAAACTCAGGGACATACCTGCAAGGAGTCTCAGATGCTTCCCAGAGGATGGAGCATTGTCCAAGCAGAAAAATTATCTCGGGTATCTTCCCTGGAGGAGTCTGGGGTTGCTACCCGGGATTACAGGGACCCAAACCACAGGAAAAATGTCTGTGGGAGATGACTGGGAGGAATCTCATATCCATCCCAGAAGATGGAGCTTTGTCCCAGCAGAAAAATCATCTCGGGTATCTTCCCTGGAGGAGTCTGGGGTTGCTACCCGGGATTACAGGGACCCAAACCACAGGAAAAATGTCTGTGGGAGATGCCTGGGAGGAATCTCATATGCATCCCAGAAGATGGAGCTTTGTCCAAGGAGAAAAGTCATCTCGGGTATCTTCCCTGGAGGAGTCTGGGGTTGCTACCCGGGATCACAGGGCCCAAAAACACCGGAGAAAACTCTGCGGGAGACTACTGGGAGGAGTTCTGGATAGATCCCGCAGTATGGACCACTGTCAAGAGAGAAAAATCATATTGGGTGTCTTCCCTGGAGGAGTCTGGGGTTGCTACCCGGGATCAGAGGGCCCGAAAATACCGGAATAAACACTCAGGGACATAACTGCAAGGAGTCTCGGATGCTTCCCAGAGGATGGAGCATTGTCCAAGCAGAAAAATTATCTCGGGTATCTTCCCTGGAGGAGTCTGGGGTTGCTACCCGGGATTACAGGGACCCAAACCACAGGAAAAATGTCTGTGGGAGATGCCTGGGAGGAATCTCATATGCATCCCAGAAGATGGAGCTTTGTCCCAGCAGAAAAGTCGTCTCGGGTATCTTCCCTGGAGGAGTCTGGGGTTGCTACCCGGGATCACAGGGCCCCAAAACACCGGAGAAAACTCTGCGGGAGACTCCTGGGAGGAGTTCTGGATAGATCCCGCAGTATTGACCACTGTCAATAGAGAAAAATCATACTGGGTGTCTTCCCTGGAGGAGTCTGGGGTTGCTACCCGGGATCAGAGGGCCCGAAAATACCGGAATAAACACTCAGGGACATAACTGCAAGGAGTCTCGGATGCTTCCAAGAGGATGGAGCATTGTCCAAGGAGAAAAATCATCTCGGGTATCTTCCCCGGAGGAGTCTGGGGTTGCTACCCGGGATTAAAGGGACCAAAACCACAGGAAAAATACCTGCGGGAGACGCCTGGGAGGAATCTCAAATGCATCCCAGAAGATGGAGCTTTGTCCCAGCAGAAAAATCATCTTGGGTATCTTCCCTGGAGGAGTCTGGGGTTGCTACCCGGGATTACAGGGACCCAAACCACAGGAAAAATGTCTGCGGGAGACGCCTGGCAGGAATCTCAGATGCATCCGAGAAGATGGAGCTTTGTCCAAGGAGAAAAATCATCTCGGGTATCTTCCCTGGAGGAGTCTGGGGTTGCTACCCGGGATCACAGGGCCCGAAAACACCGGAATAAAAACTCAGGGACATACCTGCAAGGAGTCTCGGATGCTTCCCAGAGGATGGAGCATTGTCCAAGCAGAAAAATTATCTCGGGTATCTTCCCTGGAGGAGTCTGGGGTTGCTACCCGGGATCACAGGGCCCCAAAACACCGGAGAAAACTCTGCGGGAGACACCTGGGAGGAGTTCTGGATAGATCCCGCAGTATGGACCACTGTCAAGAGAGAAAAATCATATTGGGTGTCTTCCCTGGAGGAGTCTGGGGTTGCTACCCGGGATCAGAGGGCCTGAAAATACCGGAATAAACACTCAGGGACATAACTGCAAGGAGTCTCGGATGCTTCCAAGAGGATGGAGCGTTGTCCAAGGAGAAAAATCATCTCGGGTATCTTCCCCGGAGGAGTCTGGGGTTGCTACCCGGGTTTACAGGGACCCAAACCACAGGAAAAATGTCTGCGGGAGACGCCTGGCAGGAATCTCAGATGCATCCCAGAAGATGGAGCATTGTCCAAAGAGAAAAATCATCTCGGCTATCTTCCCTGGAGGAGTCTGGGGTTGCTACCCGGGATCACAGGGCCCGAAAACACCGGAATAAAAACTCAGGGACATACCTGCAAGGAGTCTCAGATGCTTCCCAGAGGATGGAGCATTGTCCAAGCAGAAAAGTTATCTCGGGTATCTTCCCTGGAGGAGTCTGGGGTTGCTACCCGGGATTACAGGGACCCAAACCACAGGAAAAATGTCTGTGGGAGATGCCTGGGAGGAATCTCATATCCATCCCAGAAGATGGAGCTTTGTCCCAGCAGAAAAATCATCTCGGGTATCTTCCCTGGAGGAGTCTGGGGTTGCTACCCGGGATTACAGGGACCCAAACCACAGGAAAAATGTCTGTGGGAGACGTCTGGGAGGAATCTCAGATGCATCCCAGAAGATGGAGCTTTGTCCAAGGAGAAAAGTCATCTCGGGTATCTTCCCTGGAGGAGTCTGGGGTTGCTACCCGGGATCACAGGGCCCAAAAACACCGGAGAAAACTCTGCGGGAGACTCCTGGGAGGAGTTCTGGATAGATCCCGCAGTATGGACCACTGTCAAGAGAGAAAAATCATATTGGGTGTCTTCCCTGGAGGAGTCTGGGGTTGCTACCCGGGATCAGAGGGCCTGAAAATACCGGAATAAACACTCAGGGACATAACTGCAAGGAGTCTCGGATGCTTCCAAGAGGATGGAGCATTGTCCAAGCAGAAAAATTATCTCGGGTATCTTCCTTGGAGGAGTCTGGGGTTGCTACCCGGGATCACAGGGCCCTAAAGCCCTGGAGAAAACTCTGCGGGAGACGCCTGGGAGGAATTCTGGGTAGATCCCGCAGGATGGACCACTGTCAAGAGAGAAAAATCATATTGGGTGTCTTCCCTGGAGGAGTGTGGGGTTGCTACCTGGGATGACAGAACCATAAACCGTGAGAAAAAAGACTCAGGGACATAGCTGCGACAAGTCTCGGATGCATCCCAGAGGATGGAGCATTGTCCAAGGAGAAAAATCATCCCGGATATCTTTCCTGGAGGAGTCTGGGGTTGGTACCCGGGATTACAGGGACCCAAACCACAGGAAAAATGTCTGCGGGAGACGCCTGGGAGGAATCTCAGATGCATCCGAGAAGATGGAGCTTTGTCCAAGGAGAAAAATCATCTCGGGTATCTTCCCTGGAGGAGTCTGGGGTTGCTACCCGGGATCACAGGGCCCGAAAACACCGGAATAAAAACTCAGGGACATACCTGCAAGGAGTCTCGGATGCTTCCCAGAGGATGGAGCATTGTCCAAGCAGAAAAATTATCTCGGGTATCTTCCCTGGAGGAGTCTGGGGTTGCTACCCGGGATTACAGGGACCCAAACCACAGGAAAAATGTCTGTGGGAGACGTCTGGGAGGAATCTCAGATGCATCCCAGAAGATGGAGCATTGTCCAAGGAGAAAAATCATCTCGGGTATCTTCCCTGGAGGAGTCTGGGGTTGCTACCCGGGATCACAGGGCCCAAAAACACCGGAGAAAACTCTGCGGGAGACTCCTGGGAGGAGTTCTGGATAGATCCCGCAGTATGGACCACTGTCAAGAGAGAAAAATCATATTGGGTGTCTTCCCTGGAGGAGTCTGGGGTTGCTACCTGGGATGACAGAACCATAAACCGTGAGAAAAAAGACTCAGGGACATAGCTGCGACAAGTCTCGGGTGCATCCCAGAGCATGGAGCATTGTCCAAGGAGAAAAATCATCCCGGATATCTTTCCTGGAGGAGTCTGGTGTTGCTACCCGGGATTAAAGGGACGCAAACCACAGGAAAAATGTCTGCGGGAGACGACTGGGAGGAGTTCTGGATAGATCCCGCAGTATGGACCACTGTCAAGAGAGAAAAATCATATTGGGTGTCTTCCCTGGAGGAGTCTGGGGTTGCTACCCGGGATCACAGGGCCCGAAAACACCGGAATAAAAACTCAGGGACATACCTGCAAGGAGTCTCGGATGCTTCCCAGAGGATGGAGCATTGTCCAAGCAGAAAAATTATCTCGGGTATCTTCCTTGGAGGAGTCTGGGGTTGCTACCCGGGATCACAGGGCCCTAAAGCACTGGAGAAAACTCTGCGGGAGACGCCTGGGAGGAATTCTGGGTAGATCCCGCAGGATGGACCACTGTCAAGAGAGAAAAATCATATTGGGTGTCTTCCCTGGAGAAGTCTGGGGTTGCTACCTGGGCTGACAGAACCATAAACCGTGAGAAAAAGACTCAGGGACACAGCTGCGACAAGTTTCGGATGCATCCAAGAGGATGGAGCATTGTCCGAGGAGAAAAATCATCCCGGATATCTTTCCTGGAGGAGTCTGGGGTTGCTACCCGGGATTAAAGGGACCCAAACCACAGGAAAAATGTCTGTGGGAGACGCCTGGGAGGAATCTAAGATGCATCCCAGAAGATGGAGCTTTGTCCCAGCAGAAAAATCATCTCGGGTATCTTCCCTGGAGGAGTCTGGGGTTGCTACCCGGGATTACAGGGACCCAAACCACAGGAAAAATGTCTGCGGGAGACGCCTGGGAGGAATCTCAGATGCATCCCAGAAGATGGAGCATTGTTCAAGCAGAAAAATCATCTCGGGTATCTTCCCTGGAGGAGTCTGGGGTTGCTACCCGGGATCACAGGGCCCGAAAACACCGGAATAAAAACTCAGGGACATACCTGCAAGGAGTCTCGGATGCTTCCCAGAGGATGGAGCATTGTCCAAGCAGAAAAATTATCTCGGGTATCTTCCCTGGAGGAGTCTGGGGTTGCTACCTGGGATTACAGGGACCCAAACCACAGGAAAAATGTCTGTGGGAGATGCCTGGGAGGAATCTCATATGCATCCCAGAAGATGGAGCTTTGTCCCAGCAGAAAAAGCATCTCGGGTATCTTCCCTGGAGGAGTCTGGGGTTGCTACCCGGGATTACAGGGACCCAAACCACAGGAAAAATGTCTGTTGGAGATGCCTGGGAGGAATCTCATATGCATCCCAGAAGATGGAGCTTTGTCCAAGGAGAAAAGTCATCTCGGGTATCTTCCCTGGAGGAGTCTGGGGTTGCTACCCGGGATCACAGGGCCTCAAAACACCGGAGAAAACTCTGCGGGAGACTCCTGGGAGGAGTTCTGGATAGATCCCACAGTATGGACCACTGTCAAGAGAGAAAAATCATATTGGGTGTCCTCCCTGGAGGAGTCTGGGGTTGCTACCCGGGATCAGAGGGCCCGAAAACACTGGAATAAACACTCAGGGACATACCTGCAAGGAGTCTCGGATGCTTCCAAGAGGATGGAGCATTGTCCAAGGAGAAAAATCATCTCGGGTATCTTCCCCGGAGGAGTCTGGGGTTGCTACCCGGGTTTACAGGGACCGAAACCACAGGAAAAATATCTGCGGGAGACGCCTGGCAGGAATCTCAGATGCATCCCAGAAGATGGAGCATTGTCCAAGGAGAAAAATCATCTCGGGTATCTTCCCTGGAGGAGTCTGGGGTTGCTACCCGGGATCACAGGGCCCGAAAACACCGGAATAAAAACTCAGGGACATAGCTGCGACAAGTCTCGGATGCATCCCAGAGGATGGAGCATTGTCCAAGGAGAAAAATCATCCCGGATATCTTTCCTGGAGGAGTCTGGGGTTGGTACCCGGGATTACAGGGACCCAAACCACAGGAAAAATGTCTGCGGGAGACTACTGGGAGGAGTTCTGGATAGATCCCGCAGTATGGACCACTGTCAAGAGAGAAAAATCATATTGGGTGTCTTCCCTGGAGGAGTCTGGGGTTGCTACCCGGGATCAGAGGGCCCGAAAATACCGGAATAAACACTCAGGGACATAACTGCAAGGAGTCTCGGATGCTTCCAAGAGGATGGAGCATTGTCCAAGGAGAAAAATCATCTCGGGTATCTTCCCTGGAGGAGTCTGGGGTTGCTACCCGGGTTTACAGGGACCCAAACCACAGGAAAAATGTCTGCGGGAGACGCCTGGCAGGAATCTCAGATGCATCCCAGAAGATGGAGCATTGTCCAAGGAGAAAAATCATCTCGGCTATCTTCCCTGGAGGAGTCTGGGGTTGCTACCCGGGATCACAGGGCCCGAAAACACCGGAATAAAAACTCAGGGACATACCTGCAAGGAGTCTCGGATGCTTCCCAGAGGATGGAGCATTGTCCAAGCAGAAAAATTATCTCGGGTATCTTCCTTGGAGGAGTCTGGGGTTCCTACCCGGGATCACAGGGCCCTAAAGCACTGGAGAAAACTCTGCGGGAGACGCCTGGGAGGAATTCTGGGTAGATCCCACAGGATGGACCACTGTCAAGAGAGAAAAATCATATTGGGTGTCTTCCCTGGAGGAGTCTGGGGTTGCTACCTGGGATGACAGAACCATAAACCGTGAGAAAAAAGACTCAGGGACATAGCTGCGACAAGTCTCGGATGCATCCCAGAGCATGGAGCATTGTCCAACGAGAAAAATCATCCCGGATATCTTTCCTGGAGGAGTCTGGGGTTGCTACCCGGGATTAAAGGGACCCAAACCACAGGAAAAATGTCTGCGGGAGACGCCTGGGAGGAATCTCAGATGCATCCCAGAAGATGGAGCTTTGTCCCAGCAGAAAAATCATCTCGGGTATCTTCCCTGGAGGAGTCTGGGCTTGCTACCCGGGATTACAGGGACCCAAACCATCGGAAAAATGTCTGCGGGAGACGCCTGGGCGGAATCTCAGATGAATCCCAGAAGATGGAGCATTGTCCAAGGAGAAAAATCATCTCGGCTATTTTCCCTGGAGGACTCTGGGTTTACTACCCCGGATCACAGGGCCCGAAAACACCGGAATAAAAACTCAGGGACATACCTGGAAGTAGTCTCGGATGCTTCCCAGAGGATGGAGCATTGTCCAAGCAGAAAGATTATCTCGGGTATCTTCCCTGGAGGAGTCTGGGGTTGCTACCCGGGATTACAGGGACCCAAACCACAGGAAAAATGTCTGCGGGAGATGCCTGGGAGGAATCTAAGATGCATCCCAGAAGATGGAGCTTTGTCCCAGCAGAAAAATCATCTCGGGTATCTTCCCTGGAGGAGTCTGGGGTTGCTACCCGGGTTTACAGGGACCCAAACCACAGGAAAAAAACACTGAGAAACAGATCTGGGAGGAGTCTCGGGTGCATCCCGCAGGATGGACAATAGTCCAAGGAGAAAAATCATCTCGGGTATCTTCCCTGGAGGAGTCTGAGGTTGCTACCCGGGATCACAGGGCCCAAAAGCACCGGAATGAACACTCAGAGACATACCTGCAAGGAGTCTCGGATGCTTCCCAGAGGATGGAGCATTGTCCAAGCAGAAAAATTATCTCGGGTATCTTCCCTGGAGCAGTCTGGGGTTGCTACCCGGGATCACAGGGCCCCAAAACACCGGAGAAAACTCTGCGGGAGACACCTGGGAGGAGTTCTGGATAGATCCCGCAGTATGGACCACTGTCAAGAGAGAAAAATCATATTGGGTGTCTTCCCTGGAGGAGTCTGGGGTTGCTACCCGGGTTTACAGGGACCCAAACCACAGGAAAAATGTCTGCGGGAGACGCCTGGGAGGAATCTCAGATTCATCCCAGAAGATGGAGCATTGTCCAAGGAGAAAAATCATCTCGGCTATCTTCCCTGGAAAAGTCTGGGGTTGCTACCCGGGATCACAGGGCCCGAAAACACCGGAATAAAAACTCAGGGACATACCTGCAAGGAGTCTCGGATGCTTCCCAGAGGATGGAGCATTGTCCAAGCAGAAAAATTATCTCGGGTATCTTCCTTGGAGGAGTCTGGGGTTGCTACCCGGGATCACAGGGCCCTAAAGCACTGGAGAAAACTCTGCGGGAGACGCCTGGGAGGAATTCTGGGTAGATCCCGCAGGATGGACCACTGTCAAGAGAGAAAAATCATATTGGGTGTCTTCCCTGGAGGAGTCTGGGGTTGCTACTTGGGATGACAGAACCATAAACCGTGAGAAAAAAGACTCAGGGACATAGCTGCGACAAGTCTCGGATGCATCGAAGAGGATGGAGCATTGTCCAAGGAGAAAAATCATCCCGGATATCTTTCCTGGAGGAGTCTGGGGTTGCTACCCGGGATTAAAGGGACCCAAACCACAGGAAAAATGTCTGCGGGAGACGCCTGGGAGGAATCCCAGATGCATCCCAGAAGATGGAGCTTTGTCCCAGCAGAAAAATCATCTCGGGTATCTTCCCTGGAGGAGTCTGGGCTTGCTACCCGGGATTACAGGGACCCAAACCACAGGAAAAATGTCTGTGGGAGATGCCTGGGAGGAATCTCATATGCATCCCAGAAGATGGAGCTTTGTCCCAGCAGAAAAATCATCTCGGGTATCTTCCCTGGAGGAGTCTGGGGTTGCTACCCGGGATCACAGGGCCCGAAAACACCGGAATAAAAACTCAGGGACATACCTGCAAGGAGTCTCGGATGCTTCCCAGAGGATGTAGCATTGTCCAAGGAGAAAAATCATCTCGGGTATCTTCCCTGGAGGAGTCTGGGGTTGCTACCCGGGTTTACAGGGACCCAAACCACAGGAAAAATGTCTGTGGGAGACGCCTGGGAGGAATCTCAGATGCATCCCAGAAGATGGAGCATTGTCCAAGGAGAAAAATCATCTCGGGTATCTTCCCTGGAGGAGTCTGGGGTTACTACCCGGGATCACAGGGCCCGAAAAAACTCGAATAAAAACTCAGGGACATAACTGCAAGGGGTCTCAAATGCTTCCCAGAGGATGGAGCATTGTCCAAGCAGAAAAATTATCTCGGGTATCTTCCCTGGAGGAGTCTGGGGTTGCTACCCGGGATTACAGGGACTCAAACCACAGGAAAAATGTCTGTGGGAGATGCCTGGGAGGAATCTCATATGCATCCCATAAGATGGAGCTTTGTCCAAGGAGAAAAATCATCTCGGGTATCTTCCCTGGAGGAGTCTGGGGTTGCTACCCGGGATCACAGGGCCCCAAAACACCGGAGAAAACTCTGCGGGATACTCCTGGGAGGAGTTCTGGATAGATCCCGCAGTATGGACCACTGTCAAGAGAGAAAAATCATATTGGGTGTCTTCCCTGGAGGAGTCTGGGGTTGCTACCCGGGATCACAGGGCCCGAAAACACCGGAATAAAAACTCAGGGACATACCTGCAAGGAGTCTCGGATGCTTCCCAGAGGATGGAGCATTGTCCAAGCAGAAAAATTATCTCGGGTATCTTCCTTGGAGGAGTCTGGGGTTGCTACCCGGGATCACAGGGCCCTAAAGCACTGGAGAAAACTCTGCGGGAGACGCCTGGGAGGAATTCTGGGTAGATCCCGCAGGATGGACCACTGTCAAGAGAGAAAAATCATATTGGGTGTCTTCCCTGGAGGAGTCTGGGGTTGCTACCTGGGATGACAGAACCATAAACCGTGAGAAAAAGACTCAGGGACATAGCTGCGACAAGTCTCGGATGCATCCCAGAGGATGGAGCATTGTCCAAGGAGAAAAATCATCCTGGGTATCTTTCCTGGAGGAGTCTGGGGTTGCTACCCGGGTTTACAGGGACCCAAACCACAGGAAAAAAACACTGAGAAACAAATCTGGGAGGAGTCTCGGGTGCATCCCGCAGGATGGACAATAGTCCAAGGAGAAAAATCATCTCGGGTATCTTCCCTGGAGGAGTCTTAGGTTGCTACCCGGGATGACAGGGACCAAAGGCACCGGAATAAACACTCAGGGACATACCTGCAAGGAGTCTCGGATGCTTCCCAGAGGATGGAGCATTGTCCAAGCAGAAAAATTATCTCGGGTATCTTCCCTGGAGGAGTCTGGGGTTGCTACCCGGGTTTACAGGGACCCAAACCACAGGAAAAATGTCTGTGGTAAATGCCTGGGAGGAATCTCATATGCATCCCAGAAGATGGAGCTTTGTCCAAGGAGAAAAGTCATCTCGGGTATCTTCCCTGGAGGAGTCTGGGGTTGCTACCCGGGATCACAGGGCCCCAAAACACCGGAGAAAACTCTGCGGGAGACACCTGGGAGGAGTTCTGGATAGATCCCGCAGTATGGACCACTGTCAAGAGAGAAAAATCATATTGGGTGTCTTCCCTGGAGGAGTCTGGGGTTGCTACCCGGGTTTACAGGGACCCAAACCACAGGAAAAATGTCTGCGGGAGACGCCTGTCAGGAATCTCAGATGCATCCCAGAAGATGGAGCATTGTCCAAGGAGAAAAATCATCTCGGCTATCTTCCCTGGAGGAGTCTGGGGTTGCTACCCGGGATCACAGGGCCCCAAAACACCGGAGAAAACTCTGCGGGAGACACCTGGGAGGAGTTCTGGATAGATCCCGCAGTATGGACCACTGTCAAAAGAGAAAAATCATATTGGGTGTCTTCCCTGGAGGAGTCTGGGGTTGCTACCTGGGATCAGAGGGCCCGAAAACACCGGAATAAAAACTCAGGGACATACCTGCAAGGAGTCTCGGATGCTTCCCAGAGGATGGAGCATTGTCCAAGCAGAAAAATTATCACGGGTATCTTCCTTGGAGGAGTCTGGGGTTGCTACCCGGGATCACAGGGCCCTAAAGCACTGGAGAAAACTCTGCGGGAGACGCCTGGGAGGAATTCTGGGTAGATCCCGCAGGATGGACCACTGTCAAGAGAGAAAAATCATATTGGGTGTCTTCCCTGGAGGAGTCTGGGGTTGCTACCTGGGATGACAGAACCATAAACAGTGAGAAAAAAGACTCAGGGACATAGCTGCGACAAGTCTCGGATGCATCGAAGAGGATGGAGCATTGTCCAAGGAGAAAAATCATCCCGGATATCTTTCCTGGAGGAGTCTGGGGTTGCTACCCGGGATTAAAGGGACCCAAACCACAGGAAAAATGTCTGCGGGAGACGCCTGGGAGGAATCCCAGATGCATCCCAGAAGATGGAGCTTTGTCCAAGGAGAAAAATCATCTCGGGTATCTTCCCTGGAGGAGTCTGGGGTTGCTACCCGGGATTACAGGGACCCAAACCACAGGAAAAATGTCTGCGGGATATGCCTGGGAGGAATCTCAGATGCATCCCAGAAGATGGAGCTTTGTCCCAGCAGAAAAATCATCTCGGGTATCTTCCCTGGAGGAGTCTGGGGTTGCTACCCGGGATCACAGGGCCCCAAAACACCGGAGAAAACTCTGCGGGAGACTCCTGGGAGGAGTTCTGGATAGATCCCGCAGTATGGACCACTGTCAAGAGAGAAAAATCATATTGGGTGTCTTCCCTGGAGGAGTCTGGGGTTGCTACCTGGGATCACAGGGCCCGAAAATACCGGAATAAACACTCAGGGACATACCTGCAAGGAGTCTGGGATGCTTCCAAGAGGATGGAGCATTGTCCAAGGAGAAAAATTATCTCGGGTATCTTCCCTGGAGGAGTCTGGGGTTGCTACCCGGGATCACAGGGCCCAAAAGCACCGGAATGAACACTCAGAGACATACCTGCAAGGAGTCTCGGATGCTTCCCAGAGGATGAAGCATTGTCCAAGCAGAAAAATTATCTCGGGTATCTTCCCTGGAGCAGTCTGGGGTTGCTACCCGGGATCACAGGGCCCCAAAACACCGGAGAAAACTCTGCGGGAGACACCTGGGAGGAGTTCTGGATAGATCCCGCAGTATGGACCACTGTCAAGAGAGAAAAATCATATTGGGTGTCTTCCCTGGAGGAGTCTGGGGTTGCTACCCGGGTTTACAGGGACCCAAACCACAGGAAAAATGTCTGCGGGAGACGCCTGGGAGGAATCTCAGATTCATCCCAGAAGATGGAGCATTGTCCAAGGAGAAAAATCATCTCGGCTATCTTCCCTGGAAAAGTCTGGGGTTGCTACCCGGGATCACAGGGCCCGAAAACACCGGAATAAAAACTCAGGGACATACCTGCAAGGAGTCTCGGATGCTTCCCAGAGGATGGAGCATTGTCCAAGCAGAAAAATTATCTCGGGTATCTTCCCTGGAGGAGTCTGGGGTTGCTACCCGGGATCACAGGGCCCTAAAGCACTGGAGAAAACTCTGCGGGAGACGCCTGGGAGGAATTCTGGGTAGATCCCGCAGGATGGACCACTGTCAAGAGAGAAAAATCATATTGGGTGTCTTCCCTGGAGGAGTCTGGGGTTGCTACTTGGGATGACAGAACCATAAACCGTGAGAAAAAAGACTCAGGGACATAGCTGCGACAAGTCTCGGATGCATCGAAGAGGATGGAGCATTGTCCAAGGAGAAAAATCATCTCGGATATCTTTCCTGGAGGAGTCTGGGGTTGCTACCCGGGATTACAGGGACCCAAACCACAGGAAAAATGTCTGCGGGAGACGCCTGGGAGGAATCTCAGATGCATCCCAGAAGATGGAGCATTGTCCAAGGAGAAAAATCATCTCGGGTATCTTCCCTGGAGGAGTCTGGGGTTGCTACCCGGGATCACAGGGCCCCAAAACACCGGAGAAAACTCTGCGGGAGACTCCTGGGAGGAGTTCTGGATAGATCCCGCAGTATGGACCACTGTCAAGAGAGAAAAATCATATTGGGTGTCTTCCCTGGAGGAGTCTGGGGTTGCTACCCGGGATCAGAGGGCCCGAAAATACTGGAATAAACACTCAGGGACATACCTGCAAGGAGTCTCGGATGCTTCCCAGAGGATGGAGCATTGTCCAAGGAGAAAAATCATCTCGAGTATCTTCCCTGGAGGAGTCTGGGGTTGCTACCCGGGTTTACAGGGACCCAAACCACAGGAAAAATGTCTGCGGGAGATGCCTGGGAGGAATCTCAGATGCATCCCAGAAGATGGAGCTTTGTCCCAGTAGAAAAATCATCTCGGGTATCTTCCCTGGAGGAGTCTGGGGTTGCTACCCGGGATTACAGGGACCAAAGGCACCGGAATAAACACTCAGGGACATACCTGCAAGGAGTCTCGGATGCTTCCCAGAGGATGGAGCATTGTCCAAGCAGAAAAATTATCTCGGGTATCTTCCCTGGAGGAGTCTGGGATTGCTACCCGGGTTTACAGGGACCCAAACCACAGGAAAAATGTCTGTGGTAGAAGCCTGGGAGGAATCTCATATGCATCCCAGAAGATGGAGCTTTGTCCAAGGAGAAAAGTCATCTCGGGTATCTTCCCTGGAGGAGTCTGGGGTTGCTACCCGGGATCACAGGGCCCCAAAACACCGGAGAAAACTCTGCGGGAGACACCTGGGAGGAGTTCTGGATAGATCCCGCAGTATGGACCACTGTCAAGAGAGAAAAATCATATTGGGTGTCTTCCCTGGAGGAGTCTGGGGTTGCTACCCGGGATTAAAGGGACCCAAACCACAGGAAAAATGTCTGCGGGAGACGCCTGGGAGGAATCTCAGATGCATCCCAGAAGATGGAGCTTTCTCCCAGCAGAAAAATCATCTCGGGTATCTTCCCTGGAGGAGTCTGGGGTTGCTACCCGGGATCACAGGGCCCCAAAACACCGGAGAAAACTCTGCGGGAGACACCTGGGAGGAGTTCTGGATAGATCCCGCAGTATGGACCACTGTCAAGAGAGAAAAATCATATTGGGTGTCTTCCATGGAGGAGTCTGGGGTTGCTACCCGGGTTTAAAGGGACCCAAACCACAGGAAAAATGTCTGCGGGAGGCGCCTGGGAGGAATCTCAGATGCATCCCAGAAGATGGAGCATTGTCCAAGGAGAAAAATCATCTCGGCTATCTTCCCTGGAGGAGTCTGGGGTTGCTACCCGGGATCACAGGGCCCCAAAACACCGGAGAAAACTCTGCGGGAGACTCCTGGGAGGAGTTCTGGATAGATCCCGCAGTATGGACCACTGTCAAGAGAGAAAAATCATATTGGGTGTCTTCCCTGGAGGAGTCTGGGGTTGCTACCCGGGATCACAGGGCCCGAAAATACCGGAATAAACACTCAGGGACATACCTGCAAGGAGTCTCGGATGCTTCCAAGAGGATGGAGCATTGTCCAAGGAGAAAAATCATCTCGGGTATCTTCCCTGGAGGAGTCTGGGGTTGCTACCCGGGATTACAGGGACGCAAACCACAGGAAAAATGTCTGTGGGAGATGCCTGGGAGGAATCTCATATGCATCCCAGAAGATGGAGCTATGTCCAAGGAGAAAAGTCATCTCGGGTATCTTCCCTGGAGGAGTCTGGGGTTGCTACCCGGGATCACAGGGCCCCAAAACACCGGAGAAAACTCTGCGGGAAACACCTGGGAGGAGTTCTGGGTAGATCCCGCAGGATGGACCACTGTCAAGAGAGAAAAATCATATTGGGTGTCGTCCCTGGAGGAGTCTGGGGTTGCTACGCGGGATCACAGGGCCCGAAAATACCGGAATAAACACTCAGGGACATAACTGCATGGAGTCTCGGATGCTTCCAAGAGGATGGAGCATTGTCCAAGGAGAAAAATCATCTCGGGTATCTTCCTTGGAGGAGTCTGGGGTTGCTACCCGGGATCACAGGGCCCTAAAGCACTGGAGAAAACTCTGCGGGAGACGCCTGGGAGGAATTCTGGGTAGATCCCGCAGGATGGACCACTGTCAAGAGAGAAAAATCATATTGGGTGTCTTCCCTGGAGGAGTCTGGGGTTGCTACCTGGGATGACAGAACCATAAACCGTGAGAAAAAAGACTCAGGGACATAGCTGCGACAAGTCTCGGATGCATCCAAGAGGATGGAGCATTGTCCAAGGAGAAAAATCATCCCGGATATCTTTCCTGGAGGAGTCTAGGGTTGCTACCCGTTATTAAAGGGACCCAAACCACAGGAAAAATGTCTGCGGGAGACGCCTGGGAGGAATCTCAGATGCATCCCAGAAGATGGAGCTTTGTCCCAGCAGAAAAATCATCTCGGGTATCTTCCGTGGAGGAGTCTGGGCTTGCTACCCGGGATTACAGGGACCGAAACCACAGGAAAAATGTCTGCGGGAGACGCCTGGGAGGAATCTCAGATGCATCCCAGAAGATTGAGCATTGTCCAAGGAGACAAATCATCTCGGGTATCTTCCCTGGAGGAGTCTGGGGTTGCTACCCGGGATCACAGGGCCCCAAAACACCGGAGAAAACTCTGCGGGAGACACCTGGGAGGAGTTCTGGATAGATCCCGCAGTATGGACCACTGTCAAAAGAGAAAAATCATATTGGGTGTCTTCCCTGGAGGAGTCTGGGGTTGCTACCTGGGATCAGAGGGCCCGAAAACAACGGAATAAACACTCAGGGACATACCTGCAAGGAGTCTCGGATGCTTCCCAGAGGATGTAGCATTGTCCAAGGAGAAAAATCATCTCGGGTATCTTCCCTGGAGGAGTCTGGGGTTGCTACCCGGGATTACAGGGACCCAAACCACAGGAAAAATGTCTGCGGGAGACGCCTGGGAGGAATCTCAGATGCATCCCAGAAGATGGAGCATTGTCCAAGTAGAAGAATCATCTCGGGTATCTTCCCTGGAGGAGTCTGGGGTTGCTACCCAGGATCCCAGGGCCCCAAAACACGGGAGAAAACTCTGCGGGAGATTCCTGGGAGGAGTTCTGGATAGATCCCGCAGTATGGACCACTGTCAAGAGAGAAAAATCATATTGGGTGTCTTCCCTGGAGGAGTCTGGGGTTGCTACCCAGGATCAGAGGGCCCGAAAACACCGGAATAAACACTCAGAGATATACCTGCAAGGAGTCTCGGATGCTTCCAAGAGGATGGAGCATTGTCCAAGCAGAAAAATTATCTCGGGTATCTTCCCTGGAGCAGTCTGGGGTTGCTACCCGGGATCACAGGGCCCCAAAACACCGGAGAAAACTCTGCGGGAGACACCTGGGAGGAGTTCTGGATAGATCCCGCAGTATGGACCACTGTCAAGAGAGAAAAATCATATTGGGTGTCTTCCCTGGAGGAATCTGGGGTTGCTACCCGGGATCAGAGGGCCCGAAAATACTGGAATAAACACTCAGGGACATACCTGCAAGGAGTCTCGGATGGTTCCAAAAGGATGGAGCATTGTCCAAGGAGAAAAATCATCTCGAGTATCTTCCCTGGAGGAGTCTGGGGTTGCTACCCGGGTTTACAGGGACCCAAACCACAGGAAAAATGTTTGCGGGAGATGCCTGGGAGGAATCTCAGATGCATCCCAGAAGATGGACCATTGTCCAAGGAGAAAAATTATCTCGGGTATCTTCCTTGGAGGAGTCTGGGGTTGCTACCCGGGATTACAGGGACCCAAACCACAGGAAAAATGTCTGTGGGAGATGCCTGGGAGGAATCTCAGATGCATCCCAGAAGATGGAGCTTTGTCCAAGGAGAAAAGTCATCTCGGGTATCTTCCCTGGAGGAGTCTGGGGTTGCTAGCCGGGATCACAGGGCCCCAAAACACCGGAGAAAACTCTGCGGGAGACACCTGGGAGGAGTTCTGGATAGATCCCGCAGTATGGACCACTGTCAAGAGAGAAAAATCATATTGGGTGTCTTCCCTGGAGGAGTCTGGGGTTGCTACCCGGGTTTACAGGGACCCAAACCACAGGAAAAATGTCTGCTGGAGACGCCTGGGAAGAATCTCAGATTCATCCCAGAAGATGGAGCATTGTCCAAGGAGAAAAATCATCTCGGCTATCTTCCCTGGAAAAGTCTGGGGTTGCTACCCGGGATCACAGGGCCCGAAAACACCGGAATAAAAACTCAGGGACATACCTGCAAGGAGTCTCGGATGCTTCCCAGAGGATGGAGCATTGTCCAAGCAGAAAAATTATCTCGGGTATCTTCCTTGGAGGAGTCTGGGGTTGCTACCCGGGATCACAGGGCCATAAAGCACTGGAGAAAACTCTGCGGGAGACGCCTGGGAGGAATTCTGGGTAGATCCCGCAGGATGGACCACTGTCAAGAGAGAAAAATCATATTGGGTGTCTTCCCTGGAGGAGTCTGGGGTTGCTACTTGGGATGACAGAACCATAAACCGTGAGAAAAAAGACTCAGGGACATAGATGCGACAAGTCTCGGATGCATCCAAGAGGATGGAGCATTGTCCAAGGAGAAAAATCATCCCGGATATCTTTCCTGGAGGAGTCTGGGGTTGCTACCCGGGATTAAAGGGACCCAAACCACAGGAAAAATGTCTGCGGGAGACGCCTGGGAGGAATCTCAGATGCATCCCAGAAGATGGAGCTTTGTCCCAGCAGAAAAATCATCTCGGGTATCTTCCCTGGAGGAGTCTGGGCTTGCTACCCGGGATTACAGGGACCCAAACCATAGGAAAAATGTCTGCGGGAGACGCCTGGGAGGAATCTCAGATGCATCCCAGAAGATTGAGCATTGTCCAAGGAGACAAATCATCTCGGGTATCTTCCCTGGAGGAGTCTGGGGTTGCTACCTGGGATGACAGAACCATAAACCGTGAGAAAAACGACTTAGGGACATAGCTGCGACAAGTCTCGGATGCATCCCAGAGGATGGAGCATTGTCCAAGGAGAAAAATCATCCTGGGTATCTTTCCTGGAGGAGTCTGGGGTTGCTACCCGGGTTTACAGGGACCCACACAACAGGAAAAAAACACTGAGAAACAGAGCTGGGAGGAGTCTCGGGTGCATCCCGCAGGATGGACAATAGTCCAAGGAGAAAAATCATCTCGGGTATCTTCCCTGGAGCAGTCTGAGGTTGCTACCCGGGATGACAGGGACCAAAGGCACCGGAATAAACACTCAGGGACATACCTGCAAGGAGTCTCGGATGCTTCCCAGAGGATGGAGCATTGTCCAAGCAGAAAAATTATCTCGGGTATCTTCCCTGGAGGAGTCTGTGGTTGCTACCCGGGATCACAGGGCCTCAAAACACCGGAGAAAACTCTGCGGGAGACTCCTGGGAGGAGTTCTGGATAGATCCCGCAGTATGGACCACTGTCAAGAGAGAAAAATCATATTGGGTGTCTTCCCTGGAGGAGTCTGGGGTTGATACCCGGGATCAGAGGGCCCGAAAACACGGGAATAAACACTCAGGGACATACCTGCAAGGAGTCTCGGATGCTTCCCAGAGGATGTAGCATTGTCCAAGGAGAAAAATCATCTCGGGTATCTTCTCTGGAGGAGTCTGGGGTTGCTACCCGGGATCAGAGGGCCCGAAAACACCGGAATAAACACTCAGGTACATACCTGCAAGGAGTCTCGGATGCTTCCCAGAGGATGGAGCATTGTCCAAGGAGAAAAATCATCTCGGGTATCTTTCCTGGAGGAGTCTGGGGTTGCTACCTGGGATGACAGAACCATAAACCGTGAGAAAAAAGACTCAGGGACATAGCTGCGACAAGTCTCGGATGCATCCCAGAGGATGGAGCATTGTCCAAGGAGAAAAATCATCTCGGGTATCCTCCCTGGAGGAGTCTGGGGTGGCTACCCGGGATTACACGGACCCAAACCACAGGAAAAATGTCTGTGGGAGATGCCTGTGTGGAATCTCATATGCATCCCAGAAGATGGAGCTTTGTCCCAGGAGAAAAATCATCTCGGGTATCTTCCCTGGAGGAGTCTGGGGTTGCTACCCGGGATCACAGGGCGCTAAACCACCGGAAGAAAGCACTCAGAAACAGAGCTGGGAGGAGTCTCTCGTGCATCCCGCAGGATGGACAATAGTCCAGGGAGAAAAATCAACTTCGGTATGTTCCCTGGAGGAGTCTGGGGTTGCTACCCGGGATCACAGGGCCCCAAACCCCAGGAAGAAAACAATCAGAAACAGAGCTGGGAGGTGTCTCGGGTGCATCCCGCAGGATGGACAATAGTCCAAGGAGAAAAATCAACTTGGGTATCTTCCACGGAGGAGTCTGGCATTGCTACCCGGGATCACAGGGCCCAAAAGCACCGGAATAAACACTCAGGGACAAAGCTGCAAGGAGTCTTGGATGCTTCCCAGAGGATGGAGCATTGTCCAAGGAGAAAAATCATCTCGGGTACCTTCCCTGGAGGAGTCTGGGGTTCCTATCTGGGATCACAGGGCCCTAAAGCACTGGAGAAAACTCTGCGGGAGACGCCTGGGAGGAGTTCTGGATAGATCCCGCAGTATGGACCACTGTCAAGAGAGAAAAATCATATTGGGTGTCTTCCCTGGAGGAGTCTGGGGTTGCTACCCGGGATCAGAGGGCCCGAAAACACGGGAAGAAACACTCAGGGACATACCTGCAAGGAGTCTCGGATGCTTCCCAGAGGATGTAGCATTGTCCAAGGAGAAAAATCATCTCGGGTATCTTCTCTGGAGGAGTCTGGGGT
This sequence comes from Vanellus vanellus, assembly GCF_965231255.1. NCBI lineage: Eukaryota > Metazoa > Chordata > Aves > Charadriiformes > Charadriidae > Vanellus > Vanellus vanellus. The sequence continues at coordinate 4,026,776 of NW_028127296.1, read as the reverse complement.
TGCTACCTGGGATTACAGGGACCCAAACCACAGGAGAAATGTCTGCGTGAGACGCCTGGGAGGAATCTCAGATGCATCCCAGAAGATGGAGCATTGTCCAAGGAGAAAAATCATCTCGGGTATCTTCCATGGAGGAGTCTGGGGTTGCTACCCGGGATCACAGGGCCCCAAAACACCGGAATAAAGACTCAGGGACATACCTGCAAGGAGTCTCGGATGCTTCCCAGGGGATGGAGCATTGTCCAAGCAGAAAAATTATCTCGGGTATCTTCCTTGGAAGAGTCTGGGGTTGCTACCCGGGATCACAGGGCCCTAAAGCACTGGAGAAAACTCTACGGGAGACGCCTGGGAGGAATTCTGGGTAGATCCCGCAGGATGGACCACTGTCAAGAGAGAAAAATCATATTGGGTGTCTTCCCTGGAGGAGTCTGGGGTTGCTACCTGGGATGACAGAACCGTAAACCGTGAGAAAAAAGACTCAGGGACATAGCTGCAAGGAGTCTCGGATGCATCCCAGAGGACGGAGCATTGTCCAAGGAGAAAAATCATCTCGGGTATCTTCCCTGGAGGAGTGTGGGGTTGCTACCCGGGATTACAGGGACCCAGACCACAGGAAAAATGTCTGCGGGAGACGCCTGGGAGGAATCTCAGATGGATCCCAGAAGATGGAGCATTGTCCAAGGAGAAAAGTCATCTCGGGTATCTTCCCTGGAGGAGTCTGGGGTTGCTACCTGGGATCACAGGGCCTCAAAACACCGGAGAAAACTCTGCGGGAGACTCCTGGGAGGAGTTCTGGATAGATCCCGCAGTATGGACCACTGTCAAGAGAGAAAAATCATATTCGGTGTCTTCCCTGGAGGAGTCTGGGGTTGCTACCTGGGATGACAGAACCAGGAACCGCGAGAAAAAAGACTCAGGGACATAGCTGCGACAAGTCTCGGATGCATCCCAGAGGATGGAGCATTGTCCAAGGAGAAAAATCATCTCGGGTATCTTTCCTGGCGGAGTCTGGGGTTGCTACCCGGGATTACAGGGACCCAAACCACAGGAAAAATGTCTGCGGGAGACGCCTGGGAGGAATCTCAGATGCATCCCAGAAGATGGAGCATTGTCCAAGGAGAAAAATCATCTTGGGTATCTTCCCTGGAGGAGTCTGGGGTTGATACCCGGGATCACAGGGCCCCAAAACACCGGAATAAACACTCAGGGACATACCTGCAAGGAGTCTCGGATGCTTCCAAGAGGATGGAGCATTGTCCAAGGAGAAAAATCATCTCGGGTATCTTCCCTGGAGGAGTCTGGGGTTGCTACCCGGGATTACAGGGACCAAAACCACAGGAAAAATGTCTGCGGGAGACGCCTGGGAGGAATCTCAGATGCATCCCAGAAGATGGAGCATTGTCCAAGGAGAAAAATCATCTCGGGTATCTTCCCTGGAGGAGTCTAGGGTTGCTACCCGGGATCACAGGGCGCTAAACCACCGGAAGAAAACACTCAGAAACAGAGCTGGGAGGAGTCTCGGGTGCATCCCGCAGGATGGACAATAGTCCAAGGAGAAAAATCAACTTGGGTATCTTCCACGGAGGAGTCTGGGGTTGCTACCCGGGATGACAGGGCCCAAAAGCACCTGAATAAACACTCAGGGACAAAGCTGCAAGGAGTCTCGGATGCTTCCCAGAGGATGGAGCATTGTCCAAGGAGAAAAATCATCTCGGGTATCTTCTCTGAGGAGTCTGGGGTTGCTACCCGGGATCACAGGGCCCCAAAACACCGGAATAAACACTCAGGGACATACCTGCAAGGAGTCTCGGATGCTTCCCAGAGGATGGAGCTTTGTCCAAGGACAAAAATCATCTCGGGTATCTTCCCTGGAGGAGTCTGGGGTTGCCACACGGGATTACAGGGACCCAAACCACAGGAAAAATGTCTGCAGGAGACGCCTGGGAGGAATCTCAGATGCATCCCAGAAGATGGAGCATTGTCCAAGGAAAAAAATCATCTCGGGTATCTTCCCTGGAGGAGTCTGGGATTGCTACCCGGGATCACAGGGCCCCAAAACACCGGAATAAACACTCAAGGACATACCTGCAAGGAGTCTCGGATGCTTCCCAGAGGATGGAGCTTTGTCCAAGGAGAAAAATCATCTCGGGTATCCTCCCTGGAGGAGTCTGGGGTGGCTACCCGGGTTTACAGGGACCCAAACCAGAGCAAAAATGTCTGCGGGAGACGCCTGGGAGGAATCTCAGATGCATCCCAGAAGATGGAGCATTGTCCAAGTAGAAAAATCATCTCGGGTATCTTCCCTGGAGGAGTCTGGGGTTGCTACCCGGGATCACAGGGCGCTAAACCACCGGAAAAATGTCTGTGGGAGATGCCTGGGAGGAATCTCAGATGCATCCCAGAAGATGGAGCTTTGTCCCAGGAGAAAAATCATCTCGGGTATCTTCCCTGGAGGAGTCTGGGGTTGCTACCCGGGATTACAGGGATGCAAACCACCGGAATAAAGACTCAGGGACATACCTACAAGGAGTCTCGGATGCTTCCCAGAGGATGGAGCATTGTCCAAGGAGAAAAATCATCTTGGGTATCTTCCCTGGAGGAATCTGGGGTTGCTACCCGGGATTACAGGAACCCAAACCACCGGAATAAAGACTCAGGGACATACCTGCAAGGAGTCTCGGATGCTTCCCAGAGGATGGACCATTGTCCAAAGAGAAAAATCATCTCGGGTATCTTCCCTGGAGGAGTCTGGGGTTGCTACCCGGGATCACAGGGCCCAAAACCCCAGGAAGAAAACACTCAGAAACAGAGCTGGGAGGAGTCTCGGGTGCATCCCGCAGGATGGACAATAGTCCAAGGAGAAAAATCAACTTGGGTATCTTCCACGGAGGAGTCTGGGGTTGCTACCCGGGAACACAGGACCCAAAAGCACCGGAATAAACACTCAGGGACAAAGCTGCAAGGAGTCTTGGATGCTGCCCAGAGGATGGAGCATTGTCCAAGGAGAAAAATCATCTCGGGTACCTTCCCTGGAGGAGTCTGGGGTTCCTATCTGGGATCACAGGGCCCTAAAGCACTGGAGAAAACTCTGCGGGAGACGCCTGGGAGGAGTTCTGCGTAGATCCCGCAGGACTGACCACGGTTAAGAGAGAAAAATCATATTGGGTGTCTTCCCTGGAGGAGTCTGGGGTTGCTACCTGGGATGACAGAACCACGAACCGCGAGAAAAAAGACTCAGGGACATAGCTGCGAGAAGTCTCGGATGCATCCCAGAGGATTTAGCATTGTCCAAGGAGAAAAATCATCCCGGATATCTTTCCTGGAGGAGTCTGGGGTTGCTACCCGGGATTAAAGGGACCCAAACCACAGGAAAAATGTCTGCGGGAGACGCCTGGGAGGAATCTCAGATGCATCCCAGAAGATGGAGCATTGTCCGAGGAGAAAAATCATCTCGGGTATCTTCCCTGGAGGAGTCTGGGGTTGCTACCCGGGATCACAGGGCCCCAAAACACCGGAATAAACACTCAGGGACATACCTGCAAGGAGTCTCGGATGCTTCCAAGCGGATCGAGCATTGTCCAAGGAGAAAAATCATCTCGGGTATCTTCCCTGGAGGAGTCTGGGGTGGCTACCCGGGATTACAGGGACCCAAACCACAGGAAAAATGTCTGTGGGAGATGCCTGGGAGGAATCTCATATGCATCCCAGAAGATGGAGCTTTGTCCCAGGAGAAAAATCATCTCGGGTATCTTCCCTGGAGGAGTCTGGGGTTGCTACCCGGGATTACAGGGATGCAAACCACCGGAATAAAGACTCAGGGACATACCTACAAGGAGTCTCGGATGCTTCCCAGAGGATGGAGCATTGTCCAAGGAGAAAAATCATCTTGGGTATCTTCCCTGGAGGAATCTGGGGTTGCTACCCGGGATTACAGGAACCCAAACCACCGGAATAAAGACTCAGGGACATACCTGCAAGGAGTCTCGGATGCTTCCCAGAGGATGGACCATTGTCCAAAGAGAAAAATGATCTCGGGTATCTTCCCTGGAGGAGTCTGGGGTTGCTACCCGGGATCACAGGGCTCTAAACCACCGGAAGAAAACACTCAGAAACAGAGCTGGGAGGAGTCTCGGGTGCATCCCGCAGGATGGACAATACTCCAAGGAGAAAAATCAACTTCGGTATGTTCCACGGAGGAGTCTGGGGTTGCTACCCGGGATCACAGGGCCCAAAACCCCAGGAAGAAAACACTCAGAAACAGAGCTGGGAGGAGTCTCGGGTGCATCCCGCAGGATGGACAATAGTCCAAGGAGAAAAATCAACTTGGGTATCTTCCACAGAGGAGTCTGGGGTTGCTACCCGGGAACACAGGGCCCAAAAGCACCGGAATAAACACTCAGGGACAAAGCTGCAAGGAGTCTTGGATGCTGCCCAGAGGATGGAGCATTGTCCAAGCAGAAAAATCATCTCGGGTACCTTCCCTGGAGGAGTCTGGGGTTCCTATCTGGGATCACAGGGCCCTAAAGCACTGGAGAAAACTCTGCGGGAGACGCCTGGGAGGAGTTCTGGGTAGATCCCGCAGGACTGACCACTGTCAAGAGAGAAAAATCGTATTGGGTGTCTTCCCTGGAGGAGTCTGGGGTTGCTACCTGGGATGACAGAACCATAAACCGCGAGAAAAAAGACTCAGGGACATAGCTGCCACAAGTCTCGGATGCATCCCAGAGGATGGAGCATTGTCCAAGGAGAAAAATCATCCCGGATATCGTTCCTGGAGGAGTCTGGGGTGCTACCTGGGATCAGAGGGCCCCAAAACACCGGAATAAACACTCAGGGACATACCTGCAAGGAGTCTCGGATGCTTCCCAGAGGATGGAGCATTGTCCAAGGAGAAAATTCATCTCGGGTATCTTCCCTGGAGGAGTCTGGGGTTGCTACCCGGGATCACATGGCCCTAAAGCACTGGAGAAAACTCTGCGGGAGACGCCTGGGAGGAGTTCTGGGTAGATCCCGCAGGATGGACCACTGTCAAGAGAGAAAAATCACCTTGGGTGTCTTCACTGGAGGAGTCTGGGGTTGCTACCTGGGATGACAGAACCCTAAACCGCGAGAAAATATACTCAGGGACATAGCTGTGATAGTCTTGGATGCATCCCAGAGGATGGAGCTTTGTCCAAGGAGAAAAATCATCTCGGGTATCGGGAATCCCACACTCTGAAGGCAAAGGGGGAGGTCTGGAGAGAGGAAGATTTTCCCTCAGTTGAGGAGGACCGTGTTAGAGACCACTTGGCCAAGCTGGACATTCACAAGTCCATGGGCCCTGACGGGATGCATCAGCGAATGCTGAGAGAGCTGGCGGATGTTATTGCTAGACCACTCTCCATCATCTTTGAACGGTCATGGAGAACAGGAGAGGTGCCTGAGGACTGGAGGAAGGCCGACATCACTCCAATGTTCAAAAAAGGCAAGAAGGAGGACCCAGGGAACTACAGACCGCTTAGTCTAACCTCTGTCCCTGGGAAGGTATTGGAGCGACTCATTCTGGATGTCATCTCCAAACACGTTGAGGAACAGCAAGTTATTGGAAGTGGTCAACATGGATTTACCAAGGGTAGATCGTGCTTGACCAATCTGATAGCTTTCTATGATGTTATAAGTGGTTGGCTGGATGAGGGGAAAGTCGTGGATGTCATCTACCTTGACTTTAGCAAGGCTTTTGACACTGTCTCCCATGACATCCTCATTAGGAAGCTGAGGAAGTATGGGCTAGATGAGGTGACAGTGAGGTGGATTGAGAGTTGGCTGCGGGACAGAACTCAGAGGGTTGTGATCAGCGGCACAGAGTCTAGTTGGAGGCCTGTAACCAGTGGTGTCCCCCAGGGGTCAATACTTGGTCCAATTTTGTTTAATATATTCATTAATGACCTGGATGAGGGGACAGAGTGTATCCTCAGCAAGTTTGCTGATGATACCAAAGTGGGTGGAGTGGCTGACACCCCAGAGGGCCGTGCTGCCATCCAGCGTGACCTGGACAGGCTGGAGAGCTGGGCAGAGAAGAACCTAATGAGGTTCAACAAAAGCAAGTGCAAGGTCCTGCACCTGGGGAGGAAGAATGTAAAGCACCAGTATAGGTTAGGGGCGGACCTGCTGGGAAGTAGCTCTGAGGAGAAGGATCTGGGGGTCGTGGTCATTCTCCCCCTCTACTCTGCACTGGTGAGGCCACAACTGGAATACTGTGTCCAGTTTTGGGCTCCCCAGCTCAAGAGGGACAGGGAACTGCTGGAGCGGGTCCAGCGAAGGGCAACTAAGATGATTAAGGGCTTGGAGCATCTCCCTTATGAGGAAAGGCTGAGAGCTGGGACTCTTTAGCCTGGAGAAGAGAAGGCTGAGGGGAGACCTTATTATGGCATATGAGTATCTAAAGGGTGGGTTGAAGGAGGATGGAGCCAGGCCCTTTTCATTAGTTCCCAGTGACAGGACGAGGGGCAATGGGCACAAGTTAGAACACAGGAAGTTCCGTTCAAATACAGGGAAACAGTTCTTTACGGTGAGGGTGACAGAGCACTGGCACAGGCTGCCCAGGGAGGTTGTGGAGTCCCCTTCCCTGGAGATTTTCAAGACCCGCCTGGATGCAGTCCTGAGTAATGTGCTCTGGGCAATCCTGCTTTGGCAGGGGAGTTGGGCTACATGATCTCTAGAGGTCCCTTCCAACTCTGATAATTCTGTGATTCTGTGATTCTGTGATCTTCCCTGGAGGAGTCTGGGGTTGCTACCCGGGATTACAGGGACCCAAACCACAGGAAAAATGTCTGCGGGAGACGCCTGGGAGGAATTTCAGATGCATCCCAGAAGATGGAGCATTGTCCAAGGAGAAAAATCATCTCGGGTATCTTCCCTGGAGGAGTCTGGGGTTGCTACCCAGGATGACAGGGCCCTAAACCACCGGAATAAAGACTCAGGGATATACCTGCAAGGAGTCTTGGATGCTTCCCAGAGGATGGAGAATTGTCCAAAGAGAAAAATCATCTCGGGTATCTTCCACGGAGGAGTATAGGGTTGCTACCCGGGATCACAGGGCCCTAAACCCCAGGAAGAAAACACTCAGAAACAGAGCTGGGAGGAGTCTCAGGTGCATCCCGCAGGATGGACAATAGTCCAAGGTGAAAAATCAACTTGGGTATTTTCCACGGAAGAGTCTGGGGTTGCTACCCGGGATCACAGGGCCCAAAACCACCGGAATAAACACTCAGGGACAAAGCTGCAAGGAGTCTCGGATGCTTCCCAGAGGATGGAGCATTGTCCAAGGAGAAAATTCATCTCGGGTATCTTCACTGGAGGAGTCTGCGGTTGCTACCCAGGATCGCGGGGCCCTAAAGCACTGGAGAAAACTCTGCGGGAGACGCCTGGGAGGAGTTCTGGATAGATCCCGCAGGATGGACCACTGTCAAGAGAGAAAAATCATCTTGGGTGTCTTCCCTGGAGGAGTCTGGGGTTGCTACCTGGGATGACAGAACCCTAAACGGCGAGAAAAAAGACTCAGGGACATAGCTGCGACAAGTCTCGGATGCATCCCAGAGGATGGAGCTTTGTCCAAGGACAAAAATCATCTCGGGTATCTTCCTGGAGGAGTCTGGGGTTGGTACCCGGGATTACAGGGACCCAAACCACAGGAAAAATGTCTGCGGGAGACGCCTGGGAGGAATCTCAGATGCATCCCAGAACATGGAGCATTGTCCAAGAAGAAAAATCATCTTGGGTATCTTCCCTGGAGGAGTCTGGGGTTGCTACCCGGGATTACAGGGATCCAAACCACCGGAATAAAGACTCAGGGACATACCTACAAGGAGTCTCGGTTGCTTCCCAGAGGATGGAGCATTGTCCAAGCAGAAAAATCATCTCGGGTATCTTCCCTGGAGGAGTCTGGGGTTGCTACCCGGGATTACAGGGAACCAAACCACTGGAATAAAGACTCAGGGACATACCTGCAAGGAGTCTAGGATGCTTCCCAGAGGATGGAGCATTGTCCACAGAGAAAAATCATCTCAGGTATCTTCTCTGGAGGAGTCTGGGGTTGCTACCCGGGATTACAGGGAACCAAACCACAGGAAAAATGTCTGCGGGAGACGCCTGAGAGTAATCTCAGGTGCATCCCAGAAGATGGAGCATTGTCCAAGGACAAAAATCATCTCGGGTATCTTCCCTGGAGGAATCTGGGGTTGCTACCCGGGATTACAGGGACCCAAACCACTGGAATAAAGACTCAGGGACATACCTGCAAGGAGTCTCGGATGCTTCCCAGAGGATGGACCATTGTCCAAAGAGAAAAATCATCTCGGGTATCTTCCCTGGAGGAGTCTGGGGTTGCTACCCGGGATCACAGGGCCCTAAAGCACTGGAGAAAACTCCGCGGGAGACGCCTGGGACGAGTTCTGGGTAGATCTTGCAGGATGGAGTACTGTCAAGAGAGAAAAATCATCTTGGTTGTCTTCCCTTGAGGAGTCTGGGGTTGCTACCTGGGATGACAGAACCCTAAACCGCGGGAAAAAAGACTTGGGGACATAGCTACGACAAGTCTCAGATGCATCCCAGAGGATGGAGCTTTGTCCAAGGATAAAAATCATTTCGGGTATCTTCCCTGGAGGAGTCTGGGGTTGCTACCCGGGATCATAGGGCCCTAAAGCATTGGAGAAAACTTGCGGGAGATGCCTGGGAGGAGTTCTGGGTAGATCTTGCAGGATGGAGTACTGTCAAGAGAGAAAAATCATCTTGGTTGTCTTCCCTTGAGGAGTCTGGGGTTGCTACCTGGGATGACAGGGCCCTAAACAACCGGAAAAAACTCTCAGACACATAATTGCAAGGAGTCTCGGATGCATCCCAGAGGAAGGAGCATTTTCCAAGGATAAAAATCATTTCGGGTATCTTCCCTGGAGGAGTCTGGGGTTGCTACCCGGGATCACAGGTCACCAAAACACTGGAAAAAAAGACTCAGGGCCATACCTGGGTGGGGTGTCGGGTGCATCCCAGAGAATGGAGCATTGTACAAGGAGAAAAATCATCTTGGGTATCTTCCCTGTATGAGTCTGGGGTTGCTTCCTGGGAGCTCAGGTCCCTAAAGCAGTGATCAAATGCCTGCAGGAGTTGCCTGGGAGGAGTCTTGGGTGGACCCTGGAAGATACATTTTCATAGTAAAAGAGTGTTTTTGTAGAGAAAACCATGTCAGGTTTCCATGCTGGGATGGCCCTGAGGTGCCCCCAGTGGAAGCAGAGGAGGGGTTGGGCAGTGCTGATTTGCCCTGGAGCCACGGCTGCCCCGAGGGCCGGGCAAAAGGTATTGCTTGCGTGCTCAGTGATCAGCGGATCGCCACTTTTGGGGTCAGGAAGGAATTTTTCCCCCGGGGCACATTGGCACGGGTCCCCGGGGGGTTTTTCGCCTTCCTCTGCAGCCCCGAGCACGGCCCCTTGCCAGGGCTCCTCGGGGCCAGTTGTGGCCAGCGGTTCCCTGTCCTGGCAGGAGCGGGAGTCCAGCGGTGCCCTCCATCCCTCCGCCTCTCCTCCCTGTGCCAGCTTGGCAGGGGCACCTCCGGGACCTCCCTGCACGAGCCCCCGGGGGTCTTCTGCCCTGGGCCGGGCACGGCCTGCTTGCACAGGCTGCAGGCGCCATGCTGCCTCAGGACGGAGCGGGCAATCGAAGCGGAGCCTCCGTCTCCTCTGCCAGAGCCGCCGGCTGTGCCTCGTCTGTCCCGGCCGCAGCCCGAGAGCGTCTCCACCGGCCCGGGCCCGACCCTGTGCCCCGGGGGAGCCCCGCAGCCTCTGCCCCGCCGCCAGCCCGCCTCTCCCCGTCCCCGTCCCCGTCCCCGTCCCCGACCCCGCCTGCACCGGGGGGAGCGCCGCCAGCGGCCGCAGCCCGGCCCCTCTCCGCACCCCCGCTGCCCGCCGACGCCCGCCCCGCCAGACCCCCGGCAGCAGCGGGCAGGGGCGGGGCCGCGCCCGGGGGACGCCCGACGGCTGCGCCGCTGCCCGCTCCCGCGGGGACCCGCTCCCGGGCCCGCCGGCCCCGCGCTTCTGCCCTCGGGCCCCGCCGCGGCCTCCGCAGCCTCCGCGGAGCGAGGCCCACACGCCCCCTGCCCGCAGCCCCCGCACGCACCCACCGGGACCCCCGGCCCCCTCCGCGCCCACACCTGCCCCGCCGCTCCGCCGGGGCTCCCGCCGCACGGCCCGGCCCGGGCCCGCAGGGCCGCAGCCCACTCGAGCCGAGCCGAGCCCAGCCGAGCGCAGGCCGGCCCAGCCGATCCAGCCAGCCGTGCGGGCAGAGCCGGGCCGAGCCGGGCGGGGGGAGCAGGCGGCAGGCGCGGCCGGAGCGAGGCAGTGCCGCCTCCCCGGGACTCCCTCCCGCCTCTGCCGGGGATGGGGGGCGGGTGGCCGAGCAGCGCAGCGTCCCCGCAGGGCCCTCCCTGCCCTCTGCACCTGCGGGAGCAGACAAGTCCCCCCCAGGAGAGGCACTCCACGCTGTTCCATCCTTCCCCCGCTCTCTGCCCCCCTGCCCGTCCCCAGCGTCTTCCCGTCCTTTGGGACCTGCTCCTTGCTGCCCGGCCAGCTCCTCTGGGAAGCCCCTTCCCGGGCACTCTTGGGCCAGCAGGCAGTGCCAACGGTGTCCCTGGCAAGGGCCTGTGGCCCAACGCCTGTGGCAACCCAGCCCCGTCCTGCTGGGGAGGGCGAGGATGGGGCTGTGCTCGTGGCCGGGCGAGAGCAGTGTGGGTTGGGGGGATGCTGCCATGCCCCCAGGGATGCCATACCCGTGGACATGCTGTGTCCACAGGGGTGCCATGCCCGTGGGGGTTGCCATGCCCACTGGGGTGCTGTGCCTGGGGGATTGTCATGTCTGTGGAGATTCTACGCCTGCAGGGACGTAGGTGCTGTACCCATGGGGATGCCGTGCCCCTGGAGATGCTGTGACCATGGTGGTGCCGTGCACGTTGGGATGCTGTGCCCGCAGCGTGCTGGCACTATGCGAGGTCTGCTGGTCCCTGCTGCAGGACTGGGTGATCAGTGTGACCATCAGCTGGAACTGCAACCTGGACCTGTCCGACAGTGAGTGCCGCCCTCGCTACTCCTTCCACCACCTTCACCCCAAAAGGACTTCGGCTTCCCCTTGGCTACAGCTACAGGTGATGGCCCTGGCCCTGCCCTGGCCCTGCATCCTTTATCCAGCCCTGCCCCACCATCCCCACAGCGCCCATTGGTCTGAGGATGCTCTGTGGTGGGGGGGCATCACCCTGGGGTGCTCCAGCCTCAGGCCAGCCCGTCCCATCCCTGCCCAGGTACCGCCGGAGCTGCAAAGGGCCATGGTGGCAGGCTGGGGTAACACTCGCTCTGCCCGAGACCATCCAAGTCCCCCCCCAGCTCTCAGTGACATGCTGCCCCCAGAAGGAGTTGCACCCCTGCCTGGGTGGGACATGTCCTACAGCCAAGTGTCACCGCTGCCAGCCCCAGGCCTGTCAATAAACCCCCGTGCTCAGCATCCCTGCCTGGGGCTGCTCCCTGCGGGCAGAATGGAGGGGATGGGGGGGGGGGGTTGTCCCCATCCTTGAGCCCTGCAGTGCTGACGTGCGGAAACAAACTCCACAACTCACGCAGAGTTATAAAGCAGCTATGTCTATTGCAGCGCTGGGTGCAAGGGGGATCGCTCCTCCAAACTCGCACACAGTAAAGGGTTAGTTATACAGCTTATAGACATGCCATATATACACATTCACAAGGTTTTGGGGAAATGATTAACATGCTCATGACTTTTCCGGGAACTCGTTACCATAAGCTACTACCCACCCCGGTATGCCCATTATAGTCTCTCTGTGGTCCTTCAGAATCCTCTGGGAGTCGTTGACTCCTTTTTAATCACTGTATTGTTTTGGTCAACTGTCCTTAACTGGTTGCCAAAGCCGCTGCTCTATGGCTCCAGATGGCTCTGCTCTCTGCCACTTCCAAGGTAGAGCTGCCCCAGGGTCACCATTCAGGAGCCTCTCAGCTACGACTCTCGCTATGCATTTTGCCATGTTGCAATGTCTCACTGGATGTTGTTTCCCCGTATCGGTGCCATGGTGGGGACAGGCACATCCCCCAGCGCTCGTGGGGAGCTGGAGGGTCCTGGGGCTGCTTGCCCTGCTGCGGGCATGTGGGAAGAGCGCGGAGTCCCCCCAGCCCCCTCCGGGCACCGTCCCTGCCCACAGGCTGCCTGCAGAACCTGACACAGGCAGGCACCTTGGTTCGGGCGGCATTGCCCCCCCCGCTGCTACTGCAAGAGGAGGTCGCCCCTGACGGCACCTTGGCGTTGTCCCGAGAGCCCCCGGGGAGCACAGGAGGGGCTCTGCCCGCAGCCCCGGGGACCCTTTTCCCCCGGAGGGGGGCAGGAGCAGGAGCCGCCTGTCCGACGCTGGCAGCCCCTTCCCCTAGAGCTGCAGGGGGACAGCCGGGGGGGCTGCAGGGATCAGACACGGACGGCTCCGTGGTCCTTCCTGCCCAGCAAGGTCACAGCTCCACCCCCTCAGCTGCATGCACCCCCACACGGCCACAGCTCCTGCTTCCCCCCTCCCCAAATCTACACCTGCCTTCTACAAGCCAGTCATTTACAGAAATTCAACACTAAAACCACACCTGGGGGCCAGCACAGCCCTGCGGAGCACAGCTCCAGCCCTCGGTGCCCCCAGACCCCCGTGCCCGGCAGCGGGGGGCAGGACAGCCCCATGGTCCAGCTCTTCTCCCGCAGCTCCTCCGCGTTCGGCTCCCCTTCCCCCTCCTCTTCTGCCCCCGCCACCTCCTCCTCCCACACTCCTCTCTTGCCGCTGTCCTTCTGGAGGGAGACAGGGACGGCGCAGCAGTTCCTCCTGCCCGGCCAACACCTCCCTGCTCAGCTCAACCCCCCCCGCTGCTGCCGGGGTACGGAGCGCTTCCCAGCTCTGACCTCCCCGTAGCGGACGCGAGAGTCCAACTGCCCTCGATACCTCCATAACCGGCTGGATCCATCCAGAGCAGGAACTCCCCGCAGCGGGAGCAGGAGATGGTCCGAGAGCGGAAGATCCCCTCGGAGTGGGTGCGGGAGGGCAGAGACTGCAGTCCCCCCCGCGTTGGCATCGTCCCGAGTTCAGAGCCTTCTCTGGGGGACACTGTGGGGAGGAGGCGGTGCTGGCAAAGAGGGGGGGTTCCCTTCTCCCCTCCCACCACTGGGGCAGTGATGGGCCGACCCCATCCGACCCCATCCGAGCGGAGCCGACCCCATCCGAGCGGAGCCGAGCCCCGCCGGTGCCCGCGGGCGCGGTGCGGCTCCTCCCGCCGCGGGTGACGGCGCGCAGGAACCGGCCCCGCGGCACCGGGCGCTGCAGCTGCTCGTCCCGCTGCGCTCCGGCGGGGCGGCGCGGGCTCGGGGAGCTCCTGCCCAGGGCGGGGGCGGGCGGGCGGAGCGGGGCGCTGCCGGGGCCGGGGGGCGGCCCGCGGGGGAGGGGGCGTGTGGCGGTGGGAACGCGCGGACTGCGATATGCAGGATCGAAACCGGAATCCGCTGTATTAAGCAAGCGTGCTCTTTACATACCTTTCTACCAAGGCAGTAATTGCCTACTGTACTTGTTTACACCATCGCGTACTCCAAAAGATCACGTTCCCACCGAAAAGGGAATCTCTCTTCCCTGTGAGCAGCACCTCCTTATCTCGGGAGGAGCTTCACACAACTTCGTCGTCTGCCAGAACAGTGCTGCAGCTGCTTATTCCTCCCTATTAGTTCTACCCCACTTAACCCTTCTTTTGCCTCAGTCCCCACATCTCGTGATCATGTGTTGCCATCTCATGTTGAGCTTCTCATCAATCAGCACCCCCAGGTCCTTCTCCTCAGGGCTGCTCTCCACCCATTCTCCGCCCAGCCTGGATTTGGGCTTGGGATTGCCCCGACCCAGGAGCAGGACATTGCATTTGGCCTGGTTGAACTTGATGAGGTTGGCATGGGCCCACCTCTCCGGCCTGTCATTAGTAGAAGGCCAGGCCTGCAGCACCCCGGTTATCAGCCCGGCTCGGGTGGGAGGGGATGCTCCTGCATGGGGGGGTTGCCCTGCGCTGGGGGGGGAAATGCCACAGAGGGAAGGTCTTGTCGAAGTGGGGGCCGCGCTCATGCTCCCTCTCCCCCATCCCTCCCCAGATCGCCCCGGCAGAAGGTCCCAAGGCCAGTGAGTGGATGGTCATCATCACGGGGCCGCCCGAGGCTCAGTTCAGGGTGCGCTGGGTGGGGGCTATGGGGGGGGGGGCAGTAAGGGACAAGTCGTGGGCGTCCCTGTGGTCACCACGGTGCTGCCAGCCTGGCTTGGCCTCCCTCAGTGCCGGGGGAGCTCTTTGCTGGGTACAATGGTTTTGATGCTGCTGGACGTGGGGACATCGTCTCCTTTGGGGATAGAGAGGCAGAACGGGCGCTGCCTGATGGTTTTCCTCCCTGTCTGTCTCTTCCCCAGGCCCAAGGGTGAATATTTTGGAAGCTGAAAGAGGAAATCTTCTTTAACTCGAAAGAAGAAGTGAAGCTTGAAGCCCACATCAAGGTGCCTTCCTTCGCTGCCAGCCGTGTGATAGGCAAAGGTGTCAAGATTGTAGGTGGTGGTGCCCCGGGGATGCAGAGTTGGGCATCAGCCATCACCCCTGCCCACCCCAGGGGGACAAATCCCGGGTGCACAGTGGTTTCAGCAACGTCTTGACCCTCAGCCCCCATGTCCTGGTGGTGTTTCTTGTTGGTCCCAAGGAAGGGGGGCCCACACAGGGTGCCTGGTGCTGTGGTGACAGCTGCAGCAGAGGATTTTGGCTCTTCCACAACAAAACCCTCTTGTGATTTGCTCCAGGTGAGCGAACTGCAAATCTTAACCAGCGCGGAAGTCCTTGTGCCACGAGACCAAACCCCGGACGAGAACGAGGAGGTCATCGTTAAAATCATTGGGCATTTCTTTGCCAGTCAGGTACCGTTTGGCCATGGCTTTACCTGATATTCCCCGGCCGCTTTCGTCCACTGAGGAAAGGCGTGGGGTGGCTGAGCCCAGCACCACCTGAGCATCCCGCCACTCTTCTTTTGGATGGTCCCTGTGCCCCCAAGAGGCACTGAAGGTGTTTCGGTAACTCCCCCCGGCTGTGCGAGCGCTGAAGTTGAAGATTGGCTTCATTGAGCTAAAAATGGGTGTTTTGAATGCCGTGCAGAGCAGCACCCAGGGTGTGAATGGACTCCCTGGTGCCGGCAAGGCCACCCACATCCCACCTGGGTGCATCTTCCATAACCTTGTCTCCTGTCCACTTTAGCGGAACGGTGGCCCCCCAAAAATTCAGGCTCTCTCGAGGAGTGAAGCACAAGTTAAAAAAAAAAAAAGAACAAAACAAAACAAAAAATTAACAAAAAAAAACCCCAAACACACACCAGCACCACCCCCACGAAATTAATTACAGCTTGTCCAGAGTGACAAGTTGGGAGTGGCAAGATGCTCAGTGGGGGCTCGGGAGTGGTTGGTGGGGGGAGAAGCGGTGCCCTGACCCCCACCTCTTGCTTTTCCCCTCTTCTCCCCAAGACTGCACAGCGCAAAATGAGGGAAATGCTCCAGCAGGTGAAGCAGCAGGAGCAGAAACACGCTCCGGGAGCCCCGGCCTCGCAGCACAGCAAGGGAGGCTCCCGCAATGATGCCCAGCACCGCCCGATGAATGTAACCCCGCCGCCGGACATCTCCCTCCCCCCATCCCCAGCCCCCCTCCCACACCCCCAGCAGGTCAGGGGAGCAAACCAAAGACCCCCCCAAACACACAGCCCCCCATTCCCCGCGGCGCTGTGAGGATGCACAGCCGAGGGGTACGGGGAGGGCTCTCTCCATCCCACAGCCTCCCCCTTCCTCCTCCCTCGCCTCCCGACGCTCTCCCTTTAGTTGGACTAACGTGGGCAGGTTTGGGTACCTCAGCACCTCACGCTTGTGTCTCCCTTTTAGAGATTTTGTGTGCCTTGGAAACCTGAGAGTTGGAGATCTTTTTTTAATTAATTTTCTAATAAAAACAGAACCGAGTTGGAAAAGCGATGGGAGTAGCCACCACTGTGGTCATTCTCTCCGGGGCGTTGTGGAGGAAGGCTGCCAGTCTTCCTCCCAGTGTACTTTTCCCCGTTGGCTCCAGACTGCTGCTGGGGCTGAGCTCTGAGCCGCCAGAGCGGTTCTCAGCAGACGGTCACTCGGCGCAGACAATGAGGCCCTGAATAGCCCTTCCTGTGCTCTTGATGGCTCCGGACGGCTCTGCTCCTCTGCTGCTTCTAAGGTGGGGCTGCCCCAGTGCCCTCACTCAGGAGCCTTTTGTCTGTGCGGGTCTCACTTGTGACAGGGGGTGGGGGTGTTGCCAAACTAACTGCTGTGTTGCGATGTGGGAGTGGGTGTTCCTGCCCGTGTCAGTGCCAGAGCTCTTCCGTAGGCTCCTTCTGCCAGCGGAGAGCCAGGGGCCGCTCCTTCGGGAGAGAGCTTGTTTAAAGAGAGGAAAAAAAAAAAGCGGGGGGGGGGGGGAAGTGGGAAAAGAAAAAAGGGGAAAAAAGTGAAAAAAGAGAAAAAGAAAACCGGGGGGGGGGGGGGGGGGGGGGAGGGGAAACAGAAAAAAGGGGGAAAAAGAAAAAAAAGGGAAAAAGAAAAAAGGGTATAAAGAGAAAAAGGAGGAAAAAGTGAAAAAAGAGAAAAATAAAAACGGGGTAAAGGGGAAACAAAAAAGGGGGAAAAAAACAAAAAAAAAGGGGGGGCAAAAAAAAGGGAAAAAGAGAGAAAAGGGGAAAAAAGTGAAAAAAGAGGAAAAAAGGGGAAAAAGACAAAAAAGGATGGGGAAGGGAAAACAAAAGGGAGTAAGAAGAAAAAGGGGAAAAGAAAAAAACCTCACATATTAAAAAAGAAAGGTAGAAAGGAAAAAAAACAAACAAACAAACCAAGGAAGGAAAGTGGGAACATCCCCCGGGCAGGAGGAGGGACAGGAGCCGGGGGAGGGGGGAGGTGGGGGGAGGTGGCGGTGCCAGCGCCGGCCCCGGGGGCTGCGACACCACGTTTTTGTCCTCTACTGCAAAGTGTTCTGTGAAAAACAACCAACCAAACCCCACCCAACGACAACATCAAAACCCAAAGAGAAATCTCTCCAGCTCACACGAGCCTGAGCTCACTCTCCATTGCACTCTTTCCAGTGTCGCGGGGGGGGTCGCAGCTGAGCTGAGATTGAGAGGGGGGGGGTGGTGGTGGGAGTTTGCCCCATGGCTGTGATGGGGGGACAAGGGGTGGGTGGAGAGTGGGGGATGTGGTGTGGGGTTTTTTTGGGGGTGGTGATGGTTTCTTGCCAGGTGTCGCTTTACCCAGTGGCTCGGGGAGGCGTTGGCATCAGGAAGCCTGTGCTAAAGCGGGGTGGGGGCCTCGCCGCAGTTGGTTAGCAGAGCCAAAGTGGTTATTAATGGTTATTAACAGCACAGTAATTAGGCCCGTGTAATGGGGAAGCTCAGATGCCCCCTAACCACCCCCCCCCGGTGCTTCTCTAGCCAGGCGAGCGCTGGGCGTCCCCCCCACAGGAGAGGAGCGCACCTCCGGGGTGGGTGGAAGGGCGTCACCCAACAGGGAGAGGACCAAGATGGGGCTTGGGTGTCCCTTGGGGTGGCCGGGTGGTGGGGTAGGGCTGCTGGGGGCTGCCATGATGAGGGACACCCCCACGCCTTTCTCCATGGCTCCCAGAGCTCTGCTCCCTCCCTCCCTCCCTCCCACTCATCCAGTGCCACCGGAGATGTGGTGTCCCCCCTCCCGGGGCGGGCAGGGGCTGGTGCCACCCCATCTAACACCTCAATGCACCAAAGCACCTCACTGGGGGAGGGACCCTGTGCCTGGTAGCCCCGTGCTCCCCAGCACTGTAAGGATGGGGCTGAGCCCCCACCACAGCCACCCTGTGCAAACCAAAGACCCCCCCACAGAACCCCCCACCCCCATTCCCCGCAGCGCTGCGAGGATGCACAGCCGAGGGGTACGGGGAGGGCTCTCTCCATCCCACAGCCTCCCCCTTCCTCCTCCCTCGCCTCCCGACGCTATCCCTTTTGTTGGACTAACACAGGCAGAGAGAGAGAGAAAGAGAGGTTTTATTATTCTTTTTTTCTTTTAATTTTTTATTTTTTATTTCCTAAAAGCCACTGGTTTTTCATCCCAGGCATGGCCAGAGGAGCTCGCCCAGCATTGAGGGGGGGAGGTTGGGCTGCGGCGCACAGCGCAGTGGCTCATCAGTTTTTAGAATTAATGTAACGATAATGAAACTAACAGCGATTTTTAAGTTTTGCAAGGATTTTAATTCTTTATTTATGTATTTGATTTCAGAGGGGCCCGGGGCGGGAGGGGGACATTTGTTTTTTAGCAAAAGCCGGCTTTTCTAGAGGTTAAAGGAAAGGCCGTGCTCGGCTGTAAATGCTTCCCTCCAGCGTCCTGGATGGGGGGGACGGATCTCCTAGGGGCCAGCTGTATCCTTGGAGGATTCCCCATTTGTCTCCCCAGACCCTGCGGTTTATATTTCCTGACTCGGTGAGGGTGCAGGATTATGCCCGAGTGGATTACACTGTCTGGGATATTTCCCTCTGGTGGTGCCATAGCGAAGTCTCTGTTGCCAATTTGTGACGTCCGGTGCTCAACGTCACGGGAAGAGTGGTGGGATGGGACTCGGGGCATTTTGATTGTTAAGGGCCATTTGGTTTTGGTT
The DNA here is from genome assembly GCF_965231255.1 of Vanellus vanellus. NCBI lineage: Eukaryota > Metazoa > Chordata > Aves > Charadriiformes > Charadriidae > Vanellus > Vanellus vanellus. The sequence goes on along the minus strand of NW_028127296.1, from coordinate 4,008,045 downwards.
GTTCTGTGCCATCTGGAGATAAGCCCGGGCTGAGCTGTTTTGCAGCTCCCCCCAAGTTCTCTCTGCACAGCCACGGCACGGCGGGGATGGAGCTGAGTGGGATGGCAGCTCCCTGCCTCTCACCTCTGGTGCTCTGAAACCGGCTTGGCTGGCTGCTCCCACACAGTGTGTTACTGGCTTGCCCAGCAGGTAAAGAACCCAGATTTGGGACGCCACTGGGGTGTCCATAAGGGGTCCTGGGCTGCCCTTATGGGGTCCTGGGGGGGGGGGGGGAGTCTTGCAGGCCAGAGGGAGTCTGGGGCAGCCCTTCAAGGATCTGGGGGTCCCCTCTGGTGCCTCTGGGGAGGGTTTTGTGGCTGGAGAGGGCCCAGCTGGTTTCAAGAGGTGCTTCCTCCCTTTCTCCAGCCCACCCAGCTCCCCCGACACCACCACCCCCCCAGGTTGGTGGGTGCCCGCAGTGCCAGCCTGTCCCACTGGGTCGGGCACTGAGGGGGGCACAGCCCCAGCCGCGGGATGGGAGGAGGAACCACAGCACCAGGGATAGAGACCAACATTTTATTTCTTTAACGTTTCCCATGGGGTCACCAAAGGGTTGCGTGGCTGCACCGCAGCTGGTGCCAGGAGGGACTCCAACGTCCCCCTCACAGCTCACCTGGCTCCGCTCGTGATGCTTTTGATGGGGCTCAGCGCGGTCTCTTCTGTGCTACGGACCAAGCGGCTCCAGGTAGGCGACTGCTGCACCGCACTGTGCCGCAGCGTGGGGTGGTGTGGGGGGCTGCGGCACGGGGCTGGGAGCTGCTCCTGTCTCACCCAGCTCCCGGGGTCCTGCAGAGGGACTGGAAGAAGCCGAATCAAGGGATAACGGATGCAAGAGCCCACGCGCAGGAGCGGAGAGGTGAGTGGCCCCGGCACCGAGCACCATGCAAACAGCCCACACCCCACGGCAGCCCTGAGCCGGGGCTGTGCCAGGGGCTGCCGGCCGCTCACTCCGTCCCCTCCCTCAGCAGCTTCTCGGCTAGCGGATGAAGGATGGGAGCTCAAGTCGACACAGGAGAAGCAGGGAGTGTGGGGGAGACCCCCAGATCCTGCCCCAGACCCTCAGCCCGTGCCCTGCCCTGCCTGCGCTGGGCAGCCCTGCCCGCCTGCTGAGGAGGGGGTGCTGCCCACGGGCTCCAGCGGAGGAGACGGTGTGCAGCGGGTCTCTTCTCTCTCCTCCTCTGCAGGGCAACCAAGGAGGCAGCGAGGAGGGAGCACCAGGCCCCACAGGACCCACTGGGCTCCCTGCCAACCATATACCATCTGAGCAGTGATGCTTCTCTCTACCCCCTGCCCCCCCCCACCAAGCCCCCAGGTCCCCCTGCCCTCCTCTGCCGCCTATAGGTCCTATCAGTGGGGACAGCTCCTTCTGGTCCAGGCACCCCCCGGGCTCCTGGGCCCCCCGAGGGCCACCGCAAGAGCCCCTGCAGCCTGTGCTCGCTGGCCAACTCGGAGGACTGCAGCAGCCTGTTGAGGAGCAGCTCCTCTTCCCACAGCTCCCTCTACCACTTCCTGGAGCCCTGGCCCAGTGCAGCAACAGAGCCAGTGGTGCTCACACACTCAGGACAACCCCGCTCTCCCATGGCTGCTGGTGGGGCAGTGGGGAAACGGGCTGGTCCTCAGCCAGGAGCTGCCAGCAGGGACCGAGAAAGAGAGGGTTCCCAGGTAGGGGATGGACAGGACACAGAGGCCCACGGACAAGCACCTGTCCCCCGGAAGGCCCCCAGCCATGGACATGGACCAGGTGGAGCGGGTGCTGGAGATCACCCGCACTTTCCAGGCCTTGAAGGCAAAGACGGAGGAGTCCTGCAAGACCACGGGCAGGGAGTGTGGCCAGGCAGACCCAGGGCTGTGCAGGGCAGGAAGGTGCCCGCGGCAGGGCTGCGCCTGGCTGTGGGGCTACTTGAAGGGCTGGTGGAGATGCCACTAGCCGTGTCTGCTTCTGCCAGCCCTGCAAGCGGTGACAGCACCAGGCCCAGAAGACCAACAGTGCCCCGAATACTGAGCAGCTGTGGGGTGTGGGGCCAGGAACCCCTCTGGGGTACCCCCTATGTGAAACGTTAAAGAAATAAAATGTTTGTCTCTAGCCCTCGTGCTGTCCTTCCTCCTCCCGTCCCACGGCTGCGGGTGCTCCCCCGAGGGAGCAGGCTGCAATCAGCAAGCACTCTGTGTTGAGCTCCCCTGCTCACAGCCATGCTCCGCCTGAAGGCGGCGAGGCAGAAGCAGTCTCCAGCCAACTTGGGCGCAAAAAGGTTCATCTGACTCAGCGGGTGAGGAAGGGCCCGTTTCAACTCTGTACCTCTGGCATTCTCAGGTCGGAGGATTTGATGGAGCCAACTGAGAGCGGCAGCATACGCTGCGGGGCTCTGAGCTGCTGCGTGGTGCCAGGTCTATCCAACGTCAGGCAGTACGTTCCCAGGAGACTTCACTGCTAACAACTCTTCCGAGGAAGTGGGGCCGTTTCTGTAGTCGTAGCCTGCCTGGAGAAACAGCCCCACGGAGCTAAGAGTCTGCTGAGCAGCAAGGGAGCAGAGTCGCTGACTCTCAAACAAGGACTGAAATACAGCAACTCACTCTATTGCCTTCCCCCTTCGCCTGCTGCCTCCCACAGCCTAGAAGAAAAGAACCAGGGAGCTCCAAAGGAGGGGACCCCTCCCCCACTCCCCCAAATCTGCCCAACACCTCCAAAGCTCCCTCAAGACACGGGACTCCTCCCACACACCTCCACTCCCCACACCGCAACCCTCCCCCTCCCCCAACGCTCCAAAAAGCAGCAGTCCTTAGGGCAGACTCCTTAAGCTGACTCCACAGCTACGGCTCCCCGTCGGCTCCGGGGGAGACAAGGGGGCCCCGGGGCTCTCCGTGGGCTTTAAGGGGGTCCCAGGGCTGCCCACGGGCTCCCAGCAATGCCCGTGCCCACCACCCACCCCCGCTTCAGGGGGCCCAGCGCTGACACCCCCCGACCCATCTCGGGGGTACCTGGGGGGGCTCGGCCGTGGGCTGGAGGCGGGCGAAGGGGGCACGGCCGGGCTGACCTGCCGGGGGGAGCTGAGAGCGGAGCCAAGCGCCCGGCCAGGCCGGCCCCGGGCACCCTGCGCTGCGGCCGGGGCTGCCGCCACCTGCGGGGAGCGAGCTGGGGGTGAGGGGGCGGCAGCGGAGGACGGGGGGGGGGGAGCTAAATCGGCCCTGTTCCCCCCGGGGACCCCCCACTCGGCTCTGCTCCCCCCCAAAAAGGCCCAGGCCGCCCCCCGAGTCCCCCAGCCCGGTCCCGACACCCCACAATCCCCCGAACTGGCCCTGGACACCTCCGCACCACCGCTCCTGCCGCTGCCGCCGCCGCCGCCCCGCCCGCCCACTCTCCTTCTCCCGCTCCTGCTCTCCTTGTCCCGCTCCTGCTCTCCTTGTCCCGCTCCTGCTCTCCTCGGCCCCGGTCCCCCCCGTCTCTCCCGGTACCGACCGCCGACGCACACCGGAAACGTTCTCCTTCGCGTCCGCCCAACCGCGCACGCGCCGAAGGGCAAACCCGGGCCACGCCCCCCAGCGTCGCCGCGGCGAAAGCGGGCGAGAGGGGCGGGGCCGCGCCGAGGAGAACGAGGGGGCCGGGCCCCACCGCAGCCCCGCACCGGGCACTGCGAGTTCGAAACCATCCCTGCCCTCCCCAAAATCAGCCGGGACCGCCCGAAACCAGCCCAGCCTTCTCCAAAATGAGACGGACGTCCGCCTGCAGAGCTCTGCCAGCCCCCCCGACGGACATCACGGGGATGGGGGCAAAGAAAACAACCAGAAAGGTACTGAAAATAACGTGGAGACGGTGCTTAGAGATCCTTCCGAGAGGCAAAACACGGCCTTTGTTCTCATTTTTGAACACGGGGGTTCGCAGTGCTTCGCGGGCAGTGGTTATCCAGGGGCATCAGCTATCCCGGGAAGCGAACGTTCCCATCCCGTGTGGCAAAAGTCCACTCGCATGAATAACGTAGACAAAACCAGCCCACAAAAGGACAAGAGGCACCTTTGGTCACCTTTTCCTTGAAGCTTCGCGAAAACTGTATACTCAGATTAGCCCTGTCCTGCAGTTTCTTTCCCAGAGTTTTGCCCCAAACCCACGCTTCTAGCCCCGGTCCCCAAGCCCTCCCTCGGGGCCCACCACCTTTCCCCAGCCCAGACTGTCCTTAAAGCTTTTCTTTCCACACACAGCCCTTTCCACTCACCTCCCTCCGGGGCCTCCTCTCTCACAGGCACCTCACAGCCCTGCAAACCTCCCTCTCACGAAAACCCATTCCCCCCTCGCTCCCCCCTCACGCAACACCTATTCCCCTCACACAGTCGCTCCCACCGCCCCCACCATCCTCTCTTCCTCTCTCCTCCCCCTCCCCCTATCTCTCGCCCCCCCTTCCCCTCTCCTCCCATTCAAAATGGCCCTTCCCTCCCCCTCTCGCCTTTTCCTGCCTCAGCCCCCGCCCCCCGCTCAGGTGACACCGCACACAGCCGCCATGAGGCGCGGCGGGGAGGGCCGGGGCTGTGAGAGGCGATGGCGGGGAGGGAATTTTCCTCTTTTTTCCTCTTCTTTTCATCTCCTCAGGCTTCGGGCAGCCCCGCGTGGGCGGCTGGAGATTCCCCCCCTCCCCTTCCAGGAGTGGCCCCGGCCCTGGGGCGGCCCCCGCCTCCCTCCTCCCCACAGGCTCTCCTCAGGGAGAGCCCCCAAATCTGTCCCCTGGGCGGCTCCACAGCCTCCTGTGTGTCCGGGAATGGGGTTTCCCTCAGGGAGAGCCCCCAAATCCATCTCTGTCATTGCCCTACAGCCTCCTGCATGGCTGGGAGCAGTGATTCCCTCAGGGATAGATCCCCCCTCATCCCCAAACCTATCCCCAGGGTGGTCCCACAGCCTCCTGCATGGCTGGGAGCAGTGTTTCCCTCAGGGAGAGCCCCCAAATCCATCCCCAGGGTGGTCCCACAGCCGCCTGTGTGGCCAGGAACGGCGTTTCCCCCATGGATGGAGCCCTCTCCTTCCCCCTACCCCACTCCTGGGCAGCCTTTTCCTCCCTCCCACCTTCTCCCCACAGCTCTTCCAGGGCTGGGAAAACACTCCTGCCCTTTCTCTTCCTGCGGGTTTTGAGAAGAGCCCCCTGTCTTCCCAGCCCACACGTGGGGTGTGGGCAGCTCCACGCCTTGTGTTTGAAGCGGGAATTGGGATATTTCAGTTTTCTTCTGCGATCAGGCATGGTTGTGAAAGGGCCAGTTGTAGTGGTTAGGCTTTGGTGGGTGAGTAACAGCAAATCTTATTGAACTTTTCCTTTTTTTCAGATTTTGTGTAGGGGGCTCGTTGTCCTCACGCCCGCGAGTTCTGCTCCAGGTCAAGCGAAGCCCCATGGAACTGGCCCTAAGGGCGGCGGCGGCCATGGACCAGCGCCCCTTTGGCGTCGAGAACGTGGTTTATTTTGAGGTGAATCTCCCTGTTTTTCTTGAAAAGCGGGGGGCTGGTTTGTAGTGGGGCTTAAAACCCCGGGTTGTGCCTAAGTGTGGGGCTGATTTCAACCTCAGGGGCTGCGACTCCGTCCTCAGGGGCTCCGACTCACAGCCCTGGCAGCACCGTCAGCGCGCTGGGCTCAGCGTTCTCTTGTATTTTGAAGGGTTTCTTACGGATCGGCAGCAGCCGGGGATATTTAGCAGCTGTGTATTGGTGGTGGAATCCGTGTGGTGAAAAGATCTTTGGGGTAAAGAGGTGAATAGGTGGTTTGTTTTTTTTTCACCTCGAGAATGTTTCTTGTTGCCTTGTACCTGTAAAAAGATGTTCAAATCGTTAAGGTGTTCAAATCGTTTCATAAAATTACCCCCTAGACAGGAATATGTTTTGTGGTTGGTTTGAGGTTTTTTTATGAGTCCTTTCAGCCTGCTCTCCAGGTGGAAATGGGCAATGCAAAGGCATTACAATGATAGATTTGCTAAATATGTTGCCAAGGTCTATATTAGTGGCTTTCCCTGAAGCGGGGAAAAGACGTCCTGTTTAATTCTTGTTTGCATTTCAAATTCTCTGTGAAATGGATTAAGCAGAGAGGGCTTCTTTTTGTGGGTCTGCCCTTGGGAGGAGAACGCCTTTAGGAAAAGGCTTTTCTGGAGGGGATGGAGAACTTAATTGCTGATGTCTCTAAAAGCGCGCCCTGTTTGGGTGCTTTGAATTTTCCAGTGTGGGAAAAGCCGCAGAAGTGTGTATTTCTGTCCAGCTGCAGAGAAATGGGTAATACTGAGCCCTACAATAGCTTGGTTGTTTTTTTTTCCCCTGTGTGATGACTGGTGTGGAGGGAGTTTGTACCAAAGAGTCAACTTCTGATTGTGGGCAGCCCCTGTTTTAGGAACTGTTGCGCAGATTGCTTATCGATGCAACTGCTGCCGCGACTCCCGCACTCCCTGCTGCTGTCAAGCTTTTATTACTTGTTCTGAAAAGCTCTCGAAATACGTGCAGAGCTGCGCGGCTCCCCCGAGCCAGGTGTCCACGGCCACTGCCTCCTCGGCTCCTGTTGGCCATGGCTGACTATTTTCAGCAGGATTCGAATATGTCTGTGTGCTCCTCCTTCCTTTTTAGCCATCTGTTATTTGAGTTTGGGACTCGGAGGCCTTACTGTCTTCCTGCGCTCTGTTTTTTATCACTGTTGACAGTTCTGGATTCACCAATAACAGTGCTCAGCGCTTACATCTGGAACTCCCTGAAAACAATGAACTCATTGATCCAGGGCCAAAGGTTTAGAAATAAATGGAACAAGGTCAAGCCTTGGGATCTTTAGTAACGTGATTCGGAGCCTCTCACCTGGCTTCTTGGTGGAGCTGGCGCAGAGGTCGGTGATAATCCAAAACTGCAGAGCGAGCTGGGTGCCCGTGGAAGGGGAACCGCACTCTCAAGTGGAAATACTTGGGGTCTCGTTGCCTGTGGGAGGGAAAGGGACGTCAAGAGTCAACCTAAAGGAACTTCTCACCTTCAGAGGTCGCGCTCTGGAGGTGATGGTTAATTGAGGGGAGTCGTGGAAGTGTGCCTTACTGAGCAACATGCTGCTGCTGGCCCGAGACTAAATGTCTCCAAAGTTTGGGATTGGTTTAAGTGCTTTTTGGTTATTAGCTGGATGTCACTCTTAGAAGCACCTCTTGCCCTGTCTGGAGGGGTTTGCTGCTGCCTCCTGCATTGGGCCAAGGGGACCGGCAGCCCTCAGGACAGGGACTTTCTCAGGCGCGGAGGTTAAACCTGGTGCGTGCTGCTTAAAAACTGCTCTGGGTGTTAGTGCGGCGGTCACGGTGAGAAATGTGTTGGCTTAGGGGAGCCTGAGATTTGCATTCCTCTTAACTGCGGGGGATTTTGGGGAGCCTGTGTGGTACAATCCCCTTCCTGCTCCCAGATTCCTGTCACTGACCCGTCAGCGGGGTGTTAGCAGAGCTGATGCCCGCAGCGGCTGAGGGTCGGCATGATCCCGGCATCGCCGGAGCTCTGGAGCCAAGGAATGGGAGCGTGGCCCATTTCCATCACAGCTTGTGAGGGAAATAGTGCGGTTTGATATAGCCGGGGTGCGTAAACGGGGATTCCTCTTTGCACATGTGCTTACAGGGTGCACGCATGTGTGTTACGTGGAGTGTTTCTTAATGCCTGCGAAGATTTACGAGATTGGTTAATGAGCGTTGCTTTGCTGTGCAAGTGCAAAGTGTTATTTTCATGGAGAAACCAGCTCGGATGTTCCGTTTAGGCATTCTGCCTTTAAAAAAAGAAAAATATTTTAAAGCTTTCCTTGCAGGCAGAATAACATCTGCTTTTGAGGATTGTTTCTTTCCCTGCAGGGTGGGAAAATCTACAGCCTCGCTAAGGCCGCAGAGGAAGAAAACTTGTCAGTTTCCTGGAGCAAACTGCAGTTTGGAGAGGGGGGTGGTTTGCCAGAGCGCCTTTTAGCACCTCGTCGGGCACATTTCTTTTCCCTGGGGGCTGAGGTTTAACACGGCCTTTTCATTTGCCTAGCTCTTGGTTGTATGAATTAATGGGTGTTTCAATGGGAACCACAAGACCTAATTTCTCAGTCGCCATCTTAAAAATTGTGCAGGGACGGAAGTGGGACAGGGAGGTGACCGGAGTGAAACGCTGAAGGCTGTTAAGGCTGGAATAAGGAATGGCGGGGCTTGTTCTGGTCACACACTATGACAATAAAAGGCCACGAGTTCCTCGTGGAGGTAAAGAACCGACAATCTGGGAGGGCGTTCAGGGATTTGCCTCATCGAAGGGTTTCCAGGGGAATATGGGGGTCACTCTCCATCTCATTCCTGGTGAGCTGCCTGCCTGTTAAGACCATTATTACTTTATAATCACGGAGGGAGGCCCTGAATTCAGGTTTGGGAAGCCATTAGCTAATTTTGTGGTTAATGCTTTTTTTTTTTCAGAGTGAGTCTGTGAATCGGTTCTCTGTGCTGAAGGTGAGACACGTCCTTCCCTCTGCTTTGGCAATGGCCGCTTTCCTTGGGCACAGGGACCACACAGCCCTCTGCACGTTTCTCGGTAAGTAAATTGTGGCTGTGCCGCCTTCCTGCCCGGCCTGGGGAGCTTGTCCTTTACTGAGTGAGAAAGCAAGTTTTTCCCTGGAAGAAATAAAGAGATTTAAAAATCTCTATCCTTCTGTGCAGCAGTGCCGTCCCAATGCGGCCTCGGGAGAGGCACCTTTCCTCCAGCGCTGGAACCATGGCAGGGAAGGGACCTGCTATATCGTTAGGTGGACGAATTTCATCGTTCTTTGGCAACAAACGAATGTGGTGACAATGGTGACCTGGTCCAGCCAGCCTTGGTGATCAGTCCGCTCCTCCCTTTCCCTGTGGGAAGGCTCCGAGGATCTCCTGGGCTGTAGGAAAGGGGAGGCAGTAAGGATGCTGTGCTGGGGAGCTTTGACTGCCTTTGCTGTCTTCCAGATGGAGAGATGGATCCGCAGCACTTGGGAGCTCACCTTCCCCAAACGCTGAGTTTGCCATTTGTTATCCACAAACGACGTGTTTTTCCGTGCAGGAAATGGATTTTTCAGAAATTCCAGCGTGTTATGGAAAGAAAACGCTCCTGGAGTTTTTAATGCAGGTCATTCTTTTTTGGTGTAGCGGTTAAAACGTGATGTCTGTAACTTTGAAATGAATATTTGTATGCATCTGTCAACGGGTACAATTCACATAGCCGCTCACAGGAGAAGGGATCTTAACCGCATTTCTGATTTTAGGCTGTATCGTGATAATGCCGGGGATTGATGTCGCGCTGGAGATTTTTCTCCAGTTCCCACCTTTTGCCACTAAATGAGCGGCAGAGATTTCCCAGCTAGACAGGCAGTGAGCTCTACGCAGGAATGTGAGCGCGGATCCAACGTTGACGGTAATTAAATTACGTTGTTCAGAGGTTCCTCCTTTTAATGAAAGTCTGGAAAAGTGAAAAAGGAGGTGCCTTTCTCCTTTGGGATTGCTGTTGTGGCAGAGGGGATGGAAACAACCCACGGGGGTTTTGCTCCGCTCCTGGCTTTGGCTTGGAAAAAGCCCTGAACGGTTTGATCCCTGTGGGGCCAACTCTGAGCAGGGTGAGGGGCAGCTGTGCCAGGAGATCCAGAGGGTCCATCTCCACAGCTTCCGTGTCCAGTGAGCAGTTTCCCCGAAAGGAGGGAAATTCTGGGAGAATGGGGAGCGGTGTGTGATGATGAGGGCGGTGAGGAAGGCTAAAGGATGATCTCAACGATTTTAACTTGTGCTGTTTTTTCTATACATCTTTTGGGCAGAATGGATGGGGACTTTGGGTTTAGCCGAAGAAGGATAACCCTAAAATCAGCGTTGGGCCGTGAGTTCCGGCCCAGCGGTCAGAATAACCGCAAACCCTGGGGAAAGGGGGCTGAGGAGCGGGTGCACGGTTGGTTCGGCACCGGGGCTCTGCCAGTCCTTGCTGTTGCTGTTGACCTGCTCCCCATGGCTTGGCCAGTTCTCCCACTGCCCCGCAGCGCTGCAGAGGGTAACAGAGGGGTTATTTTGGCTGGAGTATACCCCCGTGCTTGCCAGAAATGGCCAGTGCTAGCCCAGGCTGGGCTTGCCACTCAGGCTGACCTCATGATGCCGGTTGCCGGCCTCCCGCCTTCTACACAACATTCCAACGGTGGTCTTGGCCCACCGTCGCAGCTCTTCTGCTGCTGGCTGTCGGTCTCAGAGTGAACCTCGCCAGTTTGCTCAGCGTTTGAGGAAGGAAGCGGCAATTTTCTTGCCCGATGGGGCGCAAAAGGGCTCACGTGGTGGAACGGTAATGCTGTTGGTGGCGAGAAGGGGCTGTGGGAGTTGTTAGAGGGCAGTTGGTGACGCTGTGCTGGGAAATAACTGCCGTACCTGACACGTCCCCTCCTTCGAAGCGGGTGCGTGCTAGCGTGCTGTTCTCAGCTCTCCTTCCTCACCTCCTCTGCCTTAACAATTTCAGACACGTCAACGTCGGCAGTGAATTTCAGGCCGAGATCCCAGACCTCCAGGACAGATCCCGGTTGGAGGAGGAGGAGGAGGGAGCATCGCTAGTGTGGAAGCCCTGGGGAGACATCGCAACGAACCCGGAAACACAGGACAGAGGTTTCTCTTAACGCTTTTCTTCCCAGGTCCCCCCCGAGATACTAAGGGTCGAAAACTGCACGTTTTCACAGCAGCTGTTTGTCCGTTGGGACCCTCTCCCTCTTTTCCTTGACAGCATTCGTGGCTGGTAGCACCCGAGGGTGGCTCAGATCTGGTGGGACAGTGAACAGATAACAACCGGTGGTGCTCTGAGTCGCGTCCTCTGGGAGAGACGGTCAGGGGCGTTTGTAGCTGTCCCACGTCAGCTGCAGCGACCTCGGGAGAGGGGAGATCTGTCTCTGGAGCTACCGGTCCCAAAGCTGCTCTGAAGGGAGAGAGAGCGATACCGGATAACCTGCCTTTTTTTCGGTGCCTTTTCTGGGTCTCCAGTCTGTCTGCTCTGTTTGCCCTCTGCCTTGTATCGCACTTTTTCTCCTTTCTTGACGAAAACTGACTTTCTGTTGGTTTTTGTTGCATTTCTAGTGACAAATCTGCTCAACTTCGCCTGCTCCAATGTCATGCCGGGGGGAAGAGCCAACCTGGAGCACGCCTTGCACCGCCTGCATGAAGCTCTGGTAAGAAGCAGCTCTTTTCGAATTCCTACTGGACTAGGAAATATTCTCATCAACTGCCGTGGGCGGAGGTGACCCCGACACGCTGTTGCTGAGCGTCGACTGAGTACCATCTTCCCACAGTGGGCTGAAGAGTTGATCTTTTGGCCCCTGCTGAGGGGGAATCTAAGTCTTGTTCTCTGAACTCCCGCAGGAGGGTCTGGAGATGTTGCAGTCTGGGGCACCCCAGCGACCTGAATCCCATCCCCTGGCTGATTATCATTACGCAGGTAAAGTGGAAGCAGAGCTTGTTGCTTCTCCGGGAATGCGAGCGGGTACTGCCGTTCCCTTTGTTCTGATTGAAAGAAGTGATTTTTAGAAACGTGCGAGCAGTGGCTCGTGTTCTTTGGGGCAGGGAAGTAGTCTTTTTAATCTGTTCTGGGGGCCTTTTGGCACGGGGAATGCCTCGTCCCTGTGTTCTAGCCTGCTGCTGTCCCTTGCGGTGACACCCCACGCCGCCCAACGCTCCTCCTTTCCCTCGCGCCCCGGCTTTACTGCGTGCAGGGCTTGCTCTGCTGGCAGCCATAACTGCTCGTGCTAACAAACTGCCTGCGGTGTTGGCTAATTGCTTTGCGAAGGAGGAGACATGTGGACGCGTGACAAATACATCGTGCGCGTTTCCGTGAGGTTGCAAGGGGTCTAATCGTTTGCACGTGGCTGTTTCTTCCCAGGCTCAGACACTTGGACGCCCCTGGAGGAGCAGTTGTTTAAAGAGGCTTTTTATGTGCATAAGAAGAATTTCCACCTGATCCAGAAGAAGGTAAAGCCGTTAGACCGAGGCGGGTCACGGGTTGGTAGCGTGGAGGGGAGTTTTAACCCAGAAAAGTCGTCTTTTGAATGGTGCATTGTAATCCTGTCCTTGGGATGCCGCTTCATTCCAAAAGGATACCGGTACAAGACATAATTGGCTCTAATGTCTACCGAATTTGCCCGAATATCAAGCGAATATTTAATCTCTCCAGTACAAAATACAGGAAATACTAGAAGAATACTGACACGTTCCGCTGACCATCGGCACGAAACGTACAGTTCTGCCCTCCCAAGGCTTCTTTACGGCCCTTTCAGAAGAAGGGGGCTCGTTTTCGGCCTGATCTCACCCGTGCGTTGCGCTGTGGGAACCGCAGACACAGGGGAGGACAAACAGCGCTGGATAGATCCGTCCTGGGTCTGTGCCTTCATTGTTTTCCTGTGGTATTTCCCTCATCGATCGCTTCTGGTTTTCTCCCGACAGATTCAGACGAAGACCGTGGCCCAGTGCGTGGAATATTACTACACCTGGAAAAAACACGTCAGGTTTGGCGCCACCCGACCAGGATGGACAGCCAAAAGGCTGCAGCGAGGCACGGATGAGGTGGAGGAGGCCGAAGAGAAGGTAGGAAAACTGCCGGGGGTGGGTGCGAGATGCCGCTCCTCCATGAACCCTTCGTCCCAGGCTCTGGGAAACGATCCACTTCGTGTTAAACCTGATGATGATGATTTTTGGGGATGTTTCGTAACGTCCCAGTGCTCCGTCAAAGGAACTGTTGGTGACCCACCTCTGCGCGGGTGTTGCCAAAACCTTCCTTGCTAGGAAATGGGACTTTGGCTCACAGAAACACATATTATTTAGGTTTTTTTTTTGGTGGTAGACACCGGGTAACCATGTCCCTTCAGTGCTCAGTAATTCTACGTTTTAAACCCATTTTACAGACTTTTGTGGAGGAAAGTGCTGTTCCGCTGAGGACGGTAGAAATAATACGGTTTTTCTTTCACCATCTGTCTTCGCACCCCATCCTCCCCGCCGAGTTTCAGCATTGTTTGGGCTGTTTTAGTGTTCGGAGGAGCTCACCGGGGCAGGCTGGGGCTGATAGAACACGTTCCACCCGGCACACAAATAGACCCCTCACTGCCTGGGCCATTTGGGGATGTTTCCAGCCAGTTTTTCGCTTTAGCTGTCCCCCTTGCTGAGGAGAAGGAGAAATGAGCACAGGCTGTCTGCTTTGCAGGCTGGTTGCAGCCCGAAGAAGAGGCGCCGGCTCGGGCCCAATGAAAAGCTCACCAAGAAGCAGAAGAGCAGCGAAAAGACGCCCCGTGGCACAGGCAGTCCCTCCCGCCATTCCGGGGACGCTCCGTGCGGGGCTGGAGGCGCAGGCGATGTGGCTGGGTTTCCCTGCGGGCAGTGTGGAAGGTGAGCCGCTCGTTTTTTCTTCTCAAAACCCGCTGCTTTGGGCTCAAACCGATGGAGACTCGGCATTTCCATCCTCTTCCCATCTCCTCCGCACTCGGGGCTCCTCCGTCTCCCGCTGACTGCAGCCATGAGGGTCTCTCTCTCTCTCTCTCCCTTTGAAGGCCCTTTCCTCCCATTACAGGCCTGGGGCGGTTCATCTCCTCGGGCGAGAATCCCAGCGTTTCTCGGGTTTTTTTGGCTGAGAAAAAGGTTCCACTGAAGTTCCTTCTTGCGGTTTGCGGCCCGAGGGCTCCTGCGCTACGGTCGCTTGTGCCACGCAGAGCCACTTGAGTTTCAGTCTGACCCGATTTTAAGCCGTCTCGCCGTTACTTCTCTTATTTTAATCCCTAATGATCTGCCGTGTTTAACCACCGAGGTCCCACCCACCCGGGGGTACTGGCACAAGCTGTATGGCACCACGCAGCAAAACAGACCAGAAGCTCACAAAAGTAGAAATAATGAAATGTCATCTAATGATTATTTTTTTTTAAAAAAAAAAAAAAAGGAATTAAAAATCCCTGTTTGTTTTCTCCCTTCCAGGGTGTTTGGGACAGTCAACGGGAGGAATGCGCACGTGAAATACCATCGCCTGCAGGAGGATCGGAAGGCCCCAGAGGAGTCTTTAAAGGGCGGCGAAGCCGGCAGAAGCCCAGAGGGTGACCGCCTCTAGTTGGCAACTGGGCAACTGCCGGTTCAGCCCGGCAACCAGGTCCCTTTCCTGCTCTGGGAAAACCCACCCACCATCTCTCGCCTCCGGCAGCACCTGAGCTCTGCGGAGGGTCCACCACCACGAGGTCGCCCCCACTCACGAAAGACCCACAAGATGAGAATGGCAGAGAAAGAGTTATCATATTTAATAGTGTTTCCCCCTTAGGCAATAGTCCCGTGTAGGTTTTAGGTCTTAGCTAGCCATCCTTTAGGTCTTAGTTTTAGGCTTTAGTGTTCTTCTGATAGGAGTGAGGTTTGTTGTTCTGGTACGAGTCAGGATGTTTATCTTGTTATAGGAGTAAGTGGGGGGGGTTATGTGTTGTTGTCCTTAATTTATTACATTGGGTTGTTGAACGTTCCAGTCCTGGGGCTGCTCTTGCTGGGTTTGTGCTGTAAATAACTGAAGCCGTCCAAACCCGTTCCACACGGTTGGTGGTGCAAAGTGAAGGAGAACCTGGGTCCGCGCCGCGTGGTGCTGTTCCCTGGTTGGTTTTCCCACTGGAAAGCACTGTGGCACCACCGTGGCAGAGCCGGCAGCAGGATTGGGGCGGGTGAAGGCGTTGGATGGCCGCGAAGCCTCTCGGTTATCCGCCAGAGTCGGCGTTGGCCTTTCGTGCTGCACTGTAGCGCCCATCGGTGTTTGATTGCACAAATAACGCGGCTTTCGGCAGTGAAAATGGCAGTTGGATTAGTCCAGGGAACGACATTGGAGTTTTCCCTGACCGGATGGCTGCAAAGGTTTTTGTCATCATAGTGAGTTTTGTTCGAATGTCTTAAGAGTCTCGCTATCAAGCAATTATCTCAATCTTATGTATTAGTGATACGGGATAGAAAATGAGGCTCATCCAAGTACAGAAAGACTTGGATAAGTCTCAAAGGGGGGAATTGTTGTAGTAAAACGGACATCAACTAGGAAAATTAAATGTCATTGAAGCAACAAAGGAAACCTGCTGCTGCTCAAGTCCTCTCTACTGCCCCAACGCCATTTCTTGACCTCATCTTCACATAGAGAAATAGTTACTGGACACGATTTATCTATGGTTCAGTTAAGGAACTACCCAGCAGGCGATGGAGCACTGTTGAGAAGCAGGGGGTTCCTGTCGAGAGAGCCATGAACTGTAGGCCTGGTCAGCAAACCCCGAAAACCACTCGGAAGTGCCAAGATGAGAGGAAAAGCAGGTAAAAGGGAGTTCCGGCAGGGGGAGATGGTGACCACCCACTCATTGACCACCTCCCCAAACGGTACCACCTACTCAAAAGAAGGAAAAAAAAGACAGAGTCTGCGCACTCCTTTACGTGGGAAGCAAAGAAATCTCGACCAGTCATTAGAGGGAATGACAGGGAATATGTATTAATTGTTCGAATATGTAATAATCAATGAATGAAAGTGGAGATTTTTGGAACTAAGGTGTGAGCGCTCCTGTTTTGGGACAAGCAGCCCATTTCTGCGCATTAATGGCATAAACTTAGAAATACCTCTGCTCTGTGTGTGTGACAAAACGGGAAAAAGGGCTTCACTGAGAGGTTCAAATTAACAATTTCTTTGGACTTCTCTCACAGGTCCAATACGTCACTATTGCAAGTTCTGTGTGTGCGATGGCGATTACACTATTGCGGTTTAGAAGCAACTAGCGGGATCCACTATTGCGAGCTACAAATGCCCCCGACAAGTAGCAACGCAAACCACGAGGGCGCTAGATATTAATGCCTTAGAAGAGGGCACCAGTCACAAACTCAATCGCATGCCCTATACCGTACGGATGTTTCTTAGTCACTTACCCTCTCTCTCTCAGGTGAGGTCGCTCCATCCCGGGGAAGTTACCCTGTACAGCGTCCTGGATGGGGGGGACGGATCTCCTAGGGGCCAGCTGTATCCTTGGAGGATTCCCCATTTGTCTCCCCAGACCCTGCGGTTTATATTTCCTGACTCAGTGAGGGTGCAGGATTATGCCCGAGTGGATTACACTGTCTGGGATATTTCCCTCTGGTGGTGCCATAGCGAAGTCTCTGTTGCCAGTTTGTGATGTCCGGTGCTCAACGTCACGGGAAGAGTGGTGGGATGGGACTCGGGGCATTTTGATTGTTAAGGGCCATTTGGTTTTGGTTGTTCTGCGCCATCTGGAGATAAGCCCGGGCTGAGCTGTTTTGCAGCTCCCCCCAAGTTCTCTCTGCACAGCCAAGGCACGGCGGGGATGGAGCTGAGTGGGATGGCAGCTCCCTGCCTCTCACCTCTGGTGCTCCGAAACCGGCTTGGCTGGCTGCTCCCACACAGGGAGGCGTGTGCATCACGAAGCCCGCACTAAAGCGGGGTGGGGGCAGTTGGTTAGCAAAGCCAAAGTGGTTATTAATGGTGGTTAATGGCACACTAATTACGCCCGTGTAATGCGGAAGCTCAGATGCCCCCTAACCACCCCACCCCCGCCCCGGTGCTTCTCTAGCCAGGCGAGCGCTGGGCGTCCCCCCCGCAGGAGAGGAGCGCAGCTCCGGGGTGGGTGGAAGGGCGTCACCCTCTTGTGGTTCGCTCCAGGTAAACGAACTGCAAAACTTAACCAGCGCGGCAGTCATTGTGCCACGAGACCAAACCCCAGACGAGAACGAGGAGGTCATCGTTAAAATCATTGGGCATTTCTTTGCCAGTCAGGTACGGTTTGGCCGTGGTGTTACCCGATATTCCCCGGCCGCTTTCATCCACCGAGGAAAGGTGTGGGGCTTGCTGAGCCCAGCAGCACCCGAGCGACCTGCTGCTCTTCTTTTGGGTGGTCCCTGTGCCCCCAAGAGGCACTGAAGGTGTTTCGGTAGCTTCCCCCCAGCTGTGCAAGTGCTGAAATTGAAGATTGGCTCGATTGAGCTAAAAATGGGTGTTCTGGAGGCCGTGCAGAGCAGCGCCCAGGGTGTGAATGGACCCCTCTGTGCAGGCAAAGCCACCCGCATCCCACCTGGGTGCATCTTCCATAACTGCACAGCGCCAGATGAGGGAAATGCTCCAGCAGGTGAAGCAGCAGGAGCAGAAACACGCTCCGGGAGCCCCGGCCTCGCAGCACAGCAAGGGAGGCTCCCGCCGTGCCGCCCAGCACCGCCCGATGACTGTAACCCCGCCGCCAGACATCCCCCCCCCTCCCCCCCCCCCCCCAGCAGGTCACGGGAGCAAACCAAAGACCCTCCCAAACACACAGCCCCCCATTCCCCGCGGCGCTGCGAGGATGCACAGCCGAGGGGTACGGGGAGGGCTCTCTCCATCCCACAGCCTCCCCCTTCCTCCTCCCTCGCCTCCCGACGCTCTCCCTTTAGTTGGACTAACGTGGGCAGGTTTGGGTACCTCAGCACCTCACGCTTGTGTCTCCCTTTTAGAGATTTTGTATGCCTTGGAAACCTGAGAGTTGGAGGGTTTTTTTATTAATTTTCTAATAAAAAAAGAAACGAGTTGGACAAAACGATGGGGATAGGCAGCACTGTGGTCATTCTCTCCGGGGCGTTGTGGAGGAAGGCTGCCAGTCTTCCTCCCAGTGTACTTTTCCCCGTTGGCTCCAGACTGCTGCTGGGGCTGAGCTCTGAGCCGCCAGAGCGGTTCTCAGCAGACGGTCACTCGGCGCAGACAATGAGGCCCTGAATAGCCCTTCCTGTGCTCTTGATGGCTCCGGACGGCTCTGCTCCTCTGCTGCTTCTAAGGTGGGGCTGCCCCAGTGCCCTCACTCAGGAGCCTTTTGTCTGTGCAGGTCTCACTTGTGACAGGGGGTGGGGGTGTTGCCAAACTAACTGCTGTGTTGCGATGTGTGAGTGGGTGTTCCTGCCCGTGTCAGTGCCAGAGCTCTTCCGTAGGCTCCTTCTGCCAGCGGAGAGCCAGGGGCCGCTCCTTCAGGAGAGAGCTTGTTTAAAAAGAGAAGAAATAAAAAAAAAAAAAAGGGAGGGGGGGAAAGGGAAAAAAAAAAGTGGAAAAAAAAAGGGGGGGGAAAGAAAAAAGGGGAGAAAAGTAAAAAAAGAGAAAAGTGAAAACGGGGGAAAAGGGGGAAACAGAGAAAAAAGGGGGAAAAGGAAAAAAAAAAGGGAAAAAACAAAGGGGAAAAAGAGGAAAACAGTAAAAAAAGAGAAAAAGTAAAACGGGGGAACGGGAAACAGAAAAAGGGGGGAAAAGAAAAAAAAAAGGGAAAAAGGAAAAAGGGGAAAAGAGAAAAGGGGGAAAAGAAGTGAAAAAAAGGAGAAAAAAAATATGGGGAAAAGGGGAAACAGAAAAAAGGGGGAAAAAGCAAAAAGAAAGGGAAAAAGAAAAAAAGGGGAAAAAGAGAATAAAGGAGGGGGAAGCAAAAAACAAAAGGGAGAAAGAAGAAAACCCCCACATATTAAAAAAGAATGGTAGAAAGGAAAAACCAAACAAACCAAGGAAGGAAAGTGGGAACAGCCGCCGGGCAGGAGGAGGGACAGGAGCCGGGGGGTCGGGGCGTGGGGGGAGGTGGCGGTGCCAGCGCCGGCCCCGGGGGCTGCGACACCACGTTTTTGTCCTCTACTGCAAAGTGTTCTGTGAAAAAAACAACCAAATCCCACCCAACGACAACATCAAAACCCAAAGAGAAATCTCTCCAGCTCACACGAGCCTGAGCTCGCTCTCCGTTGCTCTCTTTCCAGTGTCTCGGGGGGGGTCACGGCCGAGCTGAGATTGGGGGGTGGTGATGGTGGGAGTTTGCCCCATGGCTGTGATGGGGGGAGAAGGGGTGGGTGGGGAGTGGGGGATGTGGTGTGGGGGTTTTTTTGGGGGGTGGTGGTTTTTTGCCAGGCGTCGCTTTACCCAGTGGCTGTGGGAGGTGTTGGCATCAGGAAGCCTGCGCTAAAGCGGGGTGGGGGCCTCGCCGCAGTTGGTTAGCAGAGCCAAAGTGGTTATTAATGGTTATTAACAGCACAGTAATTAGGCCCGTGTAATGGGGAAGCTCAGATGCCCCCTAACCAACCCCCCCCCGGTGCTTCTCTAGCCAGGCGAGCGCTGGGCGTCCCCCCCGCAGGAGAGGAGCGCACCTCCGGGGTGGGTGGAAGGGCGTCACCCAACGGGGAGAGGACCAAGATGGGGCTTGGGTGTCCCTTGGGGTGGCGGGTTAGGGCTGTTGGGGGCTGCCATGACGAGGGACACCCCCACGCCTTTCTCCATGGCTCCCACAGCTCTGATCCCTCCCACCCATCCAGTGCCACCAGAGAGGCAGTGTCCCCCCTCCCGGGGCGGGCAGGGGCTGTGCCACCCCATCTAACACCTCAATGCACCAAAGCACCTCACTGGGGGAGGGACCCTGTGCCTGGTAGCCCCGTGCGCCCCAGCACTGTAAGGATGGGGCTGAGCCCCCACCACGGCCACCCTGTGCAAACCAAAGACCCCCCAAACACACCCCACTCCCCCCATTCCCCGCGGCGCTGCGAGGATGCACAGCCGAGGGGTACGGGGAGGGCTCTCTCCATCCCACAGCCTCCCCCTTCCTCCTCCCTCGCCTCCCGACGCTGTTGGACTAGGACTAGCAGTCAGAGGAGGAGGAGAGAAAGAGAGGTTTTATTATTCTTTTTTTTTTAATTTTTTATTTTTTATTTCCAAAAAGCCACCGGGTTTTCATCCCAGGCATGGCCAGAGGAGCTCGCCCAGCGTTGAGGGGGGGAGGTTGGGCTGCGGCGCACAGCGCAGCGGCTCATCAGTTTTTAGAATTAATATAACACTAACGAAACTAAGGGTGATTTTTAAGTTTTGTAAGGATTTTAATTATTTATTTATTTATTTCATTTCAGAGGGGGCCGGGGCGAGAGGGGAACATTTGTTTCTTAGCAAAAGCCGGCTTTTCTAGAGGTTAAAGGAAAGGCCGTGCTCAGATGTAAATGCTCCCCTCCAGCGTCCTGGATGGGGGGGACAGATCTCCGAGGGGCCAGCTGTATCCTTGGAGGATTCCCCATTTGTCTCCCCAGACCCTGCGGTTTATATTTCCTGACTCGGTGAGGGTGCAGGATTATGCCCGAGTGGATTACACTGTCTGGGATATTTCCCTCTGGTGGTGCCATAGCGAAGTCTCTGTTGCCAATTTGTGACGTCCGGTGCTCAACGTCACGGGAAGAGTGGTGGGATGGGACTCGGGGCATTTTGATTGTTAAGGGCCATTTGGTTTTGGTTGTTCTGTGCCATCTGGAGATAAGCCCGGGCTGAGCTGTTTTGCAGCTCCCCCCAAGTTCTCTCTGCACAGCCACGGCACGGCGGGGATGGAGCTGAGTGGGATGGCAGCTCCCTGCCTCTCACCTCTGGTGCTCCGAAACCGGCTTGGCTGGCTGCTCCCACACAGTGTGTTACTGGCTTGCCCAGCAGGTAAAGAACCCAGATTTGGGACGCCACTGGGGTGTCCGTAAGGGGTCCTGGGCGGCCCTTATGGGGTCCTGGCGGGGGGGGGGGGGGGGGGGGGGGGGGGGAGTCTTGCAGGCCAGAGGGAGTGCTTCCTCCCTTTCTCCAGCCCACCCAGCTCCCCCGACACCACCACCCCCCCAGGTTGGCGGGTGCCAGCAGTGCCAGCCTGTCCCACTGGGTCGGGCACTGAGGGGGGCACAGCCCCAGCCGCGGGATGGCAGGAGGAACCACAGCACCAGGGATAGAGACCAACATTTTATTTCTTTAACGTTTCCCATGGGGTCACCAAAGGGTTGCGTGGCTGCACCGCAGCTGGTGCCAGGAGGGACTCCAACGTCCCCCCCGCAGCTCACCTGGCTCCGCTCGTGATGCTTTTGATGGGGCTCAGCGCGGTCTCTTCTGTGCTACGGACCAAGCGGCTCCAGGTAGGCGACTGCTGCACCGCACTGTGCCGCAGCGTGGGGTGGTGTGGGGGGCTGCGGCACGGGGCTGGGAGCTGCTCCTGTCTCACCCAGCTCCCGGGGTCCTGCAGAGGGACTGGAAGAAGCCGAATCAAGGGATAACGGATGCAAGAGCCCACGCGCAGGAGCAGAGAGGTGAGTGGCCCTGGCACCGAGCACCGTGCAAACAGCCCACACCCCACGGCAGCCCTGAGCCGGGGCTGTGCCAGGGGCTGCCGGCCGCTCACTCTGTCCCCTCCCTCAGCAGCTTCTCGGCTAGCGGATGAAGGATGGGAGCTCAAGTCGACACAGGAGAAGCAGGGAGTGTGAGGGAGACCCCCAGATCCTGCCCCAGACCCTCAGCCCGTGCCCTGCCCTGCCTGCGCTGGGCAGCCCTGCCCGCCTGCTGAGGAGGGGGTGCTGCCCGCGGGCTCCAGCGGAGGAGACGGTGTGCAGCGGGTCTCTTCTCTCTCCTCCTCTGCAGGGCAACCGAGGAGGCAGCGAGGAGGGAGCACCAGGCCCCACAGGACCCACTGGGCTCCCTGCCAACCATATACCATCTGAGCAGTGATGCTTCTCTCTACCCCCTGCCCCCCCCCACCAAGCCCCCAGGTCCCCCTGCCCTCCTCTGCCGCCTATAGGTCCTATCAGTGGGGACAGCTCCTTCTGGTCCAGGCACCCCCCGGGCTCCTGGGCCCCCCGAGGGCCACCGCAAGAGCCCCTGCAGCCTGTGCTCGCTGGCCAACTCGGAGGACTGCAGCAGCCTGTTGAGGAGCAGCTCCTCTTCCCACAGCTCCCTCTACCACTTCCTGGAGCCCTGGCCCAGTGCAGCAACAGAGCCAGTGGTGCTCACACACTCAGGACAACCCCGCTCTCCCATGGCTGCTGGTGGGGCAGTGGGGAAACGGGCTGGTCCTCAGCCAGGAGCTGCCAGCAGGGACCGAGAAAGAGTGGGTTCCCAGGTAGGGGATGGACAGGACACAGAGGCCCACGGACAAGCACCTGTCCCCCGGAAGGCCCCCAGCCATGGACATGGACCAGGTGGAGCGGGTGCTGGAGATCACCCGCACTTTCCAGGCCTTGAAGGCAAAGACGGAGGAGTCCTGCAAGACCACGGGCAGGGAGTGTGGCCAGGCAGACCCAGGGCTGTGCAGGACAGGAAGGTGCCCGCGGCAGGGCTGCGCCTGGCTGTGGGGCTACTTGAAGGGCTGGTGGAGATGCCACTAGCCGTGTCTGCTTCTGCCAGCCCTGCAAGCGGTGACAGCACCAGGCCCAGAAGACCAACAGTGCCCCGAATACTGAGCAGCTGTGGGGTGTGGGGCCAGGAACCCCTCTGGGGTACCCCCTATGTGAAACGTTAAAGAAATAAAATGTTTGTCTCTAGCCCTCGTGCTGTCCTTCCTCCTCCCGTCCCACGGCTGCGGGTGCTCCCCCGAGGGAGCAGGCTGCAATCAGCAAGCACTGTGTGTTGAGCTCCCCTGCTCACAGCCATGCTCCGCCTGAAGGCGGCGAGGCAGGAGCAGTCTCCAGCCAACTTGGGCGCAAAAAGGTTCATCTGACTCAGTGGGTGAGGAAGGGCCCGTTTCAACTCTGTACCTCTGGCATTCTCAGGTCGGAGGATTTGATGGAGCCAACTGAGAACGGCAGCATACGCTGCGGGGCTCTGAGCTGCTGCGTGGTGCCAGGTCTATCCAACGTCAGGCAGTACGTTCCCAGGAGACTTCACTGCTAACAACTCTTCCGAGGAAGTGGGGCCGTTTCTGTTGTCGTAGCCTGCCTGGAGAAACAGCCCCACGGAGCTAAGAGTCTGCTGAGCAGCAAGGGAGCAGAGTCGCTGACTCTCAACCAAGGACTGAAATACAGCAACTCACTCTATTGCCTTCCCCCTTCGCCTGCTGCCTCCCACAGTCTAGAAGAAAAGAACCAGGGAGCTCCAAAGGAGGGGACCCCTCCCCCACTCCCCCAAATCTGCCCAACACCTCCAAAGCTCCCTCAAGACACGGGACTCCTCCCACACACCTCCACTCCCCACACCGCAACCCTCACCCTCCCCCAACGCTCCAAAAAGCAGCAGTCCTTAGGGCAGACTCCTTAAGCTGACTCCACAGCTACGGCTCCCCGTCGGCTCCGGGGGAGACAAGGGGGCCCCGGGGCTCTCCGTGGGCTTTAAGGGGGTCCCAGGGCTGCCCACGGGCTCCCAGCAATGCCCGTGCCCACCACCCACCCCCGCTTCAGGGGGCCCAGCGCTGACACCCCCCGACCCATCTCGGGGGTACCTGGGGGGGCTCGGCCGTGGGCTGGAGGCGGGCGAAGGGGGCACGGCCGGGCTGACCTGCCGGGGGGAGCTGAGAGCGGAGCCAAGCGCCCGGCCAGGCCGGCCCCGGGCACCCTGCGCTGCGGCCGGGGCTGCCGCCACCTGCGGGGAGCGAGCTGGGGGTGAGGGGGCGGCAGCGGAGGACGGGGGGGGGGGAGCTAAATCGGCCCTGTTCCCCCCGGGGACCCCCCACTCGGCTCTGCTCCCCCCCAAAAAGGCCCAGGCCGCCCCCCGAGTCCCCCAGCCCGGTCCCGACACCCCACAATCCCCCGAACTGGCCCTGGACACCTCCGCACCACCGCTCCTGCCGCCGCCGCCGCCCCGCCCGCCCACTCTCCTTCTCCCGCTCCTACTCTCCTTCTCCCGCTCCTGCTCTCCTCGGCCCCGGTCCCCCCCGTCTCTCCCGGTACCGACCGCCGACGCACACCGGAAACGTTCTCCTTCGCGTCCGCCCAACCGCGCACGCGCCGAAGGGCAAATCCGGGCCACGCCCCCCAGCGTCGCCGCGGCGAAAGCGGGCGAGAGGGGCGGGGCCGCGCCGAGGAGAACGAGGGGGCCGGGCCCCACCGCAGCCCCGCACCGGGCACTGCGAGTTCGAAACCATCCCTGCCCTCCCCAAAATCAGCCGGGACCGCCCGAAACCAGCCCAGCCTTCTCCAAAATGAGACGGACGTCCGCCTGCAGAGCTCCGCCAGCCCCCCCGACGGACATCACGGGGATGGGGGCAAAGAAAACAACCAGAAAGGTACTGAAAATAACGTGGAGACGGTGCTTAGAGATCCTTCCGAGAGGCAAAACACGGCCTTTGTTCTCATTTTTGAACACGGGGTTTCGCAGTGCTTCGCGGGCAGTGCTTATCCAGGGGCATCAGCTATCCCGGGAAGCGAACGTTCCCATCCCGTGTGGCAAAAGTCCACTCGCATGAATAACTTAGACAAAACCAGCCCACAAAAGGACAAGAGGCACCTTTGGTCACCTTTTGCTTGAAGCTTCGCTAAAACTGTATACTCAGATTAGCCCTGTCCTGCAGTTTCTTTCCCAGAGTTTTGCCCCAAACCCACGCTTCTAGCCCCGCTCCCCAAGCCCTCCCTCGGGGCCCACCGCCTTTCCCCAGCCCAGCCTGTCCTTAAAGCTTTTCTTTCCACACACAGCCCTTTCCACTCACCTCCCTCCGGGGCCTCCTCTCTCACAGGCACCTCACAGCCCTGCAAACCTCCCTCTCACGAAAACCCATTCCCCCCTCGCTCCCCCCTCACGCAACACCTATTCCCCTCACACAGTCGCTCCCACACCCCCCACCATCCTCTCTTCCTCTCTCCTCCCCCTCCCCCCATCTTTCGCCCCCCCTTCCCCTCTCCTCCCATTCAAAATGGCCCTTCCCTCCCCCTCTCGCCTTTTCCTGCCTCAGCCCCCGCCCCCCGCTCAGGTGACACCGCACACAGCCGCCATGAGGCGCGGCGGGGAGGGCCGGGGCTGTGAGAGGCGATGGCGGTGAGGGAATTTTCCTCTTTTTTCCTCTTCTTTTCATCTCCTCAGGCTTCGGGCAGCCCCGCGTGGGCGGCTGGAGATCCCCCCCTCCCCTTCCAGGAGTGGCCCCGGCCCTGGGGCGGCCCCCGCCTCCCTCCTCCCCACAGGCTCTCCTCAGGGAGAGCCCCCAAATCTGTCCCCCGGGCGGCTCCACAGCCTCCTGTGTGTCCGGGAATGGGGTTTCCCTCAGGGAGAGCCCCCAAATCCATCTCTGTCATTGCCCTACAGCCTCCTGCATGGCTGGGAGCAGTGATTCCCTCAGGGATAGATCCCCCCTCATCCCCAAACCTATCCCCAGGGTGGTCCCACAGCCTCCTGCATGGCTGGGAGCAGTGTTTCCCTCAGGGAGAGCCCCCAAATCCATCCCCAGGGTGGTCCCACAGCCGCCTGTGTGGCCAGGAACGGCGTTTCCCCCATGGATGGAGCCCTCTCCTTCCCCCTACCCCACTCCTGGGCAGCCTTTTCCTCCCTCCCACCTTCTCCCCACAGCTCTTCCAGGGCTGGGAAAACACTCCTGCCCTTTCTCTTCCTGCGGGTTTTGAGAAGAGCCCCCTGTCTTCCCAGCCCACACGTGGGGTGTGGGCAGCTCCACGCCTTGTGTTTGAAGCGGGAATTGGGATATTTCAGTTTTCTTCTGCGATCAGGCATGGTTGTGAAAGGGCCAGTTGTAGTGGTTAGGCTTTGGTGGGTGAGTAACAGCAAATCTTATTGAACTTTTCCTTTTTTTCAGATTTTGTGTAGGGGGCTCGTTGTCCTCACGCCCGCGAGTTCTGCTCCAGGTCAAGCGAAGCCCCATGGAACTGGCCCTAAGGGCGGCGGCGGCCATGGACCAGCGCCCCTTCGGCG
The DNA here is from genome assembly GCF_965231255.1 of Vanellus vanellus. Taxonomy (NCBI): domain Eukaryota; kingdom Metazoa; phylum Chordata; class Aves; order Charadriiformes; family Charadriidae; genus Vanellus; species Vanellus vanellus. The sequence goes on along the minus strand of NW_028127296.1, from coordinate 3,982,442 downwards.
TCGAGAACGTGGTTTATTTTGAGGTGAATCTCCCTGTTTTTCTTGAAAAGCGGGGGGCTGGTTTGTAGTGAGGCTTAAAACCCCGGGTTGTGCCTAAGTGTGGGGCTGATTTCAACCTCAGGGGCTGCGACTCCGTCCTCAGGGGCTCCGACTCACAGCCCTGGCAGCACCGTCAGCGCGCTGGGCTCAGCGTTCTCTTGTATTTTGAAGGGTTTCTTACGGATCGGCAGCAGCCGGGGATATTTAGCAGCTGTGTATTGGTGGTGGAATCCGTGTGGTGAAAAGATCTTTGGGGTAAAGAGGTGAATAGGTGGTTTGTTTTTTTTTCACCTCGAGAATGTTTCTTGTTGCCTTGTACCTGTAAAAAGATGTTCAAATCGTTAAGGTGTTCAAATCGTTTCATAAAATTACCCCCTAGACAGGAATATGTTTTGTGGTTGGTTTGAGGTTTTTTTATGAGTCCTTTCAGCCTGCTCTCCAGGTGGAAATGGGCAATGCAAAGGCATTACAATGATAGATTTGCTAAATATGTTGCCAAGGTCTATATTAGTGGCTTTCCCTGAAGCGGGGAAAAGACGTCCTGTTTAATTCTTGTTTGCATTTGAAATTCTCTGTGAAATGGATTAAGCAGAGAGGGCTTCTTTTTGTGGGTCTGCCCTTGGGAGGAGAACGCCTTTAGGAAAAGGCTTTTCTGGAGGGGATGGAGAACTTAATTGCTGATGTCTCTAAAAGCGCGCCCTGTTTGGGTGCTTTGAATTTTCCAGTGTGGGAAAAGCCGCAGAAGTGTGTATTTCTGTCCAGCTGCAGAGAAATGGGTAATACTGAGCCCTACAATAGCTTGGTTGTTTTTTTTTCCCCTGTGTGATGACTGGTGTGGAGGGAGTTTGTACCAAAGAGTCAACTTCTGATTGTGGGCAGCCCCTGTTTTAGGAACTGTTGCGCAGATTGCTTATCGATGCAACTGCTGCCGCAACTCCCGCACTCCCTGCTGCTGTCAAGCTTTTATTACTTGTTCTGAAAAGCTCTCGAAATACGTGCAGAGCTGCGCGGCTCCCCCGAGCCAGGTGTCCACGGCCACTGCCTCCTCGGCTCCTGTTGGCCATGGCTGACTATTTTCAGCAGGATTCGAATATGTCTGTGTGCTCCTCCTTCCTTTTTAGCCATCTGTTATTTGAGTTTGGGACTCGGAGGCCTTACTGTCTTCCTGCGCTCTGTTTTTTATCACTGTTGACAGTTCTGGATTCACCAATAACAGTACTCAGCGCTTACATCTGGAACTCCCTGAAAACAATGAACTCATTGATCCAGGGCCAAAGGTTTAGAAATAAATGGAACAAGGTCAAGCCTTGGGATCTTTAGTAACGTGATTCGGAGCCTCTCACCTGGCTTCTTGGTGGAGCTGGCACAGAGGTCGGTGATAATCCAAAACTGCAGAGCGAGCTGGGTGCCCGTGGAAGGGGAACCGCACTCTCAAGTGGAAATACTTGGGGTCTCGTTGCCTGTGGGAGGGAAAGGGACGTCAAGAGTCAACCTAAAGGAACTTCTCACCTTCAGAGGTCGCGCTCTGGAGGTGATGGTTAATTGAGGGGAGTCGTGGAAGTGTGCCTTACTGAGCAACATGCTGCTGCTGGCCCGAGACTAAATGTCTCCAAAGTTTGGGATTGGTTTAAGTGCTTTTTGGTTATTAGCTGGATGTCACTCTTAGAAGCACCTCTTGCCCTGTCTGGAGGGGTTTGCTGCTGCCTCCTGCATTGGGCCAAGGGGACCGGCAGCCCTCAGGACAGGGACTTTCTCAGGCGCGGAGGTTAAACCTGGTGCGTGCTGCTTAAAAACTGCTCTGGGTGTTAGTGCGGCGGTCACGGTGAGAAATGTGTTGGCTTAGGGGAGCCTGAGATTTGCATTCCTCTTAACTGCGGGGGATTTTGGGGAGCCTGTGTGGTACAATCCCCTTCCTGCTCCCAGATTCCTGTCACTGACCCGTCAGCGGGGTGTTAGCAGAGCTGATGCCCACAGCGGCTGAGGGTCGGCATGATCCCGGCATCGCCGGAGCTCTGGAGCCAAGGAATGGGAGCGTGGCCCATTTCCATCACAGCTTGTGAGGGAAATAGTGCGGTTTGATATAGCCGGGGTGCGTAAACGGGGATTCCTCTTTGCACATGTGCTTACAGGGTGCACGCATGTGTGTTACGTGGAGTGTTTCTTAATGCCTGCGAAGATTTACGAGATTGGTTAATGAGCGTTGCTTTGCTGTGCAAGTGCAAAGTGTTATTTTCATGGAGAAACCAGCTCGGATGTTCCGTTTAGGCATTCTGCCTTTAAAAAAAGAAAAATATTTTAAAGCTTTCCTTGCAGGCAGAATAACATCTGCTTTTGAGGATTGTTTCTTTCCCTGCAGGGTGGGAAAATCTACAGCCTCGCTAAGGCCGCAGAGGAAGAAAACTTGTCAGCTTCCTGGAGCAAACTGCAGTTTGGAGAGGGGGGTGTTTTGCCAGAGCGCCTTTTAGCACCTCGTCGGGCACATTTCTTTTCCCTGGGGGCTGAGGTTTAACACGGCCTTTTCATTTGCCTAGCTTTTGGTTGTATGAATTAATGGGTGTTTCAATGGGAACCACAAGACCTAATTTCTCAGTCGCCATCTTAAAAATTGTGCAGGGACGGAAGTGGGACAGGGAGGTGACCGGAGTGAAACGCTGAAGGCTGTTAAGGCTGGAATAAGGAATGGCGGGGCTTGTTCTGGTCACACACTATGACAATAAAAGGCCACGAGTTCCTCGTGGAGGTAAAGAACCGACAATCTGGGAGGGCGTTCAGGGATTTGCCTCATCGAAGGGTTTCCAGGGGAATATGGGGGTCACTCTCCATCTCATTCCTGGTGAGCTGCCTGCCTGTTAAGACCATTATTACTTTATAATCACGGAGGGAGGCCCTGAATTCAGGTTTGGGAAGCCATTAGCTAATTTTGTGGTTAATGCTTTTTTTTTTTCAGAGTGAGTCTGTGAATCGGTTCTCTGTGCTGAAGGTGAGACACGTCCTTCCCTCTGCTTTGGCAATGGCCGCTTTCCTTGGGCACAGGGACCACACAGCCCTCTGCACGTTTCTCGGTAAGTAAATTGTGGCTGTGCCGCCTTCCTGCCCGGCCTGGGGAGCTTGTCCTTTACTGAGTGAGAAAGCAAGTTTTTCCCTGGAAGAAATAAAGAGATTTAAAAATCTCTATCCTTCTGTGCAGCAGTGCCGTCCCAATGCGGCCTCGGGAGAGGCACCTTTCCTCCAGCGCTGGAACCATGGCAGGGAAGGGACCTGCTATATCGTTAGGTGGACGAATTTCATCGTTCTTTGGCAACAAACGAATGTGGTGACAATGGTGACCTGGTCCAGCCAGCCTTGGTGATCAGTCCGCTCCTCCTTTTCCCTGTGGGAAGGCTCCGAGGATCTCCTGGGCTGTAGGAAAGGGGAGGCAGTAAGGATGCTGTGCTGGGGAGCTTTGACTGCCTTTGCTGTCTTCCAGATGGAGAGATGGATCCGCAGCACTTGGGAGCTCACCTTCCCCAAACGCTGAGTTTGCCATTTGTTATCCACAAACGACGTGTTTTTCCGTGCAGGAAATGGATTTTTCAGAAATTCCAGCGTGTTATGGAAAGAAAACGCTCCTGGAGTTTTTAATGCAGGTCATTCTTTTTTGGTGTAGCGGTTAAAACGTGATGTCTGTAACTTTGAAATGAATATTTGTATGCATCTGTCAACGGGTACAATTCACATAGCCGCTCACAGGAGAAGGGATCTTAACCGCATTTCTGATTTTAGGCTGTATCGTGATAATGCCGGGGATTGATGTCGCGCTGGAGATTTTTCTCCAGTTCCCACCTTTTGCCACTAAATGAGCGGCAGAGATTTCCCAGCTAGACAGGCAGTGAGCTCTACGCAGGAATGTGAGCGCGGATCCAACGTTGACGGTAATTAAATTACGTTGTTCAGAGGTTCCTCCTTTTAATGAAAGTCTGGAAAAGTGAAAAAGGAGGTGCCTTTCTCCTTTGGGATTGCTGTTGTGGCAGAGGGGATGGAAACAACCCACGGGGGTTTTGCTCCGCTCCTGGCTTTGGCTTGGAAAAAGCCCTGAACGGTTTGATCCCTGTGGGGCCAACTCTGAGCAGGGTGAGGGGCAGCTGTGCCAGGAGATCCAGAGGGTCCATCTCCACAGCTTCCGTGTCCAGTGAGCAGTTTCCCCGAAAGGAGGGAAATTCTGGGAGAATGGGGAGCGGTGTGTGATGATGAGGGCGGTGAGGAAGGCTAAAGGATGATCTCAACGATTTTAACTTGTGCTGTTTTTTCTATACATCTTTTGGGCAGAATGGATGGGGACTTTGGGTTTAGCCGAAGAAGGATAACCCTAAAATCAGCGTTGGGCCGTGAGTTCCGGCCCAGCGGTCAGAATAACCGCAAACCCTGGGGAAAGGGGGCTGAGGAGCGGGTGCACGGTTGGTTCGGCACCGGGGCTCTGCCAGTCCTTGCTGTTGCTGTTGACCTGCTCCCCATGGCTTGGCCAGTTCTCCCACTGCCCCGCAGCGCTGCAGAGGGTAACAGAGGGGTTATTTTGGCTGGAGTATACCCCCGTGCTTGCCAGAAATGGCCAGTGCTAGCCCAGGCTGGGCTTGCCACTCAGGCTGACCTCATGATGCCGGTTGCCGGCCTCCCGCCTTCTACACAACATTCCAACGGTGGTCTTGGCCCACCGTCGCAGCTCTTCTGCTGCTGGCTGTCGGTCTCGGAGTGAACCTCGCCAGTTTGCTCAGCGTTTGAGGAAGGAAGCGGCAATTTTCTTGCCCGATGGGGCGCAAAAGGGCTCACGTGGTGGAACGGTAATGCTGTTGGTGGCGAGAAGGGGCTGTGGGAGTTGTTAGAGGGCAGTTGGTGACGCTGTGCTGGGAAATAACTGCCGTACCTGACACGTCCCCTCCTTCGAAGCGGGTGCGTGCTAGCGTGCTGTTCTCAGCTCTCCTTCCTCACCTCCTCTGCCTTAACAATTTCAGACACGTCAACGTCGGCAGTGAATTTCAGGCCGAGATCCCAGACCTCCAGGACAGATCCCGGTTGGAGGAGGAGGAGGAGGGAGCGTCGCTAGTGTGGAAGCCCTGGGGAGACATCGCAACGAACCCGGAAACACAGGACAGAGGTTTCTCTTAACGCTTTTCTTCCCAGGTCCCCCCCGAGATACTAAGGGTCGAAAACTGCACGTTTTCACAGCAGCTGTTTGTCCGTTGGGACCCTCTCCCTCTTTTCCTTGACAGCATTCGTGGCTGGTAGCACCCGAGGGTGGCTCAGATCTGGTGGGACAGTGAACAGATAACAACCGGTGGTGCTCTGAGTCGCGTCCTCTGGGAGAGACGGTCAGGGGCGTTTGTAGCTGTCCCACGTCAGCTGCAGCGACCTCGGGAGAGGGGAGATCTGTCTCTGGAGCTACCGGTCCCAAAGCTGCTCTGAAGGGAGAGAGAGCGATACCGGATAACCTGCCTTTTTTTCGGTGCCTTTTCTGGGTCTCCAGTCTGTCTGCTCTGTTTGCCCTCTGCCTTGTATCGCACTTTTTCTCCTTTCTTGACGAAAACTGACTTTCTGTTGGTTTTTGTTGCATTTCTAGTGACAAATCTGCTCAACTTCGCCTGCTCCAATGTCATGCCGGGGGGAAGAGCCAACCTGGAGCACGCCTTGCACCGCCTGCATGAAGCTCTGGTAAGAAGCAGCTCTTTTCAAATTCCTACTGGACTAGGAAATATTCTCATCAACTGCCGTGGGCGGAGGTGACCCCGACACGCTGTTGCTGAGCGTCGACTGAGTACCATCTTCCCACAGTGGGCTGAAGAGTTGATCTTTTGGCCCCTGCTGAGGGGGAATCTAAGTCTTGTTCTCTGAACTCCCGCAGGAGGGTCTGGAGATGTTGCAGTCTGGGGCACCCCAGCGACCTGAATCCCATCCCCTGGCTGATTATCATTACGCAGGTAAAGTGGAAGCAGAGCTTGTTGCTTCTCCGGGAATGCGAGCGGGTACTGCCGTTCCCTTTGTTCTGATTGAAAGAAGTGATTTTTAGAAACGTGCGAGCAGTGGCTCGTGTTCTTTGGGGCAGGGAAGTAGTCTTTTTAATCTGTTCTGGGGGCCTTTTGGCACGGGGAATGCCTCGTCCCTGTGTTCTAGCCTGCTGCTGTCCCTTGCGGTGACACCCCACGCCGCCCAACGCTCCTCCTTTCCCTCGCGCCCCGGCTTTACTGCGTGCAGGGCTTGCTCTGCTGGCAGCCATAACTGCTCGTGCTAACAAACTGCCTGCGGTGTTGGCTAATTGCTTTGCGAAGGAGGAGACATGTGGACGCGTGACAAATACATCGTGCACGTTTCCGTGAGGTTGCAAGGGGTCTAATCGTTTGCACGTGGCTGTTTCTTCCCAGGCTCAGACACTTGGACGCCCCTGGAGGAGCAGTTGTTTAAAGAGGCTTTTTATGTGCATAAGAAGAATTTCCACCTGATCCAGAAGAAGGTAAAGCCGTTAGACCGAGGCGGGTCACGGGTTGGTAGCGTGGAGGGGAGTTTTAACCCAGAAAAGTCGTCTTTTGAATGGTGCATTGTAATCCTGTCCTTGGGATGCCGCTTCATTCCAAAAAGATACCGGTACAAGACATAATTGGCTCTAATGTCTACCGAATTTGCCCGAATATCAAGCGAATATTTAATCTCTCCAGTACAAAATACAGGAAATACTAGAAGAATACTGACACGTTCCGCTGACCATCGGCACGAAACGTACAGTTCTGCCCTCCCAAGGCTTCTTTACGGCCCTTTCAGAAGAAGGGGGCTCGTTTTCAGCCTGATCTCACCCATGCGTTGTGCTGTGGGAACCGCAGACACAGGGGAGGACAAACAGCGCTGGATAGATCCGTCCTGGGTCTGTGCCTTCATTGTTTTCCTGTGGTATTTCCCTCATCGATCGCTTCTGGTTTTCTCCCGACAGATTCAGACGAAGACCGTGGCCCAGTGCGTGGAATATTACTACACCTGGAAAAAACACGTCAGGTTTGGCGCCACCCGACCAGGATGGACAGCCAAAAGGCTGCAGCGAGGCACGGATGAGGTGGAGGAGGCCGAAGAGAAGGTAGGAAAACTGCCGGGGGTGGGTGCGAGATGCCGCTCCTCCATGAACCCTTCGTCCCAGGCTCTGGGAAACGATCCACTTCGTGTTAAACCTGATGATGATGATTTTTGGGGATGTTTCGTAACGTCCCAGTGCTCCGTCAAAGGAACTGTTGGTGACCCACCTCTGCGCGGGTGTTGCCAAAACCTTCCTTGCCAGGAAATGGGACTTTGGCTCACAGAAACACATATTATTTAGGTTTTTTTTTGGTGGTAGACACCGGGTAACCATGTCCCTTCAGTGCTCAGTAATTCTACGTTTTAAACCCATTTTACAGACTTTTGTGGAGGAAAGTGCTGTTCCGCTGAGGACGGTAGAAATAATACGGTTTTTCTTTCACCATCTGTCTTCGCACCCCATCCTCCCCGCCGAGTTTCAGCATTGTTTGGGCTGTTTTAGCGTTCAGAGGAGCTCACCGGGGCAGGCTGGGGCTGATAGAACACGTTCCACCCGGCACACAAATAGACCCCTCACTGCCTGGGCCATTTGGGGATGTTTCCAGCCAGTTTTTCGCTTTAGCTGTCCCCCTTGCTGAGGAGAAGGAGAAATGAGCACAGGCTGTCTGCTTTGCAGGCTGGTTGCAGCCCGAAGAAGAGGCACCGGCTCGGGCCCAATGAAAAGCTCACCAAGAAGCAGAAGAGCAGCGAAAAGACGCCCCGTGGCACAGGCAGTCCCTCCCGCCATTCCGGGGACGCTCCGTGCGGGGCTGGAGGCGCAGGCGATGTGGCTGGGTTTCCCTGCGGGCAGTGTGGAAGGTGAGCCGCTCGTTTTTTCTTCTCAAAACCCGCTGCTTTGGGCTCAAACCGATGGAGACTCGGCATTTCCATCCTCTTCCCATCTCCTCCGCACTCGGGGCTCCTCCGTCTCCCGCTGACTGCAGCCACAAGGGTCTCTCTCTCTCTCTCTCTCCCTTTGAAGGCCCTTTCCTCCCGTTACAGGCCTGGGGCGGTTCATCTCCTCGGGCGAGAATCCCAGCGTTTCTCGTTTTTTTTGGCTGAGAAAAAGGTTCCACTGAAGTTCCTTCTTGCGGTTTGCGGCCCGAGGGCTCCCGCGCTACAGTCGCTTGTGCCACGCAGAGCCACTTGAGTTTCAGTCTGACCCGATTTTAAGCCGTCTCGCCGTTACTTCTCTTATTTTAATCCCTAATGATCTGCCGTGTTTAACCACCGAGGTCCCACCCACCCGGGGGTACTGGCACAAGCTGTATGGCACCACGCAGCAAAACAGACCAGAAGCTCACAAAAGTAGAAATAATGAAATGTCATCTAATGATTATTTTTTTAAAAAAAAAAAAAAAAGGAATTAAAAATCCCTGTTTGTTTTCTCCCTTCCAGGGTGTTTGGGACAGTCAACGGGAGGAATGCGCACGTGAAATACCATCGCCTGCAGGAGGATCGGAAGGCCCCAGAGGAGTCTTTAAAGGGCGGCGAAGCCGGCAGAAGCCCAGAGGGTGACCGCCTCTAGTTGGCAACTGGGCAACTGCCGGTTCAGCCCGGCAACCAGGTCCCTTTCCTGCTCTGGGAAAACCCACCCACCATCTCTCGCCTCCGGCAGCACCTGAGCTCTGCGGAGGGTCCACCACCACGAGGTCGCCCCCACTCACGAAAGACCCACAAGATGAGAATGGCAGAGAAAGAGTTATCATATTTAATAGTGTTTCCCCCTTAGGCAATAGTCCCGTGTAGGTTTTAGGTCTTAGCTAGCCATCCTTTAGGTCTTAGTTTTAGGCTTTAGTGTTCTTCTGATAGGAGTGAGGTTTGTTGTTCTGGTACGAGTCAGGATGTTTATCTTGTTATAGGAGTAAGTGGGGGGGGTTATGTGTTGTTGTCCTTAATTTATTACATTGGGTTGTTGAACGTTCCAGTCCTGGGGCTGCTCTTGCTGGGTTTGTGCTGTAAATAACTGAAGCCGTCCAAACCCGTTCCACACGGTTGGTGGTGCAAAGTGAAGGAGAACCTGGGTCCGCGCCGCGTGGTGCTGTTCCCTGGTTGGTTTTCCCACTGGAGAGCACCGTTGCACCACCGTGGCAGAGCCAGCAGCAGGATTGGGGTGGGTGAAGGCGTTGGATGGCCGCGAAGCCTCTCGGTTATCCGCCAGAGTCGGCGTTGGCCTTTCGTGCTGCACTGTAGCGCCCATCGGTGTTTGATTGCACAAATAACGCGGCTTTCGGCAGTGAATATGGCAGTTGGATTAGTCTAGGGAACGACATTGGAGTTTTCCCTGACCGGATGGCTGCAAAGGTTTTTGTCATCATAGTGAGTTTTGTTCGAATGTCTTAAGAGTCTCGCTATCAAGCAATTATCTCAATCTTATGTATTAGTGATACGGGATAGAAAATGAGGCTCATCCAAGTACAGAAAGACTTGGATAAGTCTCAAAGGGGGGAATTGTTGTAGTAAAACGGACATCAACTAGGAAAATTAAATGTCATTGAAGCAACAAAGGAAACCTGCTGCTGCTCAAGTCCTCTCTACTGCCCCAACGCCATTTCTTGACCTCATCTTCACATAGAGAAATAGTTACTGGACACGATTTATCTATGGTTCAGTTAAGGAACTACCCAGCAGGCGATGGAGCACTGTTGAGAAGCAGGGGGTTCCTGTCGAGAGAGCCATGAACTGTAGGCCTGGTCAGCAAACCCCGAAAACCACTCGGAAGTGCCAAGATGAGAGGAAAAGCAGGTAAAAGGGAGTTCCGGCAGGGGGAGATGGTGACCACCCACTCATTGACCACCTCCCCAAACGGTACCACCTACTCAAAAGAAGGAAAAAAAAGACAGAGTCTGCGCACTCCTTTACGTGGGAAGCAAAGAAATCTCGACCAGTCATTAGAGGGAATGACAGGGAATATGTATTAATTGTTCGAATATGTAATAATCAATGAATGAAAGTGGAGATTTTTGGAACTAAGGTGTGAGCGCTCCTGTTTTGGGACAAGCAGCCCATTTCTGCGCATTAATGGCATAAACTTAGAAATACCTCTGCTCTGTGTGTGTGACAAAACGGGAAAAAGGGCTTCACTGAGAGGTTCAAATTAACAATTTCTTTGGACTTCTCTCACAGGTCCAATACGTCACTATTGCAAGTTCTGTGTGTGCGATGGCGATTACACTATTGCGGTTTAGAAGCAACTAGCGGGATCCACTATTGCGAGCTACAAATGCCCCCGACAAGTAGCAACACAAACCACGAGGGCGCTAGATATTAATGCCTTAGAAGAGGGCACCAGTCACAAACTCAATCGCATGCCCTATACCGTACGGATGTTTCTTAGTCACTTACCCTCTCTCTCTCAGGTGAGGTCGCTCCATCCCGGGGAAGTTACCCTGTACAGCGTCCTGGATGGGGGGGACGGATCTCCTAGGGGCCAGCTGTATCCTTGGAGGATTCCCCATTTGTCTCCCCAGACCCTGCGGTTTATATTTCCTGACTCGGTGAGGGTGCAGGATTATGCCCGAGTGGATTACACTGTCTGGGATATTTCCCTCTGGTGGTGCCATAGCGAAGTCTCTGTTGCCAGTTTGTGATGTCCGGCGCTCAACGTCACGGGAAGAGTGGTGGGATGGGACTCGGGGCATTTTGATTGTTAAGGGCCATTTGGTTTTGGTTGTTCTGCGCCATCTGGAGATAAGCCCGGGCTGAGCTGTTTTGCAGCTCCCCCCAAGTTCTCTCTGCACAGCCAAGGCACGGCGGGGATGGAGCTGAGTGGGATGGCAGCTCCCTGCCTCTCACCTCTGGTGCTCCGAAACCGGCTTGGCTGGCTGCTCCCACACAGGGAGGCGTGTGCATCACGAAGCCCGCACTAAAGCGGGGTGGGGGCAGTTGGTTAGCAAAGCCAAAGTGGTTATTAATGGTGGTTAATGGCACACTAATTACGCCCGTGTAATGCGGAAGCTCAGATGCCCCCTAACCACCCCACCCCCGCCCCGGTGCTTCTCTAGCCAGGCGAGCGCTGGGCGTCCCCCCCGCAGGAGAGGAGCGCAGCTCCGGGGTGGGTGGAAGGGCGTCACCCTCTTGTGGTTCGCTCCAGGTAAACGAACTGCAAAACTTAACCAGCGCGGCAGTCATTGTGCCACGAGACCAAACCCCAGACGAGAACGAGGAGGTCATCGTTAAAATCATTGGGCATTTCTTTGCCAGTCAGGTACGGTTTGGCCGTGGTGTTACCCGATATTCCCTGGCCGCTTTCATCCACCGAGGAAAGGTGTGGGGCTTGCTGAGCCCAGCAGCACCCGAGCAACCTGCTGCTCTTCTTTTGGGTGGTCTCTGTGCCCCCAAGAGGCACTGAAGGTGTTTCGGTAGCTTCCCCCCAGCTGTGCAAGTGCTGAAATTGAAGATTGGCTCGATTGAGCTAAAAATGGGTGTTCTGGAGGCCGTGCAGAGCAGCGCCCAGGGTGTGAATGGACCCCTCTGTGCAGGCAAAGCCACCCGCATCCCACCTGGGTGCATCTTCCATAACTGCACAGCGCCAGATGAGGGAAATGCTCCAGCAGGTGAAGCAGCAGGAGCAGAAACACGCTCCGGGAGCCCCGGCCTCGCAGCACAGCAAGGGAGGCTCCCGCCGTGCCGCCCAGCACCGCCCGATGAATGTAACCCCGCCGCCAGACATCCCCCCCCCTCCCCCCCCCCCCCCAGCAGGTCAGGGGAGCAAACCAAAGACCCTCCCAAACACACAGCCCCCCATTCCCCGCGGCGCTGTGAGGATGCACAGCCGAGGGGTACGGGGAGGGCTCTCTCCATCCCACAGCCTCCCCCTTCCTCCTCCCTCGCCTCCCGACGCTCTCCCTTTAGTTGGACTAACGTGGGCAGGTTTGGGTACCTCAGCACCTCACGCTTGTGTCTCCCTTTTAGAGATTTTGTATGCCTTGGAAACCTGAGAGTTGGAGGGTTTTTTTATTAATTTTCTAATAAAAAAAGAAACGAGTTGGACAAAACGATGGGGATAGGCAGCACTGTGGTCATTCTCTCCGGGGCGTTGTGGAGGAAGGCTGCCAGTCTTCCTCCCAGTGTACTTTTCCCCGTTGGCTCCAGACTGCTGCTGGGGCTGAGCTCTGAGCCGCCAGAGCGGTTCTCAGCAGACGGTCACTCGGCGCAGACAATGAGGCCCTGAATAGCCCTTCCTGTGCTCTTGATGGCTCCGGACGGCTCTGCTCCTCTGCTGCTTCTAAGGTGGGGCTGCCCCAGTGCCCTCACTCAGGAGCCTTTTGTCTGTGCAGGTCTCACTTGTGACAGGGGGTGGGGGTGTTGCCAAACTAACTGCTGTGTTGCGATGTGTGAGTGGGTGTTCCTGCCCGTGTCAGTGCCAGAGCTCTTCCGTAGGCTCCTTCTGCCAGCGGAGAGCCAGGGGCCGCTCCTTCAGGAGAGAGCTTGTTTAAAAAGAGAAGAAATAAAAAAAAAAAAAAGGGAGGGGGGGAAAGGGAAAAAAAAAAGTGGAAAAAAAAAGGGGGGGGAAAGAAAAAAGGGGAGAAAAGTAAAAAAAGAGAAAAGTGAAAAGGGGGAAACAGAGAAAAAAGGGGGAAAAGGCAAAAAAAAAGGGAAAAAACAAAGGGGAAAAAGAGGAAAACAGTAAAAAAAGAGAAAAAGTAAAACGGAGGAACGGGAAACAGAAAAAGGGGGGAAAAGAAAAAAAAAAGGGAAAAAGGAAAAAGGGGAAAAGAGAAAAGGGGGAAAAGAAGTGAAAAAAAGGAGAAAAAAAATATGGGGAAAAGGGGAAACAGAAAAAAGGGGGAAAAAGCAAAAAAAAAGGGAAAAAGAAAAAAAGGGGAAAAAGAGAATAAAGGAGGGGGAAGCAAAAAACAAAAGGGAGAAAGAAGAAAACCCCCACATATTAAAAAAGAATGGTAGAAAGGAAAAACCAAACAAACCAAGGAAGGAAAGTGGGAACAGCCGCCGGGCAGGAGGAGGGACAGGAGCCGGGGGGTCGGGGCGTGGGGGGAGGTGGCGGTGCCAGCGCCGGCCCCGGGGGCTGCGACACCACGTTTTTGTCCTCTACTGCAAAGTGTTCTGTGAAAAAAACAACCAAATCCCACCCAACGACAACATCAAAACCCAAAGAGAAATCTCTCCAGCTCACAGGAGCCTGAGCTCGCTCTCCGTTGCTCTCTTTCCAGTGTCTCGGGGGGGTCACCGCTGAGCTGAGATTGGGGGGAGTGGTGGTGGGAGTTTGCCCCATGGCTGTGATGGGGGGAGAAGGGGTGGGTGGGGAGTGGGGGACGTGCTGTGGGGTTTTTTTGGGGTGGTGTTTTTTTGCCAGGCGTCGCTTTACCCAGTGGCTCGGGGAGGTGTTGGCATCAGGAAGCCTGTGCTAAAGCGGGGTGGGGGCCTCGCCGCAGTTGGTTAGCAGAGCCAAAGTGGTTATTAATGGTTATTAACAGCACAGTAATTAGGCCCGTGTAATGGGGAAGCTCAGATGCCCCCTAACCAACCCCCCCCCGGTGCTTCTCTAGCCAGGCGAGCGCTGGGCGTCCCCCCCGCAGGAGAGGAGCGCACCTCCGGGGTGGGTGGAAGGGCGTCACCCAACGGGGAGAGGACCAAGATGGGGCTTGGGTGTCCCTTGGGGTGGCGGGTTAGGGCTGTTGGGGGCTGCCATGACGAGGGACACCCCCACGCCTTTCTCCATGGCTCCCACAGCTCTGATCCCTCCCACCCATCCAGTGCCACCAGAGAGGCGGTGTCCCCCCTCCCGGGGCGGGCAGGGGCTGTGCCACCCCATCTAACACCTCAATGCACCAAAGCACCTCACTGGGGGAGGGACCCTGTGCCTGGTAGCCCCGTGCGCCCCAGCACTGTAAGGATGGGGCTGAGCCCCCACCACGGCCACCCTGTGCAAACCAAAGACCCCCCAAACACACCCCACTCCCCCCATTCCCCGCGGCGCTGCGAGGATGCACAGCCGAGGGGTACGGGGAGGGCTCTCTCCATCCCACAGCCTCCCCCTTCCTCCTCCCTCGCCTCCCGACGCTATCCCTTTCGTTGGACTAACACAGGCAGAGAGAGAGAGAAAGAGAGGTTTTATTATTCTTTTTTTTTTAATTTTTTATTTTTTATTTCCAAAAAGCCACCGGGTTTTCATCCCAGGCATGGCCAGAGGAGCTCGCCCAGCGTTGAGGGGGGGAGGTTGGGCTGCGGCGCACAGCGCAGCGGCTCATCAGTTTTTAGAATTAATATAACACTAACGAAACTAAGGGTGATTTTTAAGTTTTGTAAGGATTTTAATTATTTATTTATTTATTTCATTTCAGAGGGGGCCGGGGCGGGAGGGGAACATTTGTTTCTTAGCAAAAGCCGGCTTTTCTAGAGGTTAAAGGAAACGCCGTGCTCGGCTGTAAATGCTCCCCTCCAGCGTCCTGGATGGGGGGGACAGATCTCCGAGGGGCCAGCTGTATCCTTGGAGGATTCCCCATTTGTCTCCCCAGACCCTGCGGTTTATATTTCCTGACTCGGTGAGGGTGCAGGATTATGCCCGAGTGGATTACACTGTCTGGGATATTTCCCTCTGGTGGTGCCATAGCGAAGTCTCTGTTGCCAATTTGTGACGTCCGGTGCTCAACGTCACGGGAAGAGTGGTGGGATGGGACTCGGGGCATTTTGATTGTTAAGGGCCATTTGGTTTTGGTTGTTCTGTGCCATCTTGAGATAAGCCCGGGCTGAGCTGTTTTGCAGCTCCCCCAAGTTCTCTCTGCACAGCCAAGGCACGGCGGGGATGGAGCTGAGTGGGATGGCAGCTCCCTGCCTCTCACCTCTGGTGCTCCGAAACCGGCTTGGCTGGCTGCTCCCACACAGTGTGTTACTGGCTTGCCCAGCAGGTAAAGAACCCAGATTTGGGACACCACTGGGGTGTCCATAAGGGGTCCTGGGCTGCCCTTATGGGGTCCTGGGGGGGGGGGGGGGAGTCTTGCAGGCCAGAGGGAGTCTGGGGCAGCCCTTCAAGGATCTGGGGGTCCCCTCTGGTGCCTCTGGGGAGGGTTTTGTGGCTGGGGAGGGCCGAGCTGGTTTCAAGAGGTGCTTCCTCCCTTTCTCCAGCCCACCCAGCTCCCCCGACACCACCACCCCCCCAGGTTGGCGGGTGCCAGCAGTGCCAGCCTGTCCCACTGGGTCGGGCACTGAGGGGGGCACAGCCCCAGCCGCGGGATGGCAGGAGGAACCACAGCACCAGGGATAGAGACCAACATTTTATTTCTTTAACGTTTCCCATGGGGTCACCAAAGGGTTGCGTGGCTGCACCGCAGCTGGTGCCAGGAGGGACTCCAACGTCCCCCCCGCAGCTCACCTGGCTCCGCTCGTGATGCTTTTGATGGGGCTCAGCGCGGTCTCTTCTGTGCTACGGACCAAGCGGCTCCAGGTAGGCGACTGCTGCACCGCACTGTGCCGCAGCGTGGGGTGGTGTGGGGGGCTGCGGCACGGGGCTGGGAGCTGCTCCTGTCTCACCCAGCTCCCGGGGTCCTGCAGAGGGACTGGAAGAAGCCGAATCAAGGGATAACGGATGCAAGAGCCCACGCGCAGGAGCAGAGAGGTGAGTGGCCCTGGCACCGAGCACCGTGCAAACAGCCCACACCCCACGGCAGCCCTGAGCCGGGGCTGTGCCAGGGGCTGCCGGCCGCTCACTCCGTCCCCTCCCTCAGCAGCTTCTCGGCTAGCGGATGAAGGATGGGAGCTCAAGTCGACACAGGAGAAGCAGGGAGTGTGGGGGAGACCCCCAGATCCTGCCCCAGACCCTCAGCCCGTGCCCTGCCCTGCCTGCGCTGGGCAGCCCTGCCCGCCTGCTGAGGAGGGGGTGCTGCCCGCGGGCTCCAGCGGAGGAGACGGTGTGCAGCGGGTCTCTTCTCTCTCCTCCTCTGCAGGGCAACCGAGGAGGCAGCGAGGAGGGAGCACCAGGCCCCACAGGACCCACTGGGCTCCCTGCCAACCATATACCATCTGAGCAGTGATGCTTCTCTCTACCCCCTGCCCCCCCCCACCAAGCCCCCAGGTCCCCCTGCCCTCCTCTGCCGCCTATAGGTCCTATCAGTGGGGACAGCTCCTTCTGGTCCAGGCACCCCCCGGGCTCCTGGGCCCCCCGAGGGCCACCGCAAGAGCCCCTGCAGCCTGTGCTCGCTGGCCAACTGGGAGGACTGCAGCAGCCTGTTGAGGAGCAGCTCCTCTTCCCACAGCTCCCTCTACCACTTCCTGGAGCCCTGGCCCAGTGCAGCAACAGAGCCAGTGGTGCTCACACACTCAGGACAACCCCGCTCTCCCATGGCTGCTGGTGGGGCAGTGGGGAAACGGGCTGGTCCTCAGCCAGGAGCTGCCAGCAGGGACCGAGAAAGAGTGGGTTCCCAGGTAGGGGATGGACAGGACACAGAGGCCCACGGACAAGCACCTGTCCCCCGGAAGGCCCCCAGCCATGGACATGGACCAGGTGGAGCGGGTGCTGGAGATCACCCGCACTTTCCAGGCCTTGAAGGCAAAGACGGAGGAGTCCTGCAAGACCACGGGCAGGGAGTGTGGCCAGGCAGACCCAGGGCTGTGCAGGACAGGAAGGTGCCCGCGGCAGGGCTGCGCCTGGCTGTGGGGCTACTTGAAGGGCTGGTGGAGATGCCACTAGCCGTGTCTGCTTCTGCCAGCCCTGCAAGCGGTGACAGCACCAGGCCCAGAAGACCAACAGTGCCCCGAATACTGAGCAGCTGTGGGGTGTGGGGCCAGGAACCCCTCTGGGGTACCCCCTATGTGAAACGTTAAAGAAATAAAATGTTTGTCTCTAGCCCTCGTGCTGTCCTTCCTCCTCCCGTCCCACGGCTGCGGGTGCTCCCCCGAGGGAGCAGGCTGCAATCAGCAAGCACTCTGTGTTGAGCTCCCCTGCTCACAGCCATGCTCCGCCTGAAGGCGGCGAGGCAGGAGCAGTCCCCAGCCAACTTGGGCGCAAAAAGGTTCATCTGACTCAGTGGGTGAGGAAGGGCCCGTTTCAACTCTGTACCTCTGGCATTCTCAGGTCGGAGGATTTGATGGAGCCAACTGAGAGCGGCAGCATACGCTGCGGGGCTCTGAGCTGCTGCGTGGTGCCAGGTCTATCCAACGTCAGGCAGTACGTTCCCAGGAGACTTCACTGCTAACAACTCTTCCGAGGAAGTGGGGCCGTTTCTGTTGTCGTAGCCTGCCTGGAGAAACAGCCCCACGGAGCTAAGAGTCTGCTGAGCAGCAAGGAAGCAGAGTCGCTGACTCTCAACCAAGGACTGAAATACAGCAACTCACTCTATTGCCTTCCCCCTTCGCCCGCTGCCTCCCACAGTCTAGAAGAAAAGAACCAGGGAGCTCCAAAGGAGGGGACCCCTCCCCCACTCCCCCAAATCTGCCCAACACCTCCAAAGCTCCCTCAAGACACGGGACTCCTCCCACACACCTCCACTCCCCACACCGCAACCCTCACCCTCCCCCAACGCTCCAAAAAGCAGCAGTCCTTAGGGCAGACTCCTTAAGCTGACTCCACAGCTACGGCTCCCCGTCGGCTCCGGGGGAGACAAGGGGGCCCCGGGGCTCTCCGTGGGCTTTAAGGGGGTCCCAGGGCTGCCCACGGGCTCCCAGCAATGCCCGTGCCCACCACCCACCCCCGCTTCAGGGGGCCCAGCGCTGACACCCCCCGACCCATCTCGGAGGTACCTGGGGGGACTCGGCCGTGGGCTGGAGGCGGGCGAAGGGGGCACGGCCGGGCTGACCTGCCGGGGGGAGCTGAGAGCGGAGCCAAGCGCCCGGCCAGGCCGGCCCCGGGCACCCTGCGCTGCGGCCGGGGCTGCCGCCACCTGCGGGGAGCGAGCGGGGGGTGAGGGGGCGGCAGCGGAGGACGGGGGGGGGGAGCTAAATCGGCCCTGTTCCCCCCGGGGACCCCCCACTCGGCTTTGCTCCCCCCCAAAAAGGCCCAGGCCGCCCCCCGAGTCCCCCAGCCCGGTCCCGACACCCCACAATCCCCCGAACTGGCCCTGGACACCTCCGCACCACCGCTCCTGCCGCCGCCGCTGCCGCCGCCGCCGCCCCGCCCGCCCACTCTCCTTCTCCCGCTCCTGCTCTCCTTCTCCCGCTCCTGCTCCCGCTCCCGCTCTCCTCGGCCCCGGTCCCCCCCGTCTCTCCCGGTACCGACCGCCGCAGCTCCCGACCGCCGACGCACACCGGAAACGTTCTCCTTCGCGTCCGCCCAACCGCGCACGCGCCGAAGGGCAAATCCGGGCCACGCCCCCCAGCGTCGCCGCGGCGAAAGCGGGCGAGAGGGGCGGGGCCGCGCCGAGGAGAACGAGGGGGCCGGGCCCCACCGCAGCCCCGCACCGGGCACTGCGAGTTCGAAACCATCCCTGCCCTCCCCAAAATCAGCCGGGACCGCCCGAAACCAGCCCAGCCTTCTCCAAAATGAGACGGACGTCCGCCTGCAGAGCTCCGCCAGCCCCCCCGACGGACATCACGGGGATGGGGGCAAAGAAAACAACCAGAAAGGTACTGAAAATAACGTGGAGACGGTGCTTAGAGATCCTTCCGAGAGGCAAAACACGGCCTTTGTTCTCATTTTTGAACACGGGGTTTCGCAGTGCTTCGCGGGCAGTGCTTATCCAGGGGCATCAGCTATCCCGGGAAGCGAACGTTCCCATCCCGTGTGGCAAAAGTCCACTCGCATGAATAACTTAGACAAAACCAGCCCACAAAAGGACAAGAGGCACCTTTGGTCACCTTTTGCTTGAAGCTTCGCTAAAACTGTATACTCAGATTGGCCCTGTCCTGCAGTTTCTTTCCCAGAGTTTTTCCCCAAACCCACGCTTCTAGCCCCGCTCCCCAAGCCCTCCCTCGGGGCCCACCGCCTTTCCCCAGCCCAGACTGTCCTTAAAGCTTTTCTTTCCACACACAGCCCTTTCCACTCAGCTCCCTCCGGGGCCTCCTCTCTCACAGGCACCTCACAGCCCTGCAAACCTCCCTCTCACGAAAACCCATTCCCCCCTCGCTCCCCCCTCACGCAACACCTCTTCCCCTCACACACTCGCTCCCACACCCCCCACCATCCTCTCTTCCTCTCTCCTCCCCCTCCCCCCATCTTTCGCCCCCCCTTCCCCTCTCCTCCCATTCAAAATGGCCCTTCCCTCCCCCTCTCGCCTTTTCCTGCCTCAGCCCCCGCCCCCCGCTCAGGTGACACCGCACACAGCCGCCATGAGGCGCGGCGGGGAGGGCCGGGGCTGTGAGAGGCGATGGCGGTGAGGGAATTTTCCTCTTTTTTCCTCTTCTTTTCATCTCCTCAGGCTTCGGGCAGCCCCGCGTGGGCGGCTGGAGATCCCCCCTTCCCCTTCCAGCAGTGGCCCCGGCCCTGGGGCGGCCCCCGCCTCCCTCCTCCCCACAGGCTCTCCTCAGGGAGAGCCCCCAAATCTGTCCCCCGGGCGGCTCCACAGCCTCCTGTGTGTCCGGGAATGGGGTTTCCCTCAGGGAGAGCCCCCAAATCCATCTCTGTCATTGCCCTACAGCCTCCTGCATGGCTGGGAGCAGTGATTCCCTCAGGGATAGATCCCCCCTCATCCCCAAACCTATCCCCAGGGTGGTCCCACAGCCTCCTGCATGGCTGGGAGCAGTGATTCCCTCAGGGATAGATCCCCCCTCATCCCCAAACCTATCCCCAGGGTGGTCCCACAGCCTCCTGCATGGCTGGGAGCAGTGTTTCCCTCAGGGAGAGCCCCCAAATCCATCCCCAGGGTGGTCCCACAGCCGCCTGTGTGGCCAGGAACGGCGTTTCCCCCATGGATGGAGCCCTCTCCTTCCCCCTACCCCACTCCTGGGCAGCCTTTTCCTCCCTCCCACCTTCTCCCCACAGCTCTTCCAGGGCTGGGAAAACACTCCTGCCCTTTCTCTTCCTGCGGGTTTTGAGAAGAGCCCCCTGTCTTCCCAGCCCACACGTGGGGTGTGGGCAGCTCCACGCCTTGTGTTTGAAGCGGGAATTGGGATATTTCAGTTTTCTTCTGCGATCAGGCATGGTTGTGAAAGGGCCAGTTGTAGTGGTTAGGCTTTGGTGGGTGAGTAACAGCAAATCTTATTGAACTTTTCCTTTTTTTCAGATTTTGTGTAGGGGGCTCGTTGTCCTCACGCCCGCGAGTTCTGCTCCAGGTCAAGCGAAGCCCCATGGAACTGGCCCTAAGGGCGGCGGCGGCCATGGACCAGCGCCCCTTTGGCGTCGAGAACGTGGTTTATTTTGAGGTGAATCTCCCTGTTTTTCTTGAAAAGCGGGGGGCTGGTTTGTAGTGAGGCTTAAAACCCCGGGTTGTGCCTAAGTGTGGGGCTGATTTCAACCTCAGGGGCTGCGACTCCGTCCTCAGGGGCTCCGACTCACAGCCCTGGCAGCACCGTCAGCGCGCTGGGCTCAGCGTTCTCTTGTATTTTGAAGGGTTTCTTACGGATCGGCAGCAGCCGGGGATATTTAGCAGCTGTGTATTGGTGGTGGAATCCGTGTGGTGAAAAGATCTTTGGGGTAAAGAGGTGAATAGGTGGTTTGTTTTTTTTTCACCTCGAGAATGTTTCTTGTTGCCTTGTACCTGTAAAAAGATGTTCAAATCGTTAAGGTGTTCAAATCGTTTCATAAAATTACCCCCTAGACAGGAATATGTTTTGTGGTTGGTTTGAGGTTTTTTTATGAGTCCTTTCAGCCTGCTCTCCAGGTGGAAATGGGCAATGCAAAGGCATTACAATGATAGATTTGCTAAATATGTTGCCAAGGTCTATATTAGTGGCTTTCCCTGAAGCGGGGAAAAGACGTCCTGTTTAATTCTTGTTTGCATTTCAAATTCTCTGTGAAATGGATTAAGCAGAGAGGGCTTCTTTTTGTGGGTCTGCCCTTGGGAGGAGAACGCCTTTAGGAAAAGGCTTTTCTGGAGGGGATGGAGAACTTAATTGCTGATGTCTCTAAAAGCGCGCCCTGTTTGGGTGCTTTGAATTTTCCAGTGTGGGAAAAGCCGCAGAAGTGTGTATTTCTGTCCAGCTGCAGAGAAATGGGTAATACTGAGCCCTACAATAGCTTGGTTGTTTTTTTTTCCCCTGTGTGATGACTGGTGTGGAGGGAGTTTGTACCAAAGAGTCAACTTCTGATTGTGGGCAGCCCCTGTTTTAGGAACTGTTGCGCAGATTGCTTATCGATGCAACTGCTGCCGCGACTCCCGCACTCCCTGCTGCTGTCAAGCTTTTATTACTTGTTCTGAAAAGCTCTCGAAATACGTGCAGAGCTGCGCGGCTCCCCCGAGCCAGGTGTCCACGGCCACTGCCTCCTCGGCTCCTGTTGGCCATGGCTGACTATTTTCAGCAGGATTCGAATATGTCTGTGTGCTCCTCCTTCCTTTTTAGCCATCTGTTATTTGAGTTTGGGACTCGGAGGCCTTACTGTCTTCCTGCGCTCTGTTTTTTATCACTGTTGACAGTTCTGGATTCACCAATAACAGTGCTCAGCGCTTACATCTGGAACTCCCTGAAAACAATGAACTCATTGATCCAGGGCCAAAGGTTTAGAAATAAATGGAACAAGGTCAAGCCTTGGGATCTTTAGTAACGTGATTCGGAGCCTCTCACCTGGCTTCTTGGTGGAGCTGGCGCAGAGGTCGGTGATAATCCAAAACTGCAGAGCGAGCTGGGTGCCCGTGGAAGGGGAACCGCACTCTCAAGTGGAAATACTTGGGGTCTCGTTGCCTGTGGGAGGGAAAGGGACGTCAAGAGTCAACCTAAAGGAACTTCTCACCTTCAGAGGTCGCGCTCTGGAGGTGATGGTTAATTGAGGGGAGTCGTGGAAGTGTGCCTTACTGAGCAACATGCTGCTGCTGGCCCGAGACTAAATGTCTCCAAAGTTTGGGATTGGTTTAAGTGCTTTTTGGTTATTAGCTGGATGTCACTCTTAGAAGCACCTCTTGCCCTGTCTGGAGGGGTTTGCTGCTGCCTCCTGCATTGGGCCAAGGGGACCGGCAGCCCTCAGGACAGGGACTTTCTCAGGCGCGGAGGTTAAACCTGGTGCGTGCTGCTTAAAAACTGCTCTGGGTGTTAGTGCGGCGGTCACGGTGAGAAATGTGTTGGCTTAGGGGAGCCTGAGATTTGCATTCCTCTTAACTGCGGGGGATTTTGGGGAGCCTGTGTGGTACAATCCCCTTCCTGCTCCCAGATTCCTGTCACTGACCCGTCAGCGGGGTGTTAGCAGAGCTGATGCCCGCAGCGGCTGAGGGTCGGCATGATCCCGGCATCGCCGGAGCTCTGGAGCCAAGGAATGGGAGCGTGGCCCATTTCCATCACAGCTTGTGAGGGAAATAGTGCGGTTTGATATAGCCGGGGTGCGTAAACGGGGATTCCTCTTTGCACATGTGCTTACAGGGTGCACGCATGTGTGTTACGTGGAGTGTTTCTTAATGCCTGCGAAGATTTACGAGATTGGTTAATGAGCGTTGCTTTGCTGTGCAAGTGCAAAGTGTTATTTTCATGGAGAAACCAGCTCGGATGTTCCGTTTAGGCATTCTGCCTTTAAAAAAAGAAAAATATTTTAAAGCTTTCCTTGCAGGCAGAATAACATCTGCTTTTGAGGATTGTTTCTTTCCCTGCAGGGTGGGAAAATCTACAGCCTCGCTAAGGCCGCAGAGGAAGAAAACTTGTCAGCTTCCTGGAGCAAACTGCAGTTTGGAGAGGGGGGTGTTTTGCCAGAGCGCCTTTTAGCACCTCGTCGGGCACATTTCTTTTCCCTGGGGGCTGAGGTTTAACACGGCCTTTTCATTTGCCTAGCTTTTGGTTGTATGAATTAATGGGTGTTTCAATGGGAACCACAAGACCTAATTTCTCAGTCGCCATCTTAAAAATTGTGCAGGGACGGAAGTGGGACAGGGAGGTGACCGGAGTGAAACGCTGAAGGCTGTTAAGGCTGGAATAAGGAATGGCGGGGCTTGTTCTGGTCACACACTATGACAATAAAAGGCCACGAGTTCCTCGTGGAGGTAAAGAACCGACAATCTGGGAGGGCGTTCAGGGATTTGCCTCATCGAAGGGTTTCCAGGGGAATATGGGGGTCACTCTCCATCTCATTCCTGGTGAGCTGCCTGCCTGTTAAGACCATTATTACTTTATAATCACGGAGGGAGGCCCTGAATTCAGGTTTGGGAAGCCATTAGCTAATTTTGTGGTTAATGCTTTTTTTTTTTCAGAGTGAGTCTGTGAATCGGTTCTCTGTGCTGAAGGTGAGACACGTCCTTCCCTCTGCTTTGGCAATGGCCGCTTTCCTTGGGCACAGGGACCACACAGCCCTCTGCACGTTTCTCGGTAAGTAAATTGTGGCTGTGCCGCCTTCCTGCCCGGCCTGGGGAGCTTGTCCTTTACTGAGTGAGAAAGCAAGTTTTTCCCTGGAAGAAATAAAGAGATTTAAAAATCTCTATCCTTCTGTGCAGCAGTGCCGTCCCAATGCGGCCTCGGGAGAGGCACCTTTCCTCCAGCGCTGGAACCATGGCAGGGAAGGGACCTGCTATATCGTTAGGTGGACGAATTTCATCGTTCTTTGGCAACAAACGAATGTGGTGACAATGGTGACCTGGTCCAGCCAGCCTTGGTGATCAGTCCGCTCCTCCTTTTCCCTGTGGGAAGGCTCCGAGGATCTCCTGGGCTGTAGGAAAGGGGAGGCAGTAAGGATGCTGTGCTGGGGAGCTTTGACTGCCTTTGCTGTCTTCCAGATGGAGAGATGGATCCGCAGCACTTGGGAGCTCACCTTCCCCAAACGCTGAGTTTGCCATTTGTTATCCACAAACGACGTGTTTTTCCGTGCAGGAAATGGATTTTTCAGAAATTCCAGCGTGTTATGGAAAGAAAACGCTCCTGGAGTTTTTAATGCAGGTCATTCTTTTTTGGTGTAGCGGTTAAAACGTGATGTCTGTAACTTTGAAATGAATATTTGTATGCATCTGTCAACGGGTACAATTCACATAGCCGCTCACAGGAGAAGGGATCTTAACCGCATTTCTGATTTTAGGCTGTATCGTGATAATGCCGGGGATTGATGTCGCGCTGGAGATTTTTCTCCAGTTCCCACCTTTTGCCACTAAATGAGCGGCAGAGATTTCCCAGCTAGACAGGCAGTGAGCTCTACGCAGGAATGTGAGCGCGGATCCAACGTTGACGGTAATTAAATTACGTTGTTCAGAGGTTCCTCCTTTTAATGAAAGTCTGGAAAAGTGAAAAAGGAGGTGCCTTTCTCCTTTGGGATTGCTGTTGTGGCAGAGGGGATGGAAACAACCCACGGGGGTTTTGCTCCGCTCCTGGCTTTGGCTTGGAAAAAGCCCTGAACGGTTTGATCCCTGTGGGGCCAACTCTGAGCAGGGTGAGGGGCAGCTGTGCCAGGAGATCCAGAGGGTCCATCTCCACAGCTTCCGTGTCCAGTGAGCAGTTTCCCCGAAAGGAGGGAAATTCTGGGAGAATGGGGAGCGGTGTGTGATGATGAGGGCGGTGAGGAAGGCTAAAGGATGATCTCAACGATTTTAACTTGTGCTGTTTTTTCTATACATCTTTTGGGCAGAATGGATGGGGACTTTGGGTTTAGCCGAAGAAGGATAACCCTAAAATCAGCGTTGGGCCGTGAGTTCCGGCCCAGCGGTCAGAATAACCGCAAACCCTGGGGAAAGGGGGCTGAGGAGCGGGTGCACGGTTGGTTCGGCACCGGGGCTCTGCCAGTCCTTGCTGTTGCTGTTGACCTGCTCCCCATGGCTTGGCCAGTTCTCCCACTGCCCCGCAGCGCTGCAGAGGGTAACAGAGGGGTTATTTTGGCTGGAGTATACCCCCGTGCTTGCCAGAAATGGCCAGTGCTAGCCCAGGCTGGGCTTGCCACTCAGGCTGACCTCATGATGCCGGTTGCCGGCCTCCCGCCTTCTACACAACATTCCGACGGTGGTCTTGGCCCACCGTCGCAGCTCTTCTGCTGCTGGCTGTCGGTCTCAGAGTGAACCTCGCCAGTTTGCTCAGCGTTTGAGGAAGGAAGCGGCAATTTTCTTGCCCGATGGGGCGCAAAAGGGCTCACGTGGTGGAACGGTAATGCTGTTGGTGGCGAGAAGGGGCTGTGGGAGTTGTTAGAGGGCAGTTGGTGACGCTGTGCTGGGAAATAACTGCCGTACCTGACACGTCCCCTCCTTCGAAGCGGGTGCGTGCTAGCGTGCTGTTCCCAGCTCTCCTTCCTCACCTCCTCTGCCTTAACAATTTCAGACACGTCAACGTCGGCAGTGAATTTCAGGCCGAGATCCCAGACCTCCAGGACAGATCCCGGTTGGAGGAGGAGGAGGAGGGAGCGTCGCTAGTGTGGAAGCCCTGGGGAGACATCGCAACGAACCCGGAAACACAGGACAGAGGTTTCTCTTAACGCTTTTCTTCCCAGGTCCCCCCCGAGATACTAAGGGTCGAAAACTGCACGTTTTCACAGCAGCTGTTTGTCCGTTGGGACCCTCTCCCTCTTTTCCTTGACAGCATTCGTGGCTGGTAGCACCCGAGGGTGGCTCAGATCTGGTGGGACAGTGAACAGATAACAACCGGTGGTGCTCTGAGTCGCGTCCTCTGGGAGAGACGGTCAGGGGCGTTTGTAGCTGTCCCACGTCAGCTGCAGCGACCTCGGGAGAGGGGAGATCTGTCTCTGGAGCTACCGGTCCCAAAGCTGCTCTGAAGGGAGAGAGAGCGATACCGGATAACCTGCCTTTTTTTCGGTGCCTTTTCTGGGTCTCCAGTCTGTCTGCTCTGTTTGCCCTCTGCCTTGTATCGCACTTTTTCTCCTTTCTCGACGAAAACTGACTTTCTGTTGGGTTTTGTTGCATTTCTAGTGACAAATCTGCTCAACTTCGCCTGCTCCAATGTCATGCCGGGGGGAAGAGCCAACCTGGAGCACGCCTTGCACCGCCTGCATGAAGCTCTGGTAAGAAGCAGCTCTTTTCGAATTCCTACTGGACTAGGAAATATTCTCATCAACTGCCGTGGGCGGAGGTGACCCCGACACGCTGTTGCTGAGCGTCGACTGAGTACCATCTTCCCACAGTGGGCTGAAGAGTTGATCTTTTGGCCCCTGCTGAGGGGGAATCTAAGTCTTGTTCTCTGAACTCCCGCAGGAGGGTCTGGAGATGTTGCAGTCTGGGGCACCCCAGCGACCTGAATCCCATCCCCTGGCTGATTATCATTACGCAGGTAAAGTGGAAGCAGAGCTTGTTGCTTCTCCGGGAATGCGAGCGGGTACTGCCGTTCCCTTTGTTCTGATTGAAAGAAGTGATTTTTAGAAACGTGCGAGCAGTGGCTCGTGTTCTTTGGGGCAGGGAAGTAGTCTTTTTAATCTGTTCTGGGGGCCTTTTGGCACGGGGAATGCCTCGTCCCTGTGTTCTAGCCTGCTGCTGTCCCTTGCGGTGACACCCCACGCCGCCCAACGCTCCTCCTTTCCCTCGCGCCCCGGCTTTACTGCGTGCAGGGCTTGCTCTGCTGGCAGCCATAACTGCTCGTGCTAACAAACTGCCTGCGGTGTTGGCTAATTGCTTTGCGAAGGAGGAGACATGTGGACGCGTGACAAATACATCGTGCGCGTTTCCGTGAGGTTGCAAGGGGTCTAATCGTTTGCACGTGGCTGTTTCTTCCCAGGCTCAGACACTTGGACGCCCCTGGAGGAGCAGTTGTTTAAAGAGGCTTTTTATGTGCATAAGAAGAATTTCCACCTGATCCAGAAGAAGGTAAAGCCGTTAGACCGAGGCGGGTCACGGGTTGGTAGCGTGGAGGGGAGTTTTAACCCAGAAAAGTCGTCTTTTGAATGGTGCATTGTAATCCTGTCCTTGGGATGCCGCTTCATTCCAAAAGGATACCGGTACAAGACATAATTGGCTCTAATGTCTACCGAATTTGCCCGAATATCAAGCGAATATTTAATCTCTCCAGTACAAAATACAGGAAATACTAGAAGAATACTGACACGTTCCGCTGACCATCGGCACGAAACGTACAGTTCTGCCCTCCCAAGGCTTCTTTACGGCCCTTTCAGAAGAAGGGGGCTCGTTTTCGGCCTGATCTCACCCGTGCGTTGCGCTGTGGGAACCGCAGACACAGGGGAGGACAAACAGCGCTGGATAGATCCGTCCTGGGTCTGTGCCTTCATTGTTTTCCTGTGGTATTTCCCTCATCGATCGCTTCTGGTTTTCTCCCGACAGATTCAGACGAAGACCGTGGCCCAGTGCGTGGAATATTACTACACCTGGAAAAAACACGTCAGGTTTGGCGCCACCCGACCAGGATGGACAGCCAAAAGGCTGCAGCGAGGCACGGATGAGGTGGAGGAGGCCGAAGAGAAGGTAGGAAAACTGCCGGGGGTGGGTGCGAGATGCCGCTCCTCCATGAACCCTTCGTCCCAGGCTCTGGGAAACGATCCACTTCGTGTTAAACCTGATGATGATGATTTTTGGGGATGTTTCGTAACGTCCCAGTGCTCCGTCAAAGGAACTGTTGGTGACCCACCTCTGCGCGGGTGTTGCCAAAACCTTCCTTGCTAGGAAATGGGACTTTGGCTCACAGAAACACATATTATTTAGGTTTTTTTTTTGGTGGTAGACACCGGGTAACCATGTCCCTTCAGTGCTCAGTAATTCTACGTTTTAAACCCATTTTACAGACTTTTGTGGAGGAAAGTGCTGTTCCGCTGAGGACGGTAGAAATAATACGGTTTTTCTTTCACCATCTGTCTTCGCACCCCATCCTCCCCGCCGAGTTTCAGCATTGTTTGGGCTGTTTTAGTGTTCGGAGGAGCTCACCGGGGCAGGCTGGGGCTGATAGAACACGTTCCACCCGGCACACAAATAGACCCCTCACTGCCTGGGCCATTTGGGGATGTTTCCAGCCAGTTTTTCGCTTTAGCTGTCCCCCTTGCTGAGGAGAAGGAGAAATGAGCACAGGCTGTCTGCTTTGCAGGCTGGTTGCAGCCCGAAGAAGAGGCGCCGGCTCGGGCCCAATGAAAAGCTCACCAAGAAGCAGAAGAGCAGCGAAAAGACGCCCCGTGGCACAGGCAGTCCCTCCCGCCATTCCGGGGACGCTCCGTGCGGGGCTGGAGGCGCAGGCGATGTGGCTGGGTTTCCCTGCGGGCAGTGTGGAAGGTGAGCCGCTCGTTTTTTCTTCTCAAAACCCGCTGCTTTGGGCTCAAACCGATGGAGACTCGGCATTTCCATCCTCTTCCCATCTCCTCCGCACTCGGGGCTCCTCCGTCTCCCGCTGACTGCAGCCATGAGGGTCTCTCTCTCTCTCTCTCCCTTTGAAGGCCCTTTCCTCCCATTACAGGCCTGGGGCGGTTCATCTCCTCGGGCGAGAATCCCAGCGTTTCTCGGGTTTTTTTGGCTGAGAAAAAGGTTCCACTGAAGTTCCTTCTTGCGGTTTGCGGCCCGAGGGCTCCTGCGCTACGGTCGCTTGTGCCACGCAGAGCCACTTGAGTTTCAGTCTGACCCGATTTTAAGCCGTCTCGCCGTTACTTCTCTTATTTTAATCCCTAATGATCTGCCGTGTTTAACCACCGAGGTCCCACCCACCCGGGGGTACTGGCACAAGCTGTATGGCACCACGCAGCAAAACAGACCAGAAGCTCACAAAAGTAGAAATAATGAAATGTCATCTAATGATTATTTTTTTTTAAAAAAAAAAAAAAAGGAATTCAAAATCCCTGTTTGTTTTCTCCCTTCCAGGGTGTTTGGGACAGTCAACGGGAGGAATGCGCACGTGAAATACCATCGCCTGCAGGAGGATCGGAAGGCCCCAGAGGAGTCTTTAAAGGGCGGCGAAGCCGGCAGAAGCCCAGAGGGTGACCGCCTCTAGTTGGCAACTGGGCAACTGCCGGTTCAGCCCGGCAACCAGGTCCCTTTCCTGCTCTGGGAAAACCCACCCACCATCTCTCGCCTCCGGCAGCACCTGAGCTCTGCGGAGGGTCCACCACCACGAGGTCGCCCCCACTCACGAAAGACCCACAAGATGAGAATGGCAGAGAAAGAGTTATCATATTTAATAGTGTTTCCCCCTTAGGCAATAGTCCCGTGTAGGTTTTAGGTCTTAGCTAGCCATCCTTTAGGTCTTAGTTTTAGGCTTTAGTGTTCTTCTGATAGGAGTGAGGTTTGTTGTTCTGGTACGAGTCAGGATGTTTATCTTGTTATAGGAGTAAGTGGGGGGGGTTATGTGTTGTTGTCCTTAATTTATTACATTGGGTTGTTGAACGTTCCAGTCCTGGGGCTGCTCTTGCTGGGTTTGTGCTGTAAATAACTGAAGCCGTCCAAACCCGTTCCACACGGTTGGTGGTGCAAAGTGAAGGAGAACCTGGGTCCGCGCCGCGTGGTGCTGTTCCCTGGTTGGTTTTCCCACTGGAAAGCACTGTGGCACCACCGTGGCAGAGCCGGCAGCAGGATTGGGGCGGGTGAAGGCGTTGGATGGCCGCGAAGCCTCTCGGTTATCCGCCAGAGTCGGCGTTGGCCTTTCGTGCTGCACTGTAGCGCCCATCGGTGTTTGATTGCACAAATAACGCGGCTTTCGGCAGTGAAAATGGCAGTTGGATTAGTCCAGGGAACGACATTGGAGTTTTCCCTGACCGGATGGCTGCAAAGGTTTTTGTCATCATAGTGAGTTTTGTTCGAATGTCTTAAGAGTCTCGCTATCAAGCAATTATCTCAATCTTATGTATTA
The DNA here is from genome assembly GCF_965231255.1 of Vanellus vanellus. NCBI lineage: Eukaryota > Metazoa > Chordata > Aves > Charadriiformes > Charadriidae > Vanellus > Vanellus vanellus. The sequence goes on along the minus strand of NW_028127296.1, from coordinate 3,952,622 downwards.
GTGATACGGGATAGAAAATGAGGCTCATCCAAGTACAGAAAGACTTGGATAAGTCTCAAAGGGGGGAATTGTTGTAGTAAAACGGACATCAACTAGGAAAATTAAATGTCATTGAAGCAACAAAGGAAACCTGCTGCTGCTCAAGTCCTCTCTACTGCCCCAACGCCATTTCTTGACCTCATCTTCACATAGAGAAATAGTTACTGGACACGATTTATCTATGGTTCAGTTAAGGAACTACCCAGCAGGCGATGGAGCACTGTTGAGAAGCAGGGGGTTCCTGTCGAGAGAGCCATGAACTGTAGGCCTGGTCAGCAAACCCCGAAAACCACTCGGAAGTGCCAAGATGAGAGGAAAAGCAGGTAAAAGGGAGTTCCGGCAGGGGGAGATGGTGACCACCCACTCATTGACCACCTCCCCAAACGGTACCACCTACTCAAAAGAAGGAAAAAAAAGACAGAGTCTGCGCACTCCTTTACGTGGGAAGCAAAGAAATCTCGACCAGTCATTAGAGGGAATGACAGGGAATATGTATTAATTGTTCGAATATGTAATAATCAATGAATGAAAGTGGAGATTTTTGGAACTAAGGTGTGAGCGCTCCTGTTTTGGGACAAGCAGCCCATTTCTGCGCATTAATGGCATAAACTTAGAAATACCTCTGCTCTGTGTGTGTGACAAAACGGGAAAAAGGGCTTCACTGAGAGGTTCAAATTAACAATTTCTTTGGACTTCTCTCACAGGTCCAATACGTCACTATTGCAAGTTCTGTGTGTGCGATGGCGATTACACTATTGCGGTTTAGAAGCAACTAGCGGGATCCACTATTGCGAGCTACAAATGCCCCCGACAAGTAGCAACACAAACCACGAGGGCGCTAGATATTAATGCCTTAGAAGAGGGCACCAGTCACAAACTCAATCGCATGCCCTATACCGTACGGATGTTTCTTAGTCACTTACCCTCTCTCTCTCAGGTGAGGTCGCTCCATCCCGGGGAAGTTACCCTGTACAGCGTCCTGGATGGGGGGGACGGATCTCCTAGGGGCCAGCTGTATCCTTGGAGGATTCCCCATTTGTCTCCCCAGACCCTGCGGTTTATATTTCCTGACTCGGTGAGGGTGCAGGATTATGCCCGAGTGGATTACACTGTCTGGGATATTTCCCTCTGGTGGTGCCATAGCGAAGTCTCTGTTGCCAGTTTGTGATGTCCGGTGCTCAACGTCACGGGAAGAGTGGTGGGATGGGACTCGGGGCATTTTGATTGTTAAGGGCCATTTGGTTTTGGTTGTTCTGCGCCATCTTGAGATAAGCCCGGGCTGAGCTGTTTTGCAGCTCCCCCCAAGTTCTCTCTGCACAGCCAAGGCACGGCGGGGATGGAGCTGAGTGGGATGGCAGCTCCCTGCCTCTCACCTCTGGTGCTCCGAAACCGGCTTGGCTGGCTGCTCCCACACAGGGAGGCGTGTGCATCACGAAGCCCGCACTAAAGCGGGGTGGGGGCAGTTGGTTAGCAAAGCCAAAGTGGTTATTAATGGTGGTTAATGGCACACTAATTACGCCCGTGTAATGCGGAAGCTCAGATGCCCCCTAACCACCCCACCCCCGCCCCGGTGCTTCTCTAGCCAGGCGAGCGCTGGGCGTCCCCCCCGCAGGAGAGGAGCGCAGCTCCGGGGTGGGTGGAAGGGCGTCACCCTCTTGTGGTTCGCTCCAGGTAAACGAACTGCAAAACTTAACCAGCGCGGCAGTCATTGTGCCACGAGACCAAACCCCAGACGAGAACGAGGAGGTCATCGTTAAAATCATTGGGCATTTCTTTGCCAGTCAGGTACGGTTTGGCCGTGGTGTTACCCGATATTCCCCGGCCGCTTTCATCCACCGAGGAAAGGTGTGGGGCTTGCTGAGCCCAGCAGCACCCGAGCAACCTGCTGCTCTTCTTTTGGGTGGTCTCTGTGCCCCCAAGAGGCACTGAAGGTGTTTCGGTAGCTTCCCCCCAGCTGTGCAAGTGCTGAAATTGAAGATTGGCTCGATTGAGCTAAAAATGGGTGTTCTGGAGGCCGTGCAGAGCAGCGCCCAGGGTGTGAATGGACCCCTCTGTGCAGGCAAAGCCACCCGCATCCCACCTGGGTGCATCTTCCATAACTGCACAGCGCCAGATGAGGGAAATGCTCCAGCAGGTGAAGCAGCAGGAGCAGAAACACGCTCCGGGAGCCCCGGCCTCGCAGCACAGCAAGGGAGGCTCCCGCCGTGCCGCCCAGCACCGCCCGATGAATGTAACCCCGCCGCTGGACATCCCCCCCTCCCAAATCCTCCTCCCCCACCCCCAGCAGGTCAGGGGAGCAAACCAAAGACCCCCCCAAACACACAGCCCCCCATTCCCAGCGGCGCTGCGAGGATGCACAGCCGAGGGGTACGGGGAGGGCTCTCTCCATCCCACAGCCTCCCCCTTCCTCCTCCCTCGCCTCCCGACGCTCTCCCTTTAGTTGGACTAACGTGGGCAGGTTTGGGTACCTCAGCACCTCACGCTTGTGTCTCCCTTTTAGAGATTTTGTATGCCTTGGAAACCTGAGAGTTGGAGGGTTTTTTTATTAATTTTCTAATAAAAAAAGAAACGAGTTGGACAAAACGATGGGGATAGGCAGCACTGTGGTCATTCTCTCCGGGGCGTTGTGGAGGAAGGCTGCCAGTCTTCCTCCCAGTGTACTTTTCCCCGTTGGCTCCAGACTGCTGCTGGGGCTGAGCTCTGAGCCGCCAGAGCGGTTCTCAGCAGACGGTCACTCGGCGCAGACAATGAGGCCCTGAATAGCCCTTCCTGTGCTCTTGATGGCTCCGGACGGCTCTGCTCCTCTGCTGCTTCTAAGGTGGGGCTGCCCCAGTGCCCTCACTCAGGAGCCTTTTGTCTGTGCAGGTCTCACTTGTGACAGGGGGTGGGGGTGTTGCCAAACTAACTGCTGTGTTGCGATGTGGGAGTGGGTGTTCCTGCCCGTGTCAGTGCCAGAGCTCTTCCGTAGGCTCCTTCTGCCAGCGGAGAGCCAGGGGCCGCTCCTTCAGGAGAGAGCTTGTTTAAAAAGAGAAGAAATAAAAAAAAAAAAGGGAGGGGGGGAAAGGGAAAAAAAAAAAGTGGAAAAAAAAAGGGGGGGGAAAGAAAAAAGGGGAGAAAAGTAAAAAAAGAGAAAAGTGAAAACGGGGGAAAAGGGGGAAACAGAGAAAAAAGGGGGAAAAGGAAAAAAAAAAGGGAAAAAACAAAGGGGAAAAAGAGGAAAACAGTAAAAAAAGAGAAAAAGTAAAACGGGGGAACGGGAAACAGAAAAAGGGGGGAAAAGAAAAAAAAAAAGGGAAAAAGGAAAAAGGGGAAAAGAGAAAAGGGGGAAAAGAAGTGAAAAAAAGGAGAAAAAAAATATGGGGAAAAGGGGAAACAGAAAAAAGGGGGAAAAAGCAAAAAAAAAGGGAAAAAGAAAAAAAGGGGAAAAAGAGAATAAAGGAGGGGGAAGCAAAAAACAAAAGGGAGAAAGAAGAAAACCCCCACATATTAAAAAAGAATGGTAGAAAGGAAAAACCAAACAAACCAAGGAAGGAAAGTGGGAACAGCCGCCGGGCAGGAGGAGGGACAGGAGCCGGGGGGTCGGGGCGTGGGGGGAGGTGGCGGTGCCAGCGCCGGCCCCGGGGGCTGCGACACCACGTTTTTGTCCTCTACTGCAAAGTGTTCTGTGAAAAAAACAACCAAATCCCACCCAACGACAACATCAAAACCCAAAGAGAAATCTCTCCAGCTCACACGAGCCTGAGCTCGCTCTCCGTTGCTCTCTTTCCAGTGTCTCGGGGGGGTCACCGCTGAGCTGAGATTGGGGGGAGTGGTGGTGGGAGTTTGCCCCATGGCTGTGATGGGGGGAGAAGGGGTGGGTGGGGAGTGGGGGACGTGCTGTGGGGTTTTTTTGGGGTGGTGTTTTTTTGCCAGGCGTCGCTTTACCCAGTGGCTCGGGGAGGTGTTGGCATCAGGAAGCCTGTGCTAAAGCGGGGTGGGGGCCTCGCCGCAGTTGGTTAGCAGAGCCAAAGTGGTTATTAATGGTTATTAACAGCACAGTAATTAGGCCCGTGTAATGGGGAAGCTCAGATGCCCCCTAACCAACCCCCCCCCGGTGCTTCTCTAGCCAGGCGAGCGCTGGGCGTCCCCCCCGCAGGAGAGGAGCGCACCTCCGGGGTGGGTGGAAGGGCGTCACCCAACGGGGAGAGGACCAAGATGGGGCTTGGGTGTCCCTTGGGGTGGCGGGTTAGGGCTGTTGGGGGCTGCCATGACGAGGGACACCCCCACGCCTTTCTCCATGGCTCCCACAGCTCTGATCCCTCCCACCCATCCAGTGCCACCAGAGAGGCGGTGTCCCCCCTCCCGGGGCGGGCAGGGGCTGTGCCACCCCATCTAACACCTCAATGCACCAAAGCACCTCACTGGGGGAGGGACCCTGTGCCTGGTAGCCCCGTGCGCCCCAGCACTGTAAGGATGGGGCTGAGCCCCCACCATGGCCACCCTGTGCAAACCAAAGACCCCCCAAACACACCCCACTCCCCCCATTCCCCGCGGCGCTGCGAGGATGCACAGCCGAGGGGTACGGGGAGGGCTCTCTCCATCCCACAGCCTCCCCCTTCCTCCTCCCTCGCCTCCCGACGCTATCCCTTTCGTTGGACTAACACAGGCAGAGAGAGAGAGAAAGAGAGGTTTTATTATTCTTTTTTTTTTAATTTTTTATTTTTTATTTCCAAAAAGCCACCGGGTTTTCATCCCAGGCATGGCCAGAGGAGCTCGCCCAGCGTTGAGGGGGGGAGGTTGGGCTGCGGCGCACAGCGCAGCGGCTCATCAGTTTTTAGAATTAATATAACACTAACGAAACTAAGGGTGATTTTTAAGTTTTGTAAGGATTTTAATTATTTATTTATTTATTTCATTTCAGAGGGGGCTGGGGCGGGAGGGGAACATTTGTTTCTTAGCAAAAGCCGGCTTTTCTAGAGGTTAAAGGAAACGCCGTGCTCGGCTGTAAATGCTCCCCTCCAGCGTCCTGGATGGGGGGGACGGATCTCCGAGGGGCCAGCTGTATCCTTGGAGGATTCCCCATTTGTCTCCCCAGACCCTGCGGTTTATATTTCCTGACTCGGTGAGGGTGCAGGATTATGCCCGAGTGGATTACACTGTCTGGGATATTTCCCTCTGGTGGTGCCATAGCGAAGTCTCTGTTGCCAATTTGTGACGTCCGGTGCTCAACGTCACGGGAAGAGTGGTGGGATGGGACTCGGGGCATTTTGATTGTTAAGGGCCATTTGGTTTTGGTTGTTCTGTGCCATCTGGAGATAAGCCCGGGCTGAGCTGTTTTGCAGCTCCCCCCAAGTTCTCTCTGCACAGCCAAGGCACGGCGGGGATGGAGCTGAGTGGGATAGCAGCTCCCTGCCTCTCACCTCTGGTGCTCTGAAACCGGCTTGGCTGGCTGCTCCCACACAGTGTGTTACTGGCTTGCCCAGCAGGTAAAGAACCCAGATTTGGGACGCCACTGGGGTGTCCATAAGGGGTCCTGGGCTGCCCTTATGGGGTCCTGGGGGGGGGGGAGTCTTGCAGGCCAGAGGGAGTCTGGGGCAGCCCTTCAAGGATCTGGGGGTCCCCTCTGGTGCCTCTGGGGAGGGTTTTGTGGCTGGGGAGGGCCCAGCTGGTTTCAAGAGGTGCTTCCTCCCTTTCTCCAGCCCACCCACCTCCCCCGACACCACCCCCCCCCAGCTTGGTGGGTGCCCGCAGTGCCAGCCTGTCCCACTGGGTCGGGCACTGAGGGGGGCACAGCCCCAGCCGCGGGATGGGAGGAGGAACCACAGCACCAGGGATAGAGACCAACATTTTATTTCTTTAACATTTCCCATGGGGGGCACCCCAGGGTTGTGCGGCTGCACCGCAGCTGGTGCCAGGAGGGACTCCAACGTCCCCCCCGCAGCTCACCTGGCTCCGCTCGTGATGCTTTTGATGGGGCTCAGCGCGGTCTCTTCTGTGCTACGGACCAAGCGGCTCCAGGTAGGCGACTGCTGCACCGCACTGTGCCGCAGCGTGGGGTGGTGTGGGGGGCTGCGGCACGGGGCTGGGAGCTGCTCCTGTCTCACCCAGCTCCCGGGGTCCTGCAGAGGGACTGGAAGAAGCCGAATCAAGGGATAACGGATGCAAGAGCCCACGCGCAGGAGCAGAGAGGTGAGTGGCCCTGGCACCGAGCACCGTGCAAACAGCCCACACCCCACGGCAGCCCTGAGCCGGGGCTGTGCCAGGGGCTGCCGGCCGCTCACTCCGTCCCCTCCCTCAGCAGCTTCTCGGCTAGCGGATGAAGGATGGGAGCTCAAGTCGACACAGGAGAAGCAGGGAGTGTGGGGGAGACCCCCAGATCCTGCCCCAGACCCTCAGCCCGTGCCCTGCCCTGCCTGCGCTGGGCAGCCCTGCCCGCCTGCTGAGGAGGGGGTGCTGCCCACGGGCTCCAGCGGAGGAGACGGTGTGCAGCGGGTCTCTTCTCTCTCCTCCTCTGCAGGGCAACCAAGGAGGCAGCGAGGAGGGAGCACCAGGCCCCACAGGACCCACTGGGCTCCCTGCCAACCATATACCATCTGAGCAGTGATGCTTCTCTCTACCCCCTGCCCCCCCCCACCAAGCCCCCAGGTCCCCCTGCCCTCCTCTGCCGCCTATAGGTCCTATCAGTGGGGACAGCTCCTTCTGGTCCAGGCACCCCCCGGGCTCCTGGGCCCCCCGAGGGCCACCGCAAGAGCCCCTGCAGCCTGTGCTCGCTGGCCAACTCGGAGGACTGCAGCAGCCTGTTGAGGAGCAGCTCCTCTTCCCACAGCTCCCTCTACCACTTCCTGGAGCCCTGGCCCAGTGCAGCAACAGAGCCAGTGGTGCTCACACACTCAGGACAACCCCGCTCTCCCATGGCTGCTGGTGGGGCAGTGGGGAAACGGGCTGGTCCTCAGCCAGGAGCTGCCAGCAGGGACCGAGAAAGAGTGGGTTCCCAGGTAGGGGATGGACAGGACACAGAGGCCCACGGACAAGCACCTGTCCCCCGGAAGGCCCCCAGCCATGGACATGGACCAGGTGGAGCGGGTGCTGGAGATCACCCGCACTTTCCAGGCCTTGAAGGCAAAGACGGAGGAGTCCTGCAAGACCACGGGCAGGGAGTGTGGCCAGGCAGACCCAGGGCTGTGCAGGACAGGAAGGTGCCCGCGGCAGGGCTGCGCCTGGCTGTGGGGCTACTTGAAGGGCTGGTGGAGATGCCACTAGCCGTGTCTGCTTCTGCCAGCCCTGCAAGCGGTGACAGCACCAGGCCCAGAAGACCAACAGTGCCCCGAATACTGAGCAGCTGTGAGGTGTGGGGCCAGGAACCCCTCTGGGGTACCCCCTATGTGAAACGTTAAAGAAATAAAATGTTTGTCTCTAGCCCTCGTGCTGTCCTTCCTCCTCCCGTCCCACGGCTGCGGGTGCTCCCCCGAGGGAGCAGGCTGCAATCAGCAAGCACTCTGTGTTGAGCTCCCCTGCTCACAGCCATGCTCCGCCTGAAGGCGGCGAGGCAGAAGCAGTCTCCAGCCAACTTGGGCGCAAAAAGGTTCATCTGACTCAGCGGGTGAGGAAGGGCCCGTTTCAACTCTGTACCTCTGGCATTCTCAGGTCGGAGGATTTGATGGAGCCAACTGAGAGCGGCAGCATACGCTGCGGGGCTCTGAGCTGCTGCGTGGTGCCAGGTCTATCCAACGTCAGGCAGTACGTTCCCAGGAGACTTCACTGCTAACAACTCTTCCGAGGAAGTGGGGCCGTTTCTGTAGTCGTAGCCTGCCTGGAGAAACAGCCCCACGGAGCTAAGAGTCTGCTGAGCAGCAAGGGAGCAGAGTCGCTGACTCTCAAACAAGGACTGAAATACAGCAACCCACTCTATTGCCTTCCCCCTTCGCCTGCTGCCTCCCACAGCCTAGAAGAAAAGAACCAGGGAGCTCCAAAGGAGGGGACCCCTCCCCCACTCCCCCAAATCTGCCCAACACCTCCAAAGCTCCCTCAAGACACGGGACTCCTCCCACACACCTCCACTCCCCACACCGCAACCCTCCCCCTCCCCCAACGCTCCAAAAAGCAGCAGTCCTTAGGGCAGACTCCTTAAGCTGACTCCACAGCTACGGCTCCCCGTCGGCTCCGGGGGAGACAAGGGGGCCCCGGGGCTCTCCGTGGGCTTTAAGGGGGTCCCAGGGCTGCCCACGGGCTCCCAGCAATGCCCGTGCCCACCACCCACCCCCGCTTCAGGGGGCCCAGCGCTGACACCCCCCGACCCATCTCGGGGGTACCTGGGGGGACTCGGCCGTGGGCTGGAGGCGGGCGAAGGGGGCACGGCCGGGCTGACCTGCCGGGGGGAGCTGAGAGCGGAGCCAAGCGCCCGGCCAGGCCGGCCCCGGGCACCCTGCGCTGCGGCCGGGGCTGCCGCCACCTGCGGGGAGCGAGCGGGGGGTGAGGGGGCGGCAGCGGAGGACGGGGGGGGGGGGAGCTAAATCGGCCCTGTTCCCCCCGGGGACCCCCCACTCGGCTCTGCTCCCCCCCAAAAAGGCCCAGGCCGCCCCCCGAGTCCCCCAGCCCGGTCCCGACACCCCACAATCCCCCGAACTGGCCCTGGACACCTCCGCACCACCGCTCCTGCCGCTGCCGCCGCCGCCGCCCCGCCCGCCCACTCTCCTTCTCCCGCTCCTGCTCTCCTTCTCCCGCTCCTGCTCTCCTTGTCCCGCTCCTGCTCTCCTCGGCCCCGGTCCCCCCCGTCTCTCCCGGTACCGACCGCCGACGCACACCGGAAACGTTCTCCTTCGCGTCCGCCCAACCGCGCACGCGCCGAAGGGCAAACCCGGGCCACGCCCCCCAGCGTCGCCGCGGCGAAAGCGGGCGAGAGGGGCGGGGCCGCGCCGAGGAGAACGAGGGGGCCGGGCCCCACCGCAGCCCCGCACCGGGCACTGCGAGTTCGAAACCATCCCTGCCCTCCCCAAAATCAGCCGGGACCGCCCGAAACCAGCCCAGCCTTCTCCAAAATGAGACGGACGTCCGCCTGCAGAGCTCCGCCAGCCCCCCCGACGGACATCACGGGGATGGGGGCAAAGAAAACAACCAGAAAGGTACTGAAAATAACGTGGAGACGGTGCTTAGAGATCCTTCCGAGAGGCAAAACACGGCCTTTGTTCTCATTTTTGAACACGGGGGTTCGCAGTGCTTCGCGGGCAGTGGTTATCCAGGGGCATCAGCTATCCCGGGAAGCGAACGTTCCCATCCTGTGTGGCAAAAGTCCACTCGCATGAATAACGTAGACAAAACCAGCCCACAAAAGGACAAGAGGCACCTTTGGTCACCTTTTGCTTGAAGCTTCGCTAAAACTGTATACTCAGATTGGCCCTGTCCTGCAGTTTCTTTCCCAGAGTTTTGCCCCAAACCCACGCTTCTAGCCCCGCTCCCCAAGCCCTCCCTCGGGGCCCACCACCTTTCCCCAGCCCAGCCTGTCCTTAAAGCTTTTCTTTCCACACACAGCCCTTTCCACTCACCTCCCTCCGGGGCCTCTTCTCTCACAGGCACCTCACAGCCCTGCAAACCTCCCTCTCACGAAAACCCATTCCCCTCGCTCCCCCCTCACGCAACACCTCTTCCCCTCACACACTCGCTCCCCCCCCCCCACCATCCTCTCTCCTCCCCCTCCCCCCATCTTTCGCCCCCCCTTCCCCTCTCCTCCCATTCAAAATGGCCCTTCCCTCCCCCTCTCGCCTTTTCCTGCCTCAGCCCCCGCCCCCCGCTCAGGTGACACCGCACACAGCCGCCATGAGGCGCGGCGGGGAGGGCCGGGGCTGTGAGAGGCGATGGCGGTGAGGGAATTTTCCTCTTTTTTCCTCTTCTTTTCATCTCCTCAGGCTTCGGGCAGCCCCGCGTGGGCGGCTGGAGATCCCCCCTCCCCTTCCAGGAGTGGCCCCGGCCCTGGGGCGGCCCCCGCCTCCCTCCTCCCCACAGGCTCTCCTCAGGGAGAGCCCCCAAATCTGTCCCCTGGGCGGCTCCACAGCCTCCTGTGTGTCCGGGAATGGGGTTTCCCTCAGGGAGAGTCCCCAAATCCATCTCTGTCATTGCCCTACAGCCTCCTGCATGGCTGGGAGCAGTGATTCCCTCAGGGATAGATCCCCCCTCATCCCCAAACCTATCCCCAGGGTGGTCCCACAGCCTCCTGCATGGCTGGGAGCAGTGTTTCCCTCAGGGAGAGCCCCCAAATCCATCCCCAGGGTGGTCCCACAGCCGCCTGTGTGGCCAGGAACGGCGTTTCCCCCATGGATGGAGCCCTCTCCTTCCCCCTACCCCACTCCTGGGCAGCCTTTTCCTCCCTCCCACCTTCTCCCCACAGCTCTTCCAGGGCTGGGAAAACACTCCTGCCCTTTCTCTTCCTGCGGGTTTTGAGAAGAAGAGCACCCCGTCTCCCCAGCCCACACGTGGGGTGTGGGCAGCTCCACGCCTTGTGTTTGAACCGGGAATTGGGATATTTCAGTTTTCTTCTGCGATCAGGAATGGTTGTGAAAGGGCCAGTTGTAGTGGTTAGGCTTTGGTGGGTGAGTAACAGCAAATCTTATTGAACTTTTCCTTTTTTTCAGATTTTGTGTAGGGGGCTCGTTGTCCTCACGCCCGCGAGTTCTGCTCCAGGTCAAGCGAAGCCCCATGGAACTGGCCCTAAGGGCGGCGGCGGCCATGGACCAGCGCCCCTTTGGCGTCGAGAACGTGGTTTATTTTGAGGTGAATCTCCCTGTTTTTCTTGAGAAGCGGGGGGCTGGTTTGTAGTGAGGCTTAAAACCCCGGGTTGTGCCTAAGTGTGGGGCTGATTTCAACCTCAGGGGCTGCGACTCCGTCCTCAGGGGCTCCGACTCACAGCCCTGGCAGCACCGTCAGCGCGCTGGGCTCAGCGTTCTCTTGTATTTTGAAGGGTTTCTTACGGATCGGCAGCAGCCGGGGATATTTAGCAGCTGTGTATTGGTGGTGGAATCCGTGTGGTGAAAAGATCTTTGGGGTAAAGAGGTGAATAGGTGGTTTGTTTTTTTTTCACCTCGAGAATGTTTCTTGTTGCCTTGTACCTGTAAAAAGATGTTCAAATCGTTAAGGTGTTCAAATCGTTTCATAAAATTACCCCCTAGACAGGAATATGTTTTGTGGTTGGTTTGAGGTTTTTTTATGAGTCCTTTCAGCCTGCTCTCCAGGTGGAAATGGGCAATGCAAAGGCATTACAATGATAGATTTGCTAAATATGTTGCCAAGGTCTATATTAGTGGCTTTCCCTGAAGCGGGGAAAAGACGTCCTGTTTAATTCTTGTTTGCATTTCAAATTCTCTGTGAAATGGATTAAGCAGAGAGGGCTTCTTTTTGTGGGTCTGCCCTTGGGAGGAGAACGCCTTTAGGAAAAGGCTTTTCTGGAGGGGATGGAGAACTTAATTGCTGATGTCTCTAAAAGCGCGCCCTGTTTGGGTGCTTTGAATTTTCCAGTGTGGGAAAAGCCGCAGAAGTGTGTATTTCTGTCCAGCTGCAGAGAAATGGGTAATACTGAGCCCTACAATAGCTTGGTTGTTTTTTTTCCCCTGTGTGATGACTGGTGTGGAGGGAGTTTGTACCAAAGAGTCAACTTCTGATTGTGGGCAGCCCCTGTTTTAGGAACTGTTGCGCAGATTGCTTATCGATGCAACTGCTGCCGCGACTCCCGCACTCCCTGCTGCTGTCAAGCTTTTATTACTTGTTCTGAAAAGCTCTCGAAATACGTGCTGAGCTGCGCGGCTCCCCCGAGCCAGGTGGCCACGGCCACTGCCTCCTCGGCTCCTGTTGGCCATGGCTGACTATTTTCAGCAGGATTCGAATATGTCTGTGTGCTCCTCCTTCCTTTTTAGCCATCTGTTATTTGAGTTTGGGACTCGGAGGCCTTACTGTCTTCCTGCACTCTGTTTTTTATCACTGTTGACAGTTCTGGATTCACCAATAACAGTACTCAGCGCTTACATCTGGAACTCCCTGAAAACAATGAACTCATTAGTCCAGGGCCAAAGGTTTAGAAATAAATGGAACAAGGTCAAGCCTTGGGATCTTTAGTAACGTGATTCGGAGCCTCTCACCTGGCTTCTTGGTGGAGCTGGCACAGAGGTCGGTGATAATCCAAAACTGCAGAGCGAGCTGGGTGCCCGTGGAAGGGGAACCGCGCTCTCAAGTGGAAATACTTGGGGTCTCGTTGCCTGTGGGAGGGAAAGGGACGTCAAGAGTCAACCTAAAGGAACTTCTCACCTTCAGAGGTCGCGCTCTGGAGGTGACGGTTAATTGAGGGGAGTCGTGGAAGTGTGCCTTACTGAGCAACATGCTGCTGCTGGCCCGAGACTAAATGTCTCCAAAGTTTGGGGTTGGTTTAAGTGCTTTTTGGTTATTAGCTGGATGTCACTCTTACAAGCACCTCTTGCCCTGTCTGGAGGGGTTTGCTGCTGCCTCCTGCATTGGGCCGAGGGGACCGGCAGCCCTCAGGACAGGGACTTTCTCAGGCGCGGAGGTTAAACCCGGTGCGTGCTGCTTAAAAACTGCTCTGGGTGTTAGTGCAGCGGTCACGGTGAGAAACGTGTTGGCTTAGGGGAGCCCGAGATTTGCATTCCTCTTAAGTGCGGGGGATTTTGGGGAGCCTGGGTGGTACAATCCCCTTCCTGCTCCCAGATTCCTGTCACTGACCCGGCAGCGGGGTGTTAGCAGAGCTGATGCCCGCAGCGGCTGAGGGTCGGCATGATCCCGGCATCGCCGGAGCTCTGGAGCCAAGGAATGGGAGCGTGGCCCATTTCCATCACAGCTTGTGCACGCACGTGTGTTACACGGAGTGTTTCTTAATGCCTGCGAAGCTTTACGAGATTGGTTAATGAGTGTTGCTTTGCTGTGCAAGTGCAAAGTGTTATTTTCATGGAGAAACCAGGTCAGGTGTTCCGTTTATTTTTCTTTTTTTAAAGGCAGAATGCCTATTTTAAAGCTTTCCTTGCAGGCAGAATAACATCTGCTTTTGAGGATTGTTTCTTTCCCTGCAGGGTGGGAAAATCTACAGCCTCGCTAAGGCCGCAGAGGAAGAAAACTTGTCAGTTTCCTGGAGCAAACTGCAGTTTGGAGAGGGGGGTGTTTTGCCAGAGCGCCTTTTAGCACCTCGTCGGGCACATTTCTTTTCCCTGGGGGCTGAGGTTTAACATGGCCTTTTCATTTGCCTAGCTCTTGGTTGTATGAATTAATGGGTGTTTCAATGGGAACCACAAGACCTAATTTCTCAGTCGCCATCTTAAAAATTGTGCAGGGATGGAAGTGGGACAGGGAGGTGACCGGAGTGAAACGCTGAAGGCTGTTAAGGCTGGAATAAGGAATGGCGGGGCTTGTTCTGGTCACACACTATGACAATAAAAGGCCACGAGTTCCTCGTGGAGGTAAAGAACCGACAATCTGGGAGGGCGTTCAGGGATTTGCCTCATCGAAGGGTTTCCAGGGGAATATGGGGGTCACTCTCCATCTCATTCCTGGTGAGCTGCCTGCCTGTTAAGACCATTATTACTTTATAATCACGGAGGGAGGCCCTGAATTCAGGTTTGGGAAGCCATTAGCTAATTTTGTGGTTAATGCTTTTTTTTTTTTTTCAGAGTGAGTCTGTGAATCGGTTCTCTGTGCTGAAGGTGAGACACGTCCTTCCCTCTGCTTTGGCAATGGCCGCTTTCCTTGGGCACAGGGACCACACAGCCCTCTGCACGTTTCTCGGTAAGTAAATTGTGGCTGTGCCGCCTTCCTGCCCGGCCTGGGGAGCTTGTCCTTTACTGAGTGAGAAAGCAAGTTTTTCCCTGGAAGAAATAAAGAGATTTAAAAATCTCTATCCTTCTGTGCAGCAGTGCCGTCCCAATGCGGCCTCGGGAGAGGCACCTTTCCTCCAGCGCTGGAACCATGGCAGGGAAGGGACCTGCTATATCGTTAGGTGGACGAATTTCATCGTTCTTTGGCAACAAACGAATGTGGTGACAATGGTGACCTGGTCCAGCCAGCCTTGGTGATCAGTCCGCTCCTCCCTTTCCCTGTGGGAAGGCTCCGAGGATCTCCTGGGCTGTAGGAAAGGGGAGGCAGTAAGGATGCTGTGCTGGGGAGCTTTGACTGCCTTTGCTGTCTTCCAGATGGAGAGATGGATCCGCAGCACTTGGGAGCTCACCTTCCCCAAACGCTGAGTTTGCCATTTGTTATCCACAAACGACGTGTTTTTCCGTGCAGGAAATGGATTTTTCAGAAATTCCAGCGTGTTATGGAAAGAAAACGCTCCTGGAGTTTTTAATGCAGGTCATTCTTTTTTGGTGTAGCGGTTAAAACGTGATGTCTGTAACTTTGAAATGAATATTTGTATGCATCTGTCAACGGGTACAATTCACATAGCCGCTCACAGGAGAAGGGATCTTAACCGCATTTCTGATTTTAGGCTGTATCGTGATAATGCCGGGGATTGATGTCGCGCTGGAGATTTTTCTCCAGTTCCCACCTTTTGCCACTAAATGAGCGGCAGAGATTTCCCAGCTAGACAGGCAGTGAGCTCTACGCAGGAATGTGAGCGCGGATCCAACGTTGACGGTAATTAAATTACGTTGTTCAGAGGTTCCTCCTTTTAATGAAAGTCTGGAAAAGTGAAAAAGGAGGTGCCTTTCTCCTTTGGGATTGCTGTTGTGGCAGAGGGGATGGAAACAACCCACGGGGGTTTTGCTCCGCTCCTGGCTTTGGCTTGGAAAAAGCCCTGAACGGTTTGATCCCTGTGGGGCCAACTCTGAGCAGGGTGAGGGGCAGCTGTGCCAGGAGATCCAGAGGGTCCATCTCCACAGCTTCCATGTCCAGTGAGCAGTTTCCCCGAAAGGAGGGAAATTCTGGGAGAATGGGGAGCGGTGTGTGATGATGAGGGCGGTGAGGAAGGCTAAAGGATGATCTCAACGATTTTAACTTGTGCTGTTTTTTCTATACATCTTTTGGGCAGAATGGATGGGGACTTTGGGTTTAGCCGAAGAAGGATAACCCTAAAATCAGCGTTGGGCCGTGAGTTCCGGCCCAGCGGTCAGAATAACCGCAAACCCTGGGGAAAGGGGGCTGAGGAGCGGGTGCACGGTTGGTTCGGCACCGGGGCTCTGCCAGTCCTTGCTGTTGCTGTTGACCTGCTCCCCATGGCTTGGCCAGTTCTCCCACTGCCCCGCAGCGCTGCAGAGGGTAACAGAGGGGTTATTTTGGCTGGAGTATACCCCCGTGCTTGCCAGAAATGGCCAGTGCTAGCCCAGGCTGGGCTTGCCACTCAGGCTGACCTCATGATGCCGGTTGCCGGCCTCCCGCGTTCTACACAACATTCCAACGGTGGTCTTGGCCCACCGTCGCAGCTCTTCTGCTGCTGGCTGTCGGTCTCAGAGTGAACCTCGCCAGTTTGCTCAGCGTTTGAGGAAGGAAGTGGCAATTTTCTTGCCCGATGGGGCGCAAAAGGGCTCACGTGGTGGAACGGTAATGCTGTTGGTGGCGAGAAGGGGCTGTGGGAGTTGTTAGAGGGCAGTTGGTGACGCTGTGCTGGGAAATAACTGCCGCACCTGACACGTCCCCTCCTTCGAAGCGGGTGCGTGCTAGCGTGCTGTTCCCAGCTCTCCTTCCTCACCTCCTCTGCCTTAACAATTTCAGACACGTCAACGTCGGCAGTGAATTTCAGGCCGAGATCCCAGACCTCCAGGACAGATCCCGGTTGGAGGAGGAGGAGGAGGGAGCATCGCTAGTGTGGAAGCCCTGGGGAGACATCGCAACGAACCCGGAAACACAGGACAGAGGTTTCTCTTAACGCTTTTCTTCCCAGGTCCCCCCCGAGATACTAAGGGTCGAAAACTGCACGTTTTCACAGCAGCTGTTTGTCCGTTGGGACCCTCTCCCTCTTTTCCTTGACAGCATTCGTGGCTGGTAGCACCCGAGGGTGGCTCAGATCTGGTGGGACAGTGAACAGATAACAACCGGTGGTGCTCTGAGTCGCGTCCTCTGGGAGAGACGGTCAGGGGCGTTTGTAGCTGTCCCACGTCAGCTGCAGCGACCTCGGGAGAGGGGAGATCTGTCTCTGGAGCTACCGGTCCCAAAGCTGCTCTGAAGGGAGAGAGAGCGATACCGGATAACCTGCCTTTTTTTCGGTGCCTTTTCTGGGTCTCCAGTCTGTCTGCTCTGTTTGCCCTCTGCCTTGTATCGCACTTTTTCTCCTTTCTCGACGAAAACTGACTTTCTGTTGGGTTATGTTGCATTTCTAGTGACAAATCTGCTCAACTTCGCCTGCTCCAATGTCATGCCGGGGGGAAGAGCCAACCTGGAGCACGCCTTGCACCGCCTGCATGAAGCTCTGGTAAGAAGCAGCTCTTTTCGAATTCCTACTGGACTAGGAAATATTCTCATCAACTGCCGTGGGCGGAGGTGACCCCGACACGCTGTTGCTGAGCGTCGACTGAGTACCATCTTCCCACAGTGGGCTGAAGAGTTGATCTTTTGGCCCCTGCTGAGGGGGAATCTAAGTCTTGTTCTCTGAACTCCCGCAGGAGGGTCTGGAGATGTTGCAGTCTGGGGCACCCCAGCGACCTGAATCCCATCCCCTGGCTGATTATCATTACGCAGGTAAAGTGGAAGCAGAGCTTGTTGCTTCTCCGGGAATGCGAGCGGGTACTGCCGTTCCCTTTGTTCTGATTGAAAGAAGTGATTTTTAGAAACGTGCGAGCAGTGGCTCGTGTTCTTTGGGGCAGGGAAGTAGTCTTTTTAATCTGTTCTGGGGGCCTTTTGGCACGGGGAATGCCTCGTCCCTGTGTTCTAGCCTGCTGCTGTCCCTTGCGGTGACACCCCACGCCGCCCAACGCTCCTCCTTTCCCTCGCGCCCCGGCTTTACTGCGTGCAGGGCTTGCTCTGCTGGCAGCCATAACTGCTCGTGCTAACAAACTGCCTGCGGTGTTGGCTAATTGCTTTGCGAAGGAGGAGACATGTGGACGCGTGACAAATACATCGTGCGCGTTTCCGTGAGGTTGCAAGGGGTCTAATCGTTTGCACGTGGCTGTTTCTTCCCAGGCTCAGACACTTGGACGCCCCTGGAGGAGCAGTTGTTTAAAGAGGCTTTTTATGTGCATAAGAAGAATTTCCACCTGATCCAGAAGAAGGTAAAGCCGTTAGACCGAGGCGGGTCACGGGTTGGTAGCGTGGAGGGGAGTTTTAACCCAGAAAAGTCGTCTTTTGAATGGTGCATTGTAATCCTGTCCTTGGGATGCCGCTTCATTCCAAAAAGATACCGGTACAAGACATAATTGGCTCTAATGTCTACCGAATTTGCCCGAATATCAAGCGAATATTTAATCTCTCCAGTACAAAATACAGGAAATACTAGAAGAATACTGACACGTTCCGCTGACCATCGGCACGAAACGTACAGTTCTGCCCTCCCAAGGCTTCTTTACGGCCCTTTCAGAAGAAGGGGGCTCGTTTTCAGCCTGATCTCACCCATGCGTTGTGCTGTGGGAACCGCAGACACAGGGGAGGACAAACAGCGCTGGATAGATCCGTCCTGGGTCTGTGCCTTCATTGTTTTCCTGTGGTATTTCCCTCATCGATCGCTTCTGGTTTTCTCCCGACAGATTCAGACGAAGACCGTGGCCCAGTGCGTGGAATATTACTACACCTGGAAAAAACACGTCAGGTTTGGCGCCACCCGACCAGGATGGACAGCCAAAAGGCTGCAGCGAGGCACGGATGAGGTGGAGGAGGCCGAAGAGAAGGTAGGAAAACTGCCGGGGGTGGGTGCGAGATGCCGCTCCTCCATGAACCCTTCGTCCCAGGCTCTGGGAAACGATCCACTTCGTGTTAAACCTGCTGATGATGATTTTTGGGGATGTTTCGTAACGTCCCAGTGCTCCGTCAAAGGAACTGTTGGTGACCCACCTCTGCGCGGGTGTTGCCAAAACCTTCCTTGCCAGGAAATGGGACTTTGGCTCACAGAAACACATATTATTTAGGGTTTTTTTTGGTGGTAGACACCGGGTAACCATGTCCCTTCAGTGCTCAGTAATTCTACGTTTTAAACCCATTTTACAGACTTTTGTGGAGGAAAGTGCTGTTCCGCTGAGGACGGTAGAAATAATACAGTTTTTCTTTCACCATCTGTCTTTGCACCCCATCCTCCCCGCCGAGTTTCAGCATTGTTTGGGCTGTTTTAGCGTTCAGAGGAGCTCACCGGGGCAGGCTGGGGCTGATAGAACACGTTCCACCCGGCACACAAATAGACCCCTCACTGCCTGGGCCGTTTGGGGATGTTTCCAGCCAGTTTTTCGCTTTAGCTGTCCCCCTTGCTGAGGAGAAGGAGAAATGAGCACAGGCTGTCTGCTTTACAGGCTGGTTGCAGCCCGAAGAAGAGGCGCCGGCTCGGGCCCAATGAAAAGCTCACCAAGAAGCAGAAGAGCAGCGAAAAGACGCCCCGTGGCACAGGCAGTCCCTCCCGCCATTCCGGGGACGCTCCGTGCGGGGCTGGAGGCGCAGGCGATGTGGCTGGGTTTCCCTGCGGGCAGTGTGGAAGGTGAGCCGCTCGTTTTTTCTTCTCAAAACCCGCTGCTTTGGGCTCAAACCGATGGAGACTCGGCATTTCCATCCTCTTCCCATCTCCTCCGCACTCGGGGCTCCTCCGTCTCCCACTGACTGCAGCCACAAGGGTCTCTCTCTCTCTCTCTCTCCCTTTGAAGGCCCTTTCCTCCCATTACAGGCCTGGGGCGGTTCATCTCCTCGGGCGAGAATCCCAGCGTTTCTCGTTTTTTTTGGCTGAGAAAAAGGTTCCACTGAAGTTCCTTCTTGCGGTTTGCGGCCCGAGGGCTCCCGCGCTACAGTCGCTTGTGCCACGCAGAGCCACTTGAGTTTCAGTCTGACCCGATTTTAAGCCGTCTCGCCGTTACTTCTCTTATTTTAATCCCTAATGATCTGCCGTGTTTAACCACCGAGGTCCCACCCACCCGGGGGTACTGGCACAAGCTGTATGGCACCACGCAGCAAAACAGACCAGAAGCTCACAAAAGTAGAAATAATGAAATGTCATCTAATGATTTTTTTTTTTTAAAAAAAAAAAAAAAAAGGAATTCAAAATCCCTGTTTGTTTTCTCCCTTCCAGGGTGTTTGGGACAGTCAACGGGAGGAATGCGCACGTGAAATACCATCGCCTGCAGGAGGATCGGAAGGCCCCAGAGGAGTCTTTAAAGGGCGGCGAAGCCGGCAGAAGCCCAGAGGGTGACCGCCTCTAGTTGGCAACTGGGCAACTGCCGGTTCAGCCCGGCAACCAGGTCCCTTTCATGCTCTGGGAAAACCCACCCACCATCTCTCGTCTCCGGCAGCACCTGAGCTCTGCGGAGGGTCCACCACCACGAGGTCGCCCCCACTCACGAAAGACCCACAAGATGAGAATGGCAGAGAAAGAGTTATCATATTTAATAGTGTTTCCCCCTTAGGCAATAGTCCCGTGTAGGTTTTAGGTCTTAGCTAGCCATCCTTTAGGTCTTAGTTTTAGGCTTTAGTGTTCTTCTGATAGGAGTGAGGTTTGTTGTTCTGGTACGAGTCAGGATGTTTATCTTGTTATAGGAGTAAGTGGGGGGGGTTATGTGTTGTTGTCCTTAATTTATTACATTGGGTTGTTGAACGTTCCAGTCCTGGGGCTGCTCTTGCTGGGTTTGTGCTGTAAATAACTGAAGCCGTCCAAACCCGTTCCACACGGTTGGTGGTGCAAAGTGAAGGAGAACCTGGGTCCGCGCCGCGTGGTGCTGTTCCCTGGTTGGTTTTCCCACTGGAGAGCACCGTTGCACCACCGTGGCAGAGCCAGCAGCAGGATTGGGGTGGGTGAAGGCGTTGGATGGCCGCGAAGCCTCTCGGTTATCCGCCAGAGTCGGCGTTGGCCTTTCGTGCTGCACTGTAGCGCCCATCGGTGTTTGATTGCACAAATAACGCGGCTTTCGGCAGTGAAAATGGCAGTTGGATTAGTCCAGGGAACGACATTTGAGTTTTCCCTGACCGGATGGCTGCAAAGGTTTTTGTCATCATAGTGAGTTTTGTTCGAATGTCTTAAGAGTCTCGCTATCAAGCAATTATCTCAATCTTATGTATTAGTGATACGGGATAGAAAATGAGGCTCATCCAAGTACAGAAAGACTTGGATAAGTCTCAAAGGGGGGAATTGTTGTAGTAAAACGGACATCAACTAGGAAAATTAAATGTCATTGAAGCAACAAAGGAAACCTGCTGCTGCTCAAGTCCTCTCTACTGCCCCAACGCCATTTCTTGACCTCATCTTCACATAGAGAAATAGTTACTGGACACGATTTATCTATGGTTCAGTTAAGGAACTACCCAGCAGGCGATGGAGCACTGTTGAGAAGCAGGGGGTTCCTGTCGAGAGAGCCATGAACTGTAGGCCTGGTCAGCAAACCCCGAAAACCACTCGGAAGTGCCAAGATGAGAGGAAAAGCAGGTAAAAGGGAGTTCCGGCAGGGGGAGATGGTGACCACCCACTCATTGACCACCTCCCCAAACGGTACCACCTACTCAAAAGAAGGAAAAATAAGACAGAGTCTGCGCACTCCTTTACGTGGGAAGCAAAGAAATCTCGACCAGTCATTAGAGGGAATGACAGGGAATATGTATTAATTGTTCGAATATGTAATAATCAATGAATGAAAGTGGAGATTTTTGGAACTAAGGTGTGAGCGCTCCTGTTTTGGGACAAGCAGCCCATTTCTGCGCATTAATGGCATAAACTTAGAAATACCTCTGCTCTGTGTGTGTGACAAAACGGGAAAAAGGGCTTCACTGAGAGGTTCAAATTAACAATTTCTTTGGACTTCTCTCACAGGTCCAATACGTCACTATTGCAAGTTCTGTGTGTGCGATGGCGATTACACTATTGCGGTTTAGAAGCAACTAGCGGGATCCACTATTGCGAGCTACAAATGCCCCCGACAAGTAGCAACACAAACCACGAGGGCGCTAGATATTAATGCCTTAGAAGAGGGCACCAGTCACAAACTCAATCGCATGCCCTATACCGTACGGATGTTTCTTAGTCACTTACCCTCTCTCTCTCAGGTGAGGTCGCTCCATCCCTGGGAAGTTACCCTGTACAGCGTCCTGGATGGGGGGACAGATCTCCGAGGGGCCAGCTGTATCCTTGGGGGATTCCCCATTTGTCTCCCCAGACCCTGCGGTTTATATTTCCTGACTCTGGGAAGGTGCAGGATTATGCCCGAGTGGATTACACTGTCTGGGATATTTCCCTCTGGTGGTGCCATAGCGAAGTCTCTGTTGCCAGTTTGTGATGTCCGGCGCTCAACATCACGGGAAGAGTGGTGGGATGGGACTCGGGGCATTTTGATTGTTAAGGGCCATTTGGTTTTGGTTGTTCTGCGGCATCTTGAGATAAGCCCGGGCTGAGCTGTTTTGCAGCTCCCCCCAAGTTCTCTCTGCACAGCCAAGGCACGGCGGGGATGGAGCTGAGTGGGACGGCAGCTCCCTGCCTCTCACCTCTGGTGCTCTGAAACCGGCTTGGCTGGCTGCTCCCACACAGTGTGTTACTGGCTTGCCCAGCAGGTAAAGAACCCAGATTTGGGACACCACTGGGGTGTCCATAAGGGGTCCTGGGCGGCCCTTATGGGGTCCTGGGGGGGGGGGGAGTCTTGCAGGCCAGAGGGTGTCTGGGGCAGCCCTTCAAGGATCTGGGGGTCCCCTCTGGTGCCTCTGGGGAGGCTTTTGTGGCTTGAGAGGGCTGAGATGGTTTCAAGAGGTGCTTCCTCCCTTTCTCCAGCCCACCCAGCTCCCACGACACCACCACCACCACCCCCCCAGGTTGGTGGGTGCCCGCAGTGCCAGCCTGTCCCACTGGGTCGGGCACTGAGGGGGGCACAGCCCCAGCCGCGGGATGGCAGGATGAACCACAGCACCAGGGATAGAGACCAACATTTTATTTCTTTAACATTTCCCACGGCGGGCACCCCAGGGTTGCACGGCTGCACCCTGCAGCCTGTGCTTGCTGGCCAACTCGGAGGACTGCAGCAGCCTGTTGAGGAGCAGCTCCTCTTCCCAGAGCTCCCTCTACCACTTCCTGGAGCCCTGGCCCAGTGCAGCAACAGAGCCAGTGGTGCTCACACACTCAGGACAATCCCGCTCTCCCATGGCTGCTGGTGGAGCAGTGGGGAAACCGGGGCCGGTCCTGGGCCAGGAGCCTCCACAGGAGCTGCCAGCAGGGACGGAGAAAGAGTGGGTTCCCAGGCAGGGGACGGGACTGAGTGTGGAAGCATACGCTGTGGAGCTCTGAGCTGCTGCGTGGTGCCAGGTCTCTCCAACGTCAGGCAGTATGTTCCCAGGAGACGTCACCGCTGACAACTCTTCCGAGGAAGTGGGGCCGTTTCTGTAGTCGTAGCCTGCCTGGAGAAACAGCCCCACGGAGCTAAGAGTCTGCTGAGCAGCAAGGGAGCAGAGTCGCTGACTCTCAACCCAGGACTGAAGTACAGCAACTCACTCTATTGCCTTCCCCCTTCGCCTGCTGCCTCCCACAGTTTAGAAAAGAACCAGGGAGCTCCAAAGGAGGGGACCCCTCCCCCACTCCCCCAAATCTGCCCAACACCCCCAAACCTCCCTCAAGACACGGGACTCCTCCCACACACCTCCACTCCCCACACCGACAACCCTCCCCCTCCCCCAACGCTCCAAAAAGCAGCAGTCCTTAGGGCAGACTCCTTAAGCTGACTCCACAGCTACGGCTCCCCGTCGGCTCTGGGGGAGACAAGGGGGCCCCGGGGCTCTCCGTGGGCTTTAAGGGGGTCCCAGGGCTGCCCACGGGCTCCCAGCAATGCCCGTGCCCACCACCCACCCCCGCTTCAGGGGGCCCAGCGCTGACACCCCCCGACCCATCTCGGGGGTACCCGGGGGGACTCGGCCGTGGGCTGGAGGCGGGCGAAGGGGGCACGGCCGGGCTGACCCGCCGGGGGGGGCTGAGAGCGGAGCCCAGAGCGGAGCCAAGCGCCCGGCCAGGCCGGCCCCGGGCACCCTGCGCTGCGGCCGGGGCTGCCGCCACCTGCGGGGAGCGAGCGGGGGGTGAGGGGGCGGCAGCGGGGGACGGGGGAGCCTGAATCGGCCCTGTCCTCCCCGGGGACCCCCCACTCGGCTCTGCTCCCCCCCAAAAAGGCCCAGGCCGCCCCCCGAGCCCCCCAGCCCGGTCCCGCCACCCCACAATCCCCCAAAATGGCCCTGGACACCTCTGCACCACCGCTCCTGCCGCCGCCGCCCCGCCCCCCCGCCCACTCTCACTCTCCCGCTCCCGCTCCCGCTCCCGCTCCCGCTCTCCTCTGCCCCGGTCCCCCCCGTCTCTCCCGGTACCGACCGTCACAGCTCCCGACCGCCGACGCACACCGGAAACGTTCTCCTTCGCGTCCGCCCAACCGCGCATGCGCCGAAGGGCAAACCCGGGCCACGCCCCCCAGCGTCGCCGCGGCGAAAGCGGGCGAGAGGGGCGGGGCCGCGCCGAGGAGAACGAGGGGGCCGGGCCCCACCGCAGCCCCGCACCGGGCACTGCGAGTTCGAAACCATCCCTGCCCTCCCCAAAATCAGCCGGGACCGCCCGAAACCAGCCCAGCCTTCTCCAAAATGAGCCGGACATCCGCCTGCAGAGCTCCGCCAGCCCCCCCGACGGACATCACGGGGATGGGGGGAAAGAAAACAACCAGAAAGGTACTGAAAATAACGTGGAGACGGTGCTTAGAGATCCTTCCGAGAGGCAAAACGCGGCCTTTGTTCTCATTTTTGAACACGGGGGTTCGCAGTGCTTCGCGGGCAGTGGTTATCCAGGGGCATCAGCTATCCCGGGAAGCGAACGTTCCCAGTCCATGTGGCAAAATCCACTCGCATGAATAACTCAGACAAAACCAGCCCACAAAAGGACAAGAGGCACCTTTGGTCACCCTTTGCTTGAAGCTTCGCGAAAACTGTATCCTCAGATTGGCCCTGTCCTGCAGTTTCTTTCCCAGAGTTTTGCCCCAAACCCACGCTTCTAGCCCCGCTCCCCAAGCCCTCCCTCAGGGCCCACCACCTTTCCCCAGCCCAGCCTGTCCTTAAAGCTTTTCTTTCCACACACAGCCCTTTCCACTCACCTCCCTCCGGGGCCTCCTCTCTCACAGGCACCTCACAGCCCTGCAAACCTCCTCTCCTTCGCCTCTCCCACTCACGAAAACCCATTCCCCCCTCACAAACACCCATTCCCCTCACTCCCCCCTCACACAGTCACTCCCACACCCCCCACCATCCTCTCTTCCTCTCTCGCCCCCCCCTTTCCCTCTCCTCCCATTCAAAATGGCCCTCCCCTCCCCTCCCCTCCCCCCTTTTGTTGCTTCAATGACATAACTACTTACTCTCTTTCCATCTATACATCAGGAGGAACTGTCTATAAAAAGTTGTTGGATAGTTTTTTGGGTTTGGTTTTGTTCTGTTTTTTGGTTTTTGGTTTTTTGTTTTTTTTTTTTTTACATAGGGCATTGGTGTGTTTATTAGGTCTTCTCTTACCCTGGTTTGGTAATTTATAAAATCTAATCAATCATGATGCGGCTCCCCACTTGCCTGTCCCTACAGGAATTGTGAAGGATTCAGGTTTCCGTCTACTACGAGGGTCAAATCATTCTTTTCTATTAAAATGTTTTCGTACTTCAAAGTTCTGGAATCTGTTAACCACCGGCCAGACTTTTGAGATAATATAGTTCTTACAGTGTGGGGGGGGTATGTATGATTAGGGTTGGTGGTGTATCAGGTGGTGTATCACCAGAGCAAAGCAGAGTGACAGAACCACATCCTTCGCCCTGCTGGCCACACTTCTGATGCAGGCTGGGATATGTGTGGTTTTCTGGGCTGTGATCACGCATTGCCATCTCATGTTGAGCTTCTCATCAGTCAGCACCCCCAGGTCCTTCTCCTCAGGGCTGCTCTCCATCCATTCTCCGCCCAGCCTGGATTTGTGCTTGGATTGCCCCGACCCAGGTGCAGGACCTTGCACTGGGCCTGGTTGAACTTCATGAGGTTGGCATGTGCCCACCTCTCCGGCCTGTCGTTAGTAGAAGGCCAGGCCTGCAGCACCCCGGTTATCAACCCGGTTTGGGTGGGAGGGGATGCTCCTGTATGGGGGATTGCCCTGCGCTGAGGGGGGACATCCCACCAAGGGAAGGTCTTGCCGAAGTGGGGGCTGCGCTCATGCTCCCTCTCCCCCATCCCTCCCCAGATCGCCCCGTCAGAAGGTCCCAAGGGCAGTGAGCGGATGGTCATCATCATGGGGCCGCCCGAGGCTCAGCTCAAGGTGCGCTGGGTGGGGGCTGTGGGTGGGGGGGACAGTAAGGGCCAAGTCGAGAGTATCCCTGTGGTCACCACTGTGCTGCCAGCCTGGCTTGGCCTCCCTCAGCACCAGGGGAGCTCTTTGCTGGGTACTGTGGTTTTGATGCTGCTGGACGTGGGGACATCATCAGCTTTGGGGATGGAGGGGCACAGCCGGCGCTGCCTGATGGTTTTCCTTCCGTCCGTCTCCTCCCCAGGCCCAGGGGTGAATATTTGGGAAGCTGAAAGAGGATAACTTCTTTAACCTGAAAGAAGAAGTGAAGCTTGAAGCCCACATCAAGGTGCCTTCCTTCGCCGCCGGCCACGTGACAGGCAAAGGTGGCAAAACGGTGGGGGGTGGTGCCCCGGGGATGAAAAGTTGGGCATCAGCCGTCACCCCTGCCCACCCCAGGGGGACAAATCCCGGGTGCTCAGTGGCCTCAGCGATGTCTTGACCCTCAGCCCCCATGTCCTGGTGGTGGTTCTTGTTGGTCCCAAGGAAAGGGGAGACACACAGGGTGCCTGGTGCTGTCGTGACACCGGCAGTGGAGGATTTTGGCTCTGCCACAACAGAAGCCTCTTGTGGTTCGCCCCAGGTGAACGAACTGTAAAACTTAACCAGCACGGAAGTCCTTGTGCCATGAGACCAAACCCCGGACAAGAATGAGGAGGTCATCGTTAAAGTCATTGGGCATTTCTTTGCCAGTCAGGTACAGTTTGGCCGCGGCTTTACCGATCCTCCCCGGCCGCTTTCATCCACCGAGGAAAGGCACGGGGCTTGCTGAGCCCAGCAGCACCCGAGCGTCCTGCCACTCTTCTTTTGGGAGGTCCCTGTGCCCCCAAGATGCACTGAAGGTGTTTCGGTAGCTCCCCCCGGCTGTGCGAGAACTGAAATTGAAGATTGGCTTGATTGATCTAAAAATGGGTGTTTTGAATGCCGTGCAGAGCAGCACCCAGGGTGTGAATGGCCTCCTCTGTGCAGGCAAAGCCATGCGCATCCCACCTGGGTGCATCTTCCATAACCTTGTCTCCTGTCCACTCGAGCAGGATCGCAGCCCCCCAGAAAAATTCAGGTGCTCTCGAGGAGTGATGGAGGAAGCACAAGTTAAAAACAACTCTCTGGAGTGAAGAGTTGGGAGTGGCGAGATGCTCGGTGGTGGCTCAGGGGTGGGTGGTGGGGGGAGAAGCGGTGCCCTGACCCCCACCTCTTGCTTTTCCCCTCTCCTCCCCAGGACTGCACAGCGCAAGATGAGGGAAATGCTCCAGCAGGTGAAGCAGCAGGAGCAGAAACACGCTCCAGGAGCCCCGGCCTGGCAGCACAGCAAGGGAGGCTCCCGCCGTGCCGCCCAGCACCGCCCGATGAATGTAACCCCACTGCCGGATATCCCACCACCCCCTCCCCAAACCCTCCTCCCCCACCCCCAGCAGGTCAGGGGAGCAAACCAAAGACCCCCCCAAACACACAGTTCCCCCATTGCCCGCGGCGCTGCGAGGATGCACAGCCGAGGGGTACGGGGAGGGCTCTCTCCATCCCACAGCCTCCCCCTTCCTCCTCCCTCGCCTCCCGACGCTATCCCTTTAGTTGGACTAACAGAGGCAGAGAGAGAGAGAGTTTTTAGTATTTTTTTTAATTATTTTTAATTTACTAAAAGCCACCTGTTTTTCACCTCAGGCACAGCAGGAGGAGCTGGAGGATTTTTCAGTTTTGTAAGGATTTTAATTTTTTTTTTTTTTTTTTTTCAGAGGGGGTGGGGGCGGGAGGAGGATGTTTGGTTTTTAGCAAAAGCCGGCTTTTCTCGAGGTTCAAGGACAGGAACTAGTCCAGTGGTTCTCTAATGCCCGGTAGAGCAGGGATGTAGGATTGCCAGCAGGGGGTGAAACCCCCCATAATAATTAAAGGAGCGTTAAAAAGCGATTTCTTAAGGGCTTTGAGAAGAGCAGTGCCTGTATGAGCCAAGAGAAGGGATCCCGTCTCCTCAAAGAGGCATTTCTCTTTCACGCGCCCTTTCCTCTTTGCTTCCCTGAGTCCCAAACTGGGGTTGGCATCTGCTGCGTCCCCCTGTCCCGGCTGTCCCTCTGTCCCTTCGCTCTCCATCACCGCCCCGACGCGGCTGAAAGATGCGGGTTGCAGGAGAGAAGGGGGGAAAGAGGGGCGGGGGGTGTCCTGGTTCCGGCAGGGATGGGGTTAATTTCCCCGAGGAGCCGGCAGGGACACAGGTATCCCATCCCCTGTGAGCCATGCCCGGGGCTGGGGGGAGCTCGCCGGGGGAGGGGGCGGGAAGTCGCGGCTGGGAGCGGGCTGCGGCGGTGCGGGGCCGGTCGGTGCGCGGAGGCGCTGTCATCGCGTCCGTCTATTCCTTTACCGCTGTTATTGGGATTGTTTGCCCTTCCCGTTGCTCTTCTCTTAAACTGCCTTTATCTCAACCCGCGAGTTTTTTGCCTTTTTCTTCCGATTTTGCCCCCGGCTGCGGGAGTGGAGCGAGCGGCCGCGTGGTTCTTTGTTGCCGGCTGAGGCCAAACCACGACGGGGGAAACACCGGATTTCCAAGAGGTTGTCAGCCCAGGGCTGGGGAAAAAAAAAAAAAAAAAAAACCAACAAAAAACCTAGCAAAATTATTATTTTTTTTAAATTTCAAAAATAAAGCACACACAACCCCCAACCCCAGATGACACACACACATCCACACAGAAAAAAACACCTCAGGTTTTCATACCTCAGCACCTTGCGTTTGTGTTTCCCTTCTAGAGATTTTGTGTGCCTTGTAAAACTGATACTTGGAGCTTTTTTTTTTGTTTAATTTGTTAAAAAAAAAAAGACGAGTTGGAAAAAACGATCTCGACCGAGTGTGAAGCAGGAGAAGGAAACCACTCCCACGGGTGCCAATGCTCTTCCGTAGTCTCCTTTGGCTAGCTGAGAGCCAGGGGCTGTTCCTTTGGAGAAAGCTTTAAAAATGTTAAAAAGGAGAAAAAAAAAGGTGAAAAAAAAGTGGTGGAAAGAAAAAGAAAGGGAGAAAAGAAAAAAAAGCAAAAGAAAAAAGGAGAAAAGAAGAAAAAAAAGGAGAAAGAGAAAAAAGGGGGGGAAGAAAGGCGGAAAAAAAAGGGAAAAAGAACCCCAACTCAAATATAAAAAAAGGTTGTAAGGAAAAAAAAAAAAAACCAAACACAAAACAAAACCAAGCAAGGAAAGTGGTGAAAGCCGCTGGGAAGAGGAGGGACGAGGGACGGGAGCGAAGGGGGGGGGGGGGGGGGGTGAGGTGGCGGTGCCAGTGTGGCCCCAGGGGCTGTGACACCATATTTTTGTCCTCTACTGCAAAGTGTTCCGTGAAAAAAAAACAACCAAACCCCACCCAACGACAACATCATCACAAGAAAAAGAGAAATCTCTGCAGCTCACACGAGCCTGAGCTTGCTCTCCGTTGCTCTCTTTCCAGTGCCTCGGGGGGGTCATGGCCGAGCTGAGATTGGGGGGTGGTGGTGGTGGGAGTTTGCCCCATGGCTGTGATGGGGGGAGAAGGGGTGGGTGGGGAGTGGGGGCTGTGCTGTGGGGTTTTTTTGGGGTGGTGGTGGTTTTTTGCCAGGCGCAGCTTTACCCAGTGGCTCGGGGAGGTGTTGGCATCAGGAAGCCTGTGCTAAAGCGGGGTGGGGGCCTCGCCACAGTTGGTTAGCAGAGCCAAAGTGGTTACTAATGGTTGTTAATGGTGCACTAATTACGCCCGTGTAACTGGGAAGCTCAGATGCCCCCAGTCACCCACCCCCATCCCCCCCCCCCCCCCCCCCCCCCCCCGGTGCTTCTCTAGCCAGGCGAGCGCTGGGCGTCCCCCCCGCAGGAGAGGAGCGCACCTCCGGGGTGGGTGGAAGGGCGTCACCCAACAGGGAGAAGACCAAGATGGGGCTTGGGTGTCCCTTGGGGTGGCCGGGTAGGGCTGCTGGGGGCTGCCACGATGAGGGACACCCCCACGCCTTTCTCCATGGCTCCCAGAGCTCTGCTCCCTCCCTCCCTCCCACCCATCCAGTGCCACCGGAGAGGTGGTGTCCCCCCTCCCGGGGCGGGCAGGGGCTGCTGCCACCCCATCTAACACCTCAACGCACCAAACCAGCTTTCAGCAGTCACAGCCACCCGGGCACTGCCAAGGGGGCAGCAGGGGCTCCCCAAAGGGGGCTTACAGAACACAGAGAGTGTCCGTACACCACTAACCCCTCTCCAGGGGCGGATTTTCGGGATGCTGCTTGCTCATCTCACCACTGAACAACTCCCCGATTGCCCCTTCAGCACATTGTGACCATCGCTTCGTGGCTTTTGTGCTCCGATGCTCCTCCTGGCTCCAATCCTCTTCCTGGGGGATTGTGAGGGAGCAAAAAACCACATCGCTACATCCAACTTTTTTTCAGTTAAATAAAAAGAAGAATAAATAACCCTCTCTTATTAGCAGGGAGAGTTTTGTTCCATTAAGGCTCTTTTTATTAAAATAAATATTTAAATTCTATAAAGAAATAAATACTTCTCTTTTCACATTAGATAACTCCCTGGAGACAGCAAAAAAACCCCACCACCACTGTGCACGAGTGTCCACCAGGGCTTTATACTTTTGTGGCTCTCATGTGCCAGGCCGTCGAATCCACACAGTCCAATAAATTCGGTTGTCCCTCTCCTCCTCCTGGCTGGAGGCAGGGCACCTCTACTGTTGACCGTAGTACCTACGATTATCAGATTGGTTCCTACCTGGTCCGTAGGATCGCCTACCGTAGGTCGGAGCAGCCTTCCTCCTGTAAGAATCCTTTCTTCTGTCGGCTTCATTTTGCAGCTCAAGCACCTGTGCCTGTAGGGCTGAGGTAGGTTCTCCATCCCTCTTCTTCATGTCTTCTGCATATTCACAGAGGCAAACCCACAGGATATCTCGCATCAGCTTTGATTTGTCTTGAGTCGGAGGGTGGTTTTTCTCTTGAGTAGGAGGGCGTTTCCTCTTAGCAGCTGCAACATGAGTCTGTACAGGGAAAGCATGGAGTTTTTCCTCCACCTTGGTTAGTTTATCAAACAGTTTATCGGTTTGCTCAACTAATCTCTGGGTCATTTGCTCTATTTTCTCAGTCAGTTTCTCAGTCATTTTCTCGGTGGTCACAGTCAGCTTTTCTATGGCTGCCACAGAGAAGGGACCAGAGAGACTGTCTTCATACTGTCATACCTTATTAACCCCTTCATTTACAGTTGGTGTGTCAGTATCGGATCCTCCCCAGACCATTGTTGACAATGGGTGGGAATATGTTGATGGTGCACTTTGTACAAACTTTTTCAGCACAGACATGTGTGAAAAATGCTCTGTGCTGCAGCTGGTTTTACCTCATTTAGCCAGCAAAGGTTCCTGAGCGTGCGGATGTCCTCACGAGTGACCTTTAGTTTGAAGGCACTGCTCATGATCTCATCTGGCTCACCTCTGCCAAATGGGGCACTGACCTCTCTCTCCATGGCCTGAAAGGAACAATTCAATGGGGAAGGACTTGTGAAACAGAGCATGGAGCACGCTGACCTGGGGGCAGCTTTCCACTGAAACACGGCCTGTAAATTCAGCTCAGGTGACAGAGCAACTGCCTTCGACGGTTTCTTGGCTCAGTGAGCGATAGCGCTTTTGCCTTGCTTGGTTGGCTTCAGCATCCCAACTTTGAACTTTAGAGCCCAGGCTTGCTGCCATTTCTTTTCACCAAGGACGTTGGGATAAAACCCGTAAACTCAGCAAACACGCTAAAGCAGCTGAAAATGGAACACAACTCTGGCAAACCCCTTTCCCACGTGCTGCCGCGGCCCTCGCAATACCCAGGTTTAAGCCAATCCCAGCGGGGAATGCAGAGAAACCACTACGGATGGTGGTATAAAATACTCTGATCTGCAATAGCATCTCCTTCTTGCTTGAATCTGGGCGAGCAAAATAAGAAAACTACCCGGTTTCCCTTGTACCCAGCATCAACGCTGCAGACTTTGTAAACTCTGCATTTGCTCGCCCTTTCCGAGTCCATCCTCAACAGGCAGGAAAAGGTGGGGGGAGCTCAATTAGACTGCAACTCCGAAGAATAAAAGCAGCCAAAATTCATACAAGCAGGGGAAACTGAACTCCCACTCCCTGGGGAACGGCACCACGGACCAGCACAAGCTGATCTTTCAGGTTCTATCACCACGGTAGGACAAGAGGCACATCCAATATAACTGGATGAGTCGGGTTAGCACTGCTCTGGAGACTGGTGTTCAACCTGGACTCATTTTTTGTCCTGCTAACAAAAGGCCCACAAACCCTCAGGGCAGCACAACTGAAGGAGCGCTGGAGCACACGAAATCCTTCAAACCAGCTTTAGTGCTGACCCTCGCACTGCAAAGTCACAGCCGCAGACACTCGCTAACAGCTTCAAAGCAAGTTCTTCAGATTTCAAAAAGCCTCAAGAACCACCGAGAATAAGAGGAGTTCCCTGCAGCTCTGTCACAACCTTCTCTTTTGTCTAACAGACTGTCGGCTGTGGTACCTCTGTGAGCGGAGGAAAGCGTTCCGCTGTTTTTCCCAGGCTTGGCACTTTCTTTCCTTCCACACTGAGGCTGGCTGACTTTTTGGACCGAACAGGTATAGGATGTCCTTGGAATAACGCATCTTCTGAGATTTCAGCTCCACGCTGCCTCTGTTAGACAAATGGACGTTAAGCTAGCAATCAAGCACAGATTTGTTTGCTAGGGGACAGGACAGGAAACTGGAAGGGTTTTTGTACACACATCCAACCAGCAAACTCCAAAGTGACTTTTTATTGACGACTGCATTGCAACTGTGCACCCATGGAGTGCTGCACTCGGAGGCAAGAGAGGCAGAGAGCTCGTTTGGCTTGGGCTAGTGTTAAGAACCCCAGCAAAGCCTCCACGTGTAGGTATCAAGTTGGGAGTGAGATTACGATTTCTGATTTCCATGATTAAAATTGTATTTTTGACCTCAATCCTGACCAGAGGTGAAAGTCAGAGATGTACTTCCCATCCCAGCAAACAAGTTAAGACTAAAGACACCCCAGTCCAGCTTTGCAGGTCAACTAAGGCTGTGCGCTAAAGATTTTGAGGCTATAACTAACACATCAAAGGGGAAGAATCAAAATGCTATAGTGTAGTGTGCTCCTAATAGTCCAGAAACAAAATTAACGGCAGCGGAAAACACTTTGCCATAGCGCTACTCATCAAATAATGCTCCCACTTTCCTGGGAAAAAACAACCTGGGCAAATACAGATATTGTTGAGTGAGTCATGTGAAGTGGAGAGTGCGCTGAAGTTTCTGATCACAAATAGCTCTATTTTCCTTGTGAATAACACAAGCTTACCCCCGCGATGGTTTGTTTCGCTGCTCCTTCCTCTTCCTGACCGTTTTCTTCTGGTGTGCAGTACCTGCCAGGAGAGGGAGAGAGAGAAGCGAGCTGTGTATCCGTCCTCTCCCACGGAATTCTCAGGAATTCACCCTCTGGACAAGAAAGGCTTTTTCAAGGCTTATTCTGACTACAGCCCCAGTTGCACACATCAACATGTGACAATATCGCCTCAACTTCCAGCACCGTTCTTTCTTAGCAGCAAGACTGGGATAGAATGAAGAGCTGGGAGCTTTGGAATTTTTATTTTTTTTTCCATCTACTTGTACAAGACTCCTTTTCCTTCTCTTTATCAGTTGCATTATTTAGAAAACAGAGAAGCAACCAGCACTTCCTCTATCGAGGGCTTTGTGATCTACTGCTGATAAACACTGCACGCTGGGTGTTCTACTGCAAGGTATAACAGGAACATCTGCAACTAGACTTGCATCCAAACAGAGTGAGCTTCGGGAAACTAAGGCCAGCACACTGAATTCCAAATGGGACAGCGACAGGATGTTTACTTGCCTTCTACAGGCCAGTCAAGAGAGTGACTATCCCCATTTGGAGAGGACTGTCATTCAAACCACACAGACTCTGAAGAGCAAACAAATACACAGACATTGAAGTTGTCCAGATATATGTCCCTGCTTCAAAAACAAGAATTCGCATTGTCACCAAAAGACACCTTTTTTTCAGGAGGGAGACCTACACCAGACTCTGACGGTATTCTACGCTCATTGTGCTTTAACGGCTTTCAGTCCAGCATGGTAAGAGGAGATATCACAAGCTTTGTCAAATCGTTTCAGTTAGTAACTAAATCCCCCTCAAAAAAGGCAAGAAAATGTTCCTTTTACTTGAAGGCATCATTCTCTATCAGTATTTTCTTTCCTTCTCTCCCCTCCAGCTTAGGGGAACCACTATTTTAATTTAAGCACACAACAGTGCCGCACAGCTAAATATAGCGCTAGTGTTTAAAGCGGGGAGAAGAACAGGGACAGAATTAGCTACAAAACAGGACTGTCGCAACTGAGTCTCTCTCTGCTCCCATCTACGCTTTCTCCTCTCTCATGTAAGGGCAGGTCACTGCAGAAAGATGCGTGCATCTTACCGCCGTACAAAATCTCTCCCTCTAGCTGCACCTACTGCCCCCAAAACCCGTTTCCCTCAACACCACAAAGCCCTCAGAACTCACACTCCTGCCAGCTCAGACAGCCAACACCAACGAGGCCACTGGCCTCTCAAACCCAAACGCACGCTGCCTTTTTCCCCCTCCTAGTCAAACCCCACGCATCCTCTAAGTCCCAAAAACTGCCTCAAGTCCCACCAGGCTTTACAAGCTCTCTCATCCTTATGCTCAGGATGCGAGTTTCCAAGTGAAAGAAATGAAATGTCAGCTCCCTGATGGCTCGGCAGAACGACTCACAAACCAAAACGGATTCTGCAAATCCAAGGACAACTTGGGACGGCCACCACTCGCACCCTTACTGGCTTTCTTCCCACAGCAAACACCACACCAGCACAAGCCTCTTTGTCACGCAGCACAGCTCTCACATGGGAGCTGTGTCGGAGATGCAACTGTCTTGCGAGCAATTCCGGAGCCGCAAGCTAGCTACTCCTCTTTCACAGCACTGAGACGATCACATACCATTGGTCATCTCCGAGACTCTACCAGAGGCTGACAGACAAACGCATGCAGAGCCAAAAGAAACAAGAACCATCATTAAAAGAGACTCTACCTGATCGTATCACCTCTCTGCGACCACTGCGGGCAGCAAACATCTATACATTCGACACCTGCACAGAAAAGCAGTAGTAAGAAAACAAGAAGTCGACTTTCAATCACCATCAGATGTACATAGCTCTCCATTTCTGAGTGATAAATAAAAAAAAAGAAAAACTTTGAATGCTGACTGTATGGTCAGGAAGTTCGAATTCTGGCAAGCGCTTGGAACATCATCTGCCAGTGTATAAGAAATGCCCTATTCCGATTTGAAGTCTACCCACAAAGTGGAACGGATTGGAATCAGGGGGATACTCACCGGTCCTTAGTGTTGGATGTGGATAGACCTCTCCTCCGTATTTTGGTTCTTCCAGGTGACTCACAGTCGTCACTGGTTCCTTAGAGGAGGCTTGAACACTTCGGGGCAGGAAACAAACAGCAGAGGAGAATCACAATTTTTATATGTGGGGCATTTGTTATCAGTGCGTACCAATTCACGGTGGCTTTTTGGGTTTTTCTTTAAAAAGAAAAAAATATCCTTTGCACATCCGACAAATACCTGCATCAACCTGAGGAGGCCACTTTACTCTGCGGGACAAGACAGCGTTCATTTCAACCAGCCTTGACCAATTCTGCTCAATCTATTTGTTAAAGATCATGCTGACAGTGAGAATGGCAATGTCCACAGTATCCACACTGCTGGGACATTTTACTTCAGACCTGCCCTGCTCTGACCTCAGGGACTATATGCTCAGTAGCAGTTGGAGTGCATTAGACACGTTCCCCAGGAACCTTCTCTGGTTTAGCTTCCTCTGAAAGGAATCTCTTTCTCATGCTCCAGATCTGCTCCAAAATATGAGCCAAACCACAATAAGCAACGACTGGCAGATTAGACGCTGAAAGCAGAGTCTTGACCCGCTCTCAAATGCAGTGCACTTAAACTCAGTGCAGCCAAAACTACATGAGAAAATTTTTCTGTATCATTTTCATGATATGGATTTTCATCTGAAGAGGCGGATTCTGGCGCAGCGCGCTCCTTCATGGGCGGCCTCAGGGGTAAGAAGCTGTCTGGAGCAGCTCTGATGCTCTGTTTGCCGTTCCGGCTTGTGCTGAAAACATCAACGGCAAAAGAAATCATATCCAGAGAACATTCAAATATGCACCTCCACCACCAACTACTTTGTCAAGCACGTACACCGATGATGATGGAGACAGACACGAGATGTTCATGACTTTCAGATGAAGATACGCTGTTGATTGTGTCCTCAGCCTCCTCTCAAGTTCAACACTTCCTCTTACCGCAGACCTTTAATCTCTAGCTAATATCCTCTGTCAATTAA
Organism: Vanellus vanellus; assembly: GCF_965231255.1. Lineage (NCBI taxonomy): Eukaryota > Metazoa > Chordata > Aves > Charadriiformes > Charadriidae > Vanellus > Vanellus vanellus. The sequence goes on along the minus strand of NW_028127296.1, from coordinate 3,916,796 downwards.
GTAGCTGGGTTTAAAGAAAAAGTTGAAAATTGGTTCTTCGGGGGGGAAGCAGCTGGAGACCTCCCTTACCATAGGCAGTAAACCTTTCGGGGAAGAAGTCAAAGAAAACAGAAGGATTTTTACCTCAGACGTGGAATTATCTTGTGAGGACGAGATAGTGTTTCCTTCGTCAAGTGAGCATGGGTTCCACACGGCATCTGACCTACGAGGGAAGAGCATAAGGCATCAGTAACTCTCAAAGGAAACTGAAGAGTTTTATGAGTTTATAGTAACGAGCTTCACCAAAGATAAATTGTCATTTTCTCTCTCACATCATCATATTATTTCTGTTATGTCACTTGAGGACATTTTCAGGTTTTCACACCGGCAACTACAGCAAGTTGTGCGCACAAGGTATTGCCAGCCGAAACCTGAAATACAAAAGGCTCCTCAGGATCTACTACCTAAAAGGACCATTGAAAACAATTTGCTTCTGGCAAGCTAACAGTGGACCTATCAGAAGGGAAGGACTGCATTCAAGGCAGCTCTGGCACTGAGATGACAACATAAACGCCCGGCCCCACTCCAGAAGCAATGCAAGGATGCAGGTAAGAAACAGAGGTCACGCTCAAGTCTTCCCAGATGCTGCCTCGTCCCGTGCCTGCAATAATCCGTACAGAACCCTAGGGGTAGGCTTGGACGGTACACAAGGTAGGGTGAAAATGAAACAAGTCGTATAACTTGATGTCAGCCTTACCAATTTGCAGCATTGCTCCATCTAGCGTAGAAAATCTTGGTCTTTTAGATGAAGTCTCAAAAGAAGTGGACCGAGGCTTAAAAGAAAACAAAAAAAAGTACCAATGTGAGTATAACCTGAATGTGAATCCAAGCAAAAAAACTTCCTGAGACTTAGTCACCTCTACTGTGAATTGGGGACCATGACTTGCTGGTTCAAATTGCAGAAGAATGCAAATCTTTGCAGGATCTCTGACAGGTACGCTTTAATTTTTGAATACAGGCTCTCATACGTGCAGCAATTAAAAGAATACAAGCTTGTCACTCAGTTATCACTCAGTCAGCTCCTAAACATTCCGAAGTGTGATAGTTCAGCCCTTGAAAAATATATTTTGTACAAATATGAGTTAACAACTCTCTCAGGAATTAAGAATTAGAGCACGACAGTCTCTTAGCCCTCTTATCCCATGGGGCAATAAGAAAAAGAGCACTACACCTTTGAACCAAACTAGGGAGTCAAGCAGTAGGTGGCTCATTTTTACAGAGCCAAAGTCCTACAGGAATCCTCTCCTGGGCTGCTGGCTAATGAGCAGAAAGAGGTTTATCCACAGGAAGTACGCAGTTTTTCTTCTCAGGTAGTGTATTTTGATTCCTTAACCACAAACTCGAGAAAGAGAAAAACGCAGACTTGAGTAAGGCAAACCCAGCCCACATTATAGCTGCCTGCTAGAAATGGAAAAGAACCACCTACAGCTGTACAGGCTCAGAGCAGGCTCAACCTCAAGATGCAGTAGGGAGAGCCGCTTGCTCTCGCACCTTGCACAGATCCTAATATTTCAAACCCCTCGCTAACCTCTTCCGCAGACTCTGTGACTGGAACATCTTCACTGACGGAAGCCGCCAGGCGTTTGGTTGCCTTGGTCGGCAACTGCACCACACCAGAAAGTTTCTCTTTCTGTTCAGAGATGGCATAATCTAAAAAACAAAGACAGGCCATATAAGAACATGATAGAAAACCAACAGAGGTACATTGCGAATACAGCTAGGAGGGAGCACACAGCTTTGATTTAAAATACTCTTTCTGCTGACACACGCGGGCTCACCGCCAGAGATCTGGGCTATCTCCTGCTGGCAGTAAAAGTATTGTGCCCTGCCACAGTCACCGCAGATAACGTCACACATATGGCTAAGCCCTACCGTACACCCTCAAGCCATTGGCTATAGGGATAGATAGCCACAAGGAAAGAACAGCTTGAAAAGCCACAGTTTCAGGAACAATGCCAGAGCACAAAAGCCAGACTTTTCCAAGGGACACGAAACCTCAGGAAAATCAGGCATATTCAATACTTCTGTAATGTGCAATACCTGATGTTCTCTTTTTCGGCAGACTCTCGTCACCATCGTCCACAGGTATCCAAACGCTGAGGAAAGAACACACACAACAGTGTTTTGCAACCCTAGGGAAGCTCCCAAGAGGCTGACTTCCCTTCACAGGGCCCAAACTTCCAAAGTTACTTTTCCTATCCCGAAGGTCTCCCCCTCCAAGTGCCCCTGGGATCATCTCAGGCACATACACCTAACTGCACCCCTCCTCAACACCCCCCAACCTCTCCCAGCCAATGACCGCTCTCAGAGAGCTAATTATCCCGCTGCAGCACATTAGGCCTCTTTTTCTCATTCGGTTAATGCTTCCTAACATTTTACATTTGTTCCTATCGCCAAAAAATTGAGTTTATATGTAATGTTTTCCTCTTTCCTCAGGGAAAGCAGCACACCAGAGATTACTACGCCATCTCATTTCCTAAATCACTACACTGAGTTGCAAAGAAAAGTCTAAGGAGGACAGGAAATAAAAGGTGGGAAAGCAACTCGTGCATACACCCACTTCAATCACTTTTTCCTTTGGGAATGGAGCACAAAGGTTGGTCCTAGGTGGGTTTTTGCCTCTATTTGCCCTCCCAAATGTCATGACAGACGGCAAGGATTCTTTGAAGAATTCTTTGGTCTTTCTTACACAAAAGAATTTCTTTGAAACTGTTATGCCCCCGAACCCTGCTGATATCATTGCTTCTGGACTATCTTCTCTCTGTATCAGGAGCACAAAGAAGTCCCTAAAAGCACCTTTCATACAATGTCAAAAGTATTGGCTATTCCTATGCTATTAAAGTCAGGCAGAAAATATTGGGGGGTAGGCATTAGAGGCAAATACCCTCCCATAAAGATGCATTCTTACTCAGCGTATTTCATACTTCAGAAGGCAAAAGTAGAGAAGACAAAATCTTTGTATCCTCCTGCTCAATTGTTCGCAGGAGCTAACTCCTTCTGAGCTGCTCTCCAGGCTCAAGGCTACGTCCTGAGAGAAGCGCAGTTTCAATACCTGACGGCACTTACGGCAACTGCCTGTGAACAGAAATGCCGCTTTCTCCAGCTTTACCAGAGCACCCGGCACCTGGGAGAGCCTTGTTTTGTCCTTTTTTACTTTACCAGCCACTTGGAGGTTTAGGATCAGTTTGAGGGCGAGAAAAGAGGAATTCTCTCCTGGGAAGTTGTACTAAGCTGCTCCCCGCTCCTTCACCACTCCAAGTCTCCACCCCCTCTTTTTCCCTTTTCAAGCCCCCGCTGTGCAGACGGAAAGCCAACGAGGGGGTGGCTTTGCCCACGGATTTGGGGGGAACATCTGGAAGCCACAGTCATCTCAGCATCACAGGGGAACGACTCTGACTGCGGCCCGGGGCGAGCCCACAGCGGCAGGAGCCACAGCCGCCGCACAGGGCCGGAAGGACGGGGCTGCCGGGCTGGGAGAGGGCGGGGGGGGCACGGGGCTGCCGGGGCCCACCACGAGCCCCACCGCCCCGGAGGGGGGGCTCTGGGCGGGCAGAGGGGCCGAGCCCAGCCCAGGGGAGGGCAGCCAGAGCCAGGGGAGCCCCAGAGCAAGACCCCGCCCTGCACCCGAGCCCACAGAGCGACTAACGCCGCTCCCGGCCGAGGCGCCGGGCGGGCTCCCGCCAAGGAGCCCCGGGGGTCCCGCAGGCCCCAGGCGGAGGGGGGAGTGGGCGCCGGGGCAATGCCCGGGGGCGGCCCTGAGGCGACGGGGCGGCTCGCTGACCTGGGGGGCGGCCTCTTGCGCGGCGTCGGGGCCGGGGGCGGCGAGGAGGGCACCGAGGGCCCCCCGCAGCCATCGTACAGGGGCGGCTGAGGGGGGAGAGAGGGGCGGGGCGGGGCGGTGGGTGCGCGCAGGCGCGCCGCCGTCTGTGCTCTGCCTGAGGGGGCCGTTAAGGGCCGCCCGGCCCGCTTCTGCCCCTGCCCTGCGGTGGGGCCGGGCCGGCGCCGTCCCGCCTCGCCCTCCTGTGTCTGGGGGAGGCGCTGGCCCTTCTCCGGAAGCCCCGAGCCGGGCCCCGGCTGGCAGCTGGGCGCCGGGACGCCGGAGGGTGCCGAGAGGCGGGGAAGAGGCCTGTCTGCCCTCGGGGAGAGGCCCCCACAGAGGCCGGAGGGGCCCCCCAGAAGCCCTCCAGAGAGCGGAGGGGCCCCCCAGAAGCCCTCCAGAGAGCGGAGGGGCCCCCCCGAGAGCGGAGAAGCCTTTCGGCGTCCCGCAGGACTGAGGCGAGCGGCACCGCCCGGCGGCGCGGGCTCTTGCGCGCCCCCTCCTGCCTCCTCTGCCCGCGGTGGGTGAGGGAATGCCAATCCCGGGCTTACCGAGCCCTTTCCTCCGCGCTCGCACGGCGCTTTGCGCCCCTCTGGCGCGGAGCTCCGCTGGCCGCATCCGGCTGCGCCATGGCTGCGGCGCGACTGGAAGGACGCGGACTGCGTTCGGCGTTCCACCATGGTGAGCGGCTGCGATGGAGCGGCGCCCGACCGCCGGCCGCGGGCAGCCCCGCTCGAGCCGCTGCTGCGGGGGCCGGCGAGCGTGTGGTGAGTGCTGAGCTGTGTGCGGGGGGTTGGCTGGCTCTTGGGGCACTGCCTCGCCCTGCCCTTGCTCCTAAGGGCGCTTTTCAATGTGATGCTCTTAAATGGAGGGCTGGGAGCGAGAGCGGCGTCCAGCCTGGGCAGGGGAGCTGGGTCTGCTCCTCCTCCCCCTGAGCAATGGTGGTTTGCAGGTAGCATCTGGTTGCAGTTGCTGGAACGCAGAGCAGGAGAGAGTTGTGTCCTGGTTTTCCCCTACAAAGGCAGGACACGGGTGGAAACGTGGCAGCGGGGAGGGACTGGGAGTAACTGGGAGCCCCTATCCACCTCCCAGCCCCATCGCGCTGGGTCGGGGCTGCAGTTCACCCCAATGCACCCTCGGGTGCACCCACGCTCTGTGAGGGGGGGTTTCAGGGCCTGAAGGGTTGTCCCCGTGTCCCTGCCGGGCTCACGGTGGTGGCACACTGCTCTGCGTGGGACTGGGAGTGGCCGGGAAGGGTCTGGCACGCTGGGGCTGTCACTGAGCATTGTTTTCTCTCCAACCATAGGGCTCCTCGATGTACCTCTTGGGTGTGTATGGAGCCCCCCCCCGGCCGGTGCCTTCCGCCATCAGCACCCAGTGAGTGCCTGGTACCCCTTTCCAGGAGATCTTCGCTTGGGCACCTTGGGAGGGTGAGCAGCTACTACCATGGGATGGTAGCATGGGGACAGCCACCTCCCTTGTCCCTTGTCCGGCCGGTCCCCTGACCCTCTCGCTCTTCTGTGCCCCTTCAGCTGCCGGAGCAAGAGTTTGTGAACCTGTTCATCGGGACGCAGGCGGTGGGGGCCATCATTGGGAAGAAGGGGCAGCACATCAAGCAGCTAGTGCGGTTTTTGGGGGCCTCCATCAAGGTGAGGAAGGGGCGCGGGGCTGGTCCTGCGTTTTGTGCCTCAGTTTCCCCTCCCCACTGCCGAGTGCAGGGAATGGGAGTCTGCGGGTTACAGTGTTGCTCCCCAAATTATCATAGAATCGTTTCGGTTGACAGAGACCTTGAACACCATCCAGTCCACCCTGCTGCCCTGGTCAGGGACACCTCCCACCCGCCCAGGTTGCTCCAAACCCTGACCAACCTGGCCTTGAACACCTCCAGGAATGGGGCAGCTACAGCTTCTCTTGCCATCTCATGTTGAGCTTCTCATCAATCAGCACCCCCAGGTCCTTCTCCTCAGGGCTGCTCTCCATCCATTCTCCGCCCAGCCTGGATTTTTGCTGGGGATTTCCCCGACCCGTGTGTAGGACCTTGCACTTGGCCTCCTTGAACTTCATGAGGTTGGCATGTGCCCACCTCTCCAGCCTGTCATTAGTAGAAGGCCAGGCCTGCAGCACCCTGGTTATCAGCCCAGCTCAGGTGGGAGGGGATGCTCCTGCATGGGGGGGTTGCCCTGCGTTGGGGAGGTACATCCCACCAAGGGAAGGTCTTGCTGAAGTGGGGGCTGCGCTCATGCTCCCTCTCACTCATCCCTCCTCAGATCGCCCCGGTAGAAGGTCCCGAGGCCAGCGAGCGGATGATCATCATCATGGGGCCGCCCGAGGCTCAGTTCAAGGTGCGCTGGGTGGGGGTTGTGGGTGGGGGGGACAGTAAGGGACAAGTCAAGGGCGTCCCTGTGGTCACCACTGTGCTGCCAGCCTGCCTTGGCCTCCCTCAGCACCAGGGGAGCTCTTTGCTGGGTACAGTGGTTTTGATGCTGCTGGACATGGGGACATCATCAGCTTTGGGGATGGAGAGGCACAGCGGGCGCTGCCTGATGGTTTTCCTTTCTGTCCATCTCCTCCCCAGGCCCAGGGGTGAATATGTTGGGGAGATGAAAGAGGAAAACGCGAAAGACGTGAAGCTTGAAGCCCACATCAAGGTGCCTTCCTTCGCTGCTAGCCGTGTGATAGGCAAAGGTGGCAAGATGGTAGGTGGTGGTGCCCCGGGGACGCAGAGTTGGGCATCAGCCATCACCCCTGCCCACCCCAGGGGGACAAATCCCGGGTGCACAGTGGTTTCAGCGATGTCTTGACCCTCAGCACCCATGTCCTGGTGGTGGTTCTTGTTGGCCCCAAGGAAGGGGGAGACACACAGGGTGCCTGGTGCCGTGGTGACACTGGCAGTGGAGGATTTTGGCTCTTCCACAACAAAACCCTTTTGTGGTTCGCTCCAGGTGAATGAACTGCAAATCTTAACCAGTGTGGAAATCCTTGTGCCACGCGACCAAACCCCGGACGAGAACGAGGAGGTCATCATTAAAATCATTGGGCATTTCTTTGCCAGTCAGGTACAGTTTGGCCGTGGCTTTACCCGATCTTCCCCGGCCGCTTTCGTCCACCGAGGAAAGGCACAGTGTGTGCTGAGCCCAGCACCACCCAAGCGTCCTGCCGCTCTTCTTTTGGGAGGTCCCTGTGCCCTCAAGAGGCACTGAAGGTGTATCGGTAGCTCCCCCGGCTATGCGAGTGCTGAAATTGAAGATTGGCTTGATTGAGCTAAAAATGGGTGTTTTGGATGCCGTGCGGAGCGGCACCCAGGGTGTGAATGGACTCCTCGGTGCGGGCAAAGCCACGTGCATCGCAGCTGGGTGCATCTTCCATAACTTTGTCTCCTGTACACTTAGGTGGCATGGCGACCCCCCAAAAAATTCAGGTGCTCTTGAGGAGCGATGGAGGAAGCACAAGTTTTTAAAAAAAAAAAAAAAAAAACAAACCAAAAAAAAAACCACCAAAACAAAACCCTTGAAATTACTTACAGCTTGTCTGCAGTGACAAGTTGGGAGCGGTGAGATGCTCGGTGGGGGCTTGGTGGTGGGTGGTGGGGGGAGAAGCGGTGCCCTGACCCCCACCTCTTGCTTTTCCCCTCTCCTCCCCAAGACTGCACAGCGCAAGATGAGGGAAATGCTCCAGCAGGTGAAGCAGCAGGAGCAGAAACACGCTCTGGGAGCCCCGGCCTCGCAGCACAGCAAGGGAGGCTCCCGCCGTGCCGCCCAGCACCGCCCGATGAATGTAACCCCAACGCCGGACATCCCCCCCCCTCCCAAACCCTCCTCCCCCACCCCCAGCAGGTCAGGGGAGCAAACCAAAGACCCCTCCCAAACACCCCCCACCCCCCCCATTCCCCGCGGCGCTGCGAGGATGCACAGCCGAGGGGTACGGGGAGGGCTCTCTCCCTCACCTCCCGACGCTCTCCCTTTAGTTGGACTAACATAGGCAGAGAGAGAGAAAGAGAGTTTTTATTATTCTTTTTTTTTTTTAATTTTTTATTTCCTAAAAGCCACCTGGTTTTCATCCCAGGCACGGCCAGAGGAGCTCGCCCAGCGTTGAGGGGGGGAGGTTGGGCTGCGTCACGCAGTGCAGTGGCTCATCAGTTTTTAGCATTAATGTAATGATAATGAAACTAACGGCGATTTTTAAGTTTTGTAAGGATTTTAATTCTTTATTTATTTATTTCATTTCAGAGGCGGTGGGGGCGGGAGGGGGATGTTTGTTTTTTAGCACAAGCCGGCTTTTCTAGAGGTTAAAGGAAAGGCTGTGCTCGGCTGTAAACCCTTTGGGGAAAGATCCCGGTTGCAAGGAGAGAAGGGGGAAAGAGGGGCAGGGGGGGAAAGCCAGATTTCCAAGAGGTTGTCAGCCCAGGGCTGGGGAAAAAAAAAACACTAGCAAAATAATTTTTTTTTTTTTAATTTCAAAAATAAAACGCATACAACCCTCAACCCCCGATGACACACACACAAAAACTACCTCAGGTTTTCATACCTCAGCACCGTGCGCTTCTGTTTCCCTTTTAGAGATTTTGTGTGCCTTACAAAACTGATAGCTGGAGCATTATTTTTGTTTATTTTCTTAATTAAAAAAAAAAAAATGAATTGGAAAACACGCTCTACTCTACTGAGTGCGAGGCGGGAGAAGGAAAGCAATCCCACGGGTACCAGAGCTCTTCCATAGTCTCCTTCTGCTGGCTGAGAGCCAGGGGCCGTTCCTTCGGAGAAAGCTTGAGAAATGTTTAAAAAGAGAAAAAGAAAGAAACATAAAAGAAAAAACGAGGGGAAAGAAGAAAAAAGGGAAAAAGATAAAAAGGGGGGAAAAGGAAAAAAGGGGGGGAAAAGGAAAAAAAAACAACAACCCCAAATATAAAAAAAGAAAGGTAGAAAGGAAAAAAAACCCTAACAAAACTAAGCAAGGTAAGTGGTGAAAGCCGTCCGGCAAGAGGAGGGATGAGAGCCAGCGGCACCGGCCCCGGGGGCTGTGACACCACACTGCAAAGTGTTCTGTGAAAAAAAACAACCAAAACCCACCCAACGACAACAACATCAAAAAACAAAGAGAAATCTCTCCAGCTCACACGAGCCTGAGCTTGCTCTCTGTTGCTTTCTCTCCAGTGACTCGGAGGGGGGGGGGGTGTCATAGCCGAGCTGAGAGTGGCGGGTGGTGGTGGTGGGAGTTTGCCCCATGGCTGTGATGGGGGGAGAAGGCGTGGGTGGGGAGTGGGGGATGTGGTGTGGGGTTTTTGAGGGTGGTGTGGGTTTTTTTGCCAGGTGTCGCTTTACCCAGTGGCTCGGGGAGCGTGACGAAACGGGAAAAAGGGCTTCACTGAGAGGTTCAAATTAACAATTTCTTTGGACTTCACTCACAGGTCCAATACGTCACTATTGCAAGTTCTGTGTGTGCGATGGCGATTACACTATTGCGGTTTAGAAGCAATTAGCGGGATCCACTATTGCAAGTTACAAATGATCCCGACAATTGACAACACAAACCACAAGGGCGCTAGATATTAATACCTTAAAAGAGTGCACCAGTCACAAACTCAATCGCATGCCCTATACCGTACGGATGTTTCTTAGTCACTTACCCTCTCTCTCTCAGGTGAGGTCGCTCCATCCCTGGGAAGTTACCCTGTACAGCGTCCTGGATGGGGGGGACAGATCTCCTAGGGGCCAGCTGTATCCTTGGAGGATTCCCCATTTGTCTCCCCAGACCCTGCGGTTTATATTTCCTGACTCGGTGAGGGTGCAGGATTATGCCCGAGTGGATTACACTGTCTGGGATATTTCCCTCTGGTGGTGCCATAGCGAAGTCTCTGTTGCCAATTTGTGATGTCCGGCGCTCAACGTCACGGGAAGAGTGGTGGGATGGGACTCGGGGCATTTTGATTGTTAAGGGCCATTTGGTTTTGGTTGTTCTGTGCCATCTTGAGATAAGCCCGGGCTGAGCTGTTTTGCAGCTCCCCCCAAGTTCTCTCTGCACAGCCAAGGCACGGCGGGGATGGAGCTGAGTGGGATGGCAGCTCCCTGCCTCTCACCTCTTGTGCTCTGAAACCGGCTTGGCTGGCTGCTCCCACACAGTGTGTTACTGGCTTGCCCAGCAGGTAAAGAACCCAGATTTGGGACACCACTGGGGTGTCCATAAGGGGTCCTGGGCAGCCCTTATGGGGTCCTGGGGGGGACTCTTGCAGGCCAGAGGGAGTCTGGGGCAGCCCTTCAAGGATCTGGGGGTCCCCTCTGGTGCCTCTGGGGAGGCTTTTGTGTCTGGAGAGGGCCCAGCTGGTTTCAAGAGGTGCTTCCTCCCTTTCTCCAGCCCACCCAGCTCCCCCGACACCACCACCCCCCCAGGTTGGTGGGTGTCAGCAGTGCCAGCCTGTCCCACTGGGTCGGGCACTGAGGGGGGCACAGCCCCAGCCGCGGGATGGGAGGAGGAACCACAGCACCAGGGATAGAGACCAACATTTTATTTCTTTAACATTTCCCATGGGGGGCACCCCAGGGTTGTGCGGCTGCACCGCAGCTGGTGCCAGGAGGGACTCCAACGTCCCCCCCACAGCTCACCTGGCTCCGCTCGTGATGCTTTTGATGGGGCTCAGCACGGTCTCTTCTGTGCTACGGACCAAGCGGCTCCAGGTAGGCGACTGCTGCACTGCACTGTGCCGCAGTGTGGGGAGGGGTGGGGGGCTGCGGCGCGGGGCTGGGAGCTGCTCCCGTCTCACCCAGCTCCTGGGGTCCAGGAGAGGGACTGGAAAAAGCCAAAGCAATGGACGGGGCTGTGCCCAGGGCTGCTGGCCGCTCACTCCGTCCCCTCCCTCAGCAGCTTCTCGGCTAGCGGATGAAGGATGGGAGCTAGAGTCAACACAGGAGAAGCAGGGAGTGTGGGGGAGACCCCCAGATCCTGCCCCAGACCCTCAGCCCATGTCCTGCCCTGCCTGCGCTGGGCAGCCCTGCCCGCCTGCTGAGGAGGGGGTTCTGCTCGCAGGCCCTGACAGAGGAGACAGGGTGCAGCGGGTCTCTTCTCTCTCCTCCTCTGCAGAGCAACCGAGGAGGCAGTGAGGAGGCAGCACCGGGCCCCGCAGGACCCACTGGGCTCCCTGCCAACCATATACCATCTGAGCAGTGATGCCTCTCTCTACCCCCTGCCCCCCGCAAGCCCTCAAGGTCCCCCTGCCCTCCTCTGCCGCCTATAGGTCCTATCAGTGGGGACAGCTCCTTCTGTACCAAGGAATCCCCCAGGCTCCTGGGCCCCCCGAGGGCCACCGCAAGAGCCCCTGCAGCCTGTGCTCGCTGGCCAACTCGGAGGACTGCAGCAGCCTGTTGAGGAGCAGCTCCTCTCCCCAGAGATCCCTCTACCACTTCCTGGAGCCTTGGCCCAGTGCAGCAACAGAGCCAGTGGTGCTCACACACTCAGCACAACCCCACTCTCCCATGGCTGCTGGTGGAGCAGTGGGGAAACCGGGGCTGGTCCTCAGCCAGGAGCCCCCACAGGAGCTGCCAGCAGGGACTGAGAAAGAGTGGGTTCCCAGGCAGGGGACGGAACTGAGTGTGGAAGCATACGCTGTGGGGCTCTGAGCTGCTGCATGGTGCCAGTTCTATCCAACGTCAGGCAGTACGTTCCCAGATGTCACTGCTAACAACTCTTCCGAGGAAGTGGGGCCATTTCTGTAGTCGTAGCCTGCCTGGAGAAACAGCCCCACAGAGCTAAGAGTCCGCTGAGCAGCAAGGGAGCAGAGTCGCTGACTCTCAACCAAGGACTGAAATACAGCAACCCACTCTATTGCCTTCCCCCTTCGCCCGCTGCCTCCCACAGTTTAGAAGAAAAGAACCAGGGAGCTCCAAATGAGGGGACCCCTCCCCCACTCCCCCAAATCTGCCCAACACCCCCAAACCTCCCTCAAGACACGGGACTCTTCCCACACACCTCCACTCCCCACACCGCCAACCCCCCCCCTCCCCCAACGCTCCAAAAAGCAGCAGTCCTTAGGGCAGACTCCTTAAGCTGACTCCACAGCTACGGCTCCCCGTGGGCTTTGGGGGAGACAAGGGGGCCCCGGGGCTCTCCGTGGGCTTTAAGGGGGTCCCAGGGCTGCCCACGGGCTCTCAGCAATGCCCGTGCCCACCACCCACCCCCGCTTCAGGGGGCCCAGCGCTGACACCCCCCGACCCATCTCGGGGGTACCTGGGGGGACTCGGCCGTGGGCTGGAGGCGGGCGAAGGGGGCACGGCCGGGCTGACCTGCCGGGGGGGGCTGAGAGCGGAGCCCAGAGCGGAGCCAAGCGCCCGGCCAGGCCGGCCCCGGGCACCCTGCGCTGCGGCCGGGGCTGCCGCCACCTGCGGGGAGCGAGCGGGGGGTGAGGGGACGGCAGCGGAGGACGGGGGAGCCTGAATCGGCCCTGTTCTCCCCGAGGACCCCCCACTCGGCTCTGTCCCCCACAAACAGGCCCAGACTAACCCCCGCGCCCCCCAGCCCGGTCCCGCCACCCCACAAACCCCCTGAACCTGCCCTGGACACCTCCGCGCCGCCCCCCCGTCTTCCCCGGTACCGACCGCCGCCGCACACCGGAAACGTTCTCCTTCGCGTCCGCCCACCCGCGCATGCGCCAAGGGCCAGACCCGGGCCACGCCCCCCAGGGGGGGGGCGCCGCGCCGAGGGGAAGGAGGTCCCCTCAGCCCCGCGCCACCGCTTCCCTCCGCCCCGGGCACTGCGAGGCCGAAGAAACCAGCCCAGCCCTCCCCAAAATGAGGGTGTGTCGTTGTTGGGACGGACACGACACTGGACATCAAGTTGCAGCAATCCAATTTCTTTATTTAACAAGCAGTGCTTTTTTATATTCTCTTACCCAGGTGCTTATCTATGCATATATTCAGCATTCTACTTTTGCCCGATACGCTCTCACATCACACGCTGTTCATGCTCTGGTCAGAGCCAGGATGTTTGCCAACCCTTATCCTTTTACTTAGCTCTTCTCAGGACTCCCCAGTCTCTTCAAGGGTCCACGGATATCTGCTCAAGGTCAATGTTAAACTCGCATTCTGGTCCCTCGGACCAGCCGAGGTTTCCCACAGGGGACAAGAGTCCCCTGGTCCATGGTGCTGCACTGCCTCAGCTAAGCAGCGTTGGGTTTTGTTTGCAGTACAACCTGTGCAAAGTGAGGAAGATCTTCGTGGGCACCAAAGGAATCCCTCATCTGGTCACCCACAATGCCCGCACCATCCGCTATCCAGACCCCCTCTTCAAGGTGAATGATACGGTCCAGACCGACCTGGAGACAGGCAAGATCACAGATTTCATCAAGTTTGACACAGGTGGGTCTTGCACCCCATGTGGCAGTTCCCCACTGTGGAGAGCAGTACAGGAGTTAAGTACAAATGCCAAACAGCTTTTCTCTAAAATAAAGAAGCAGTGGTGGCAGTCTTGGGAAAGGGGTGGTTTCCCAAGAAACCACCTGGAGCAGGGTTTCCTCCCGTGTAGGAGGCGTTTGGCATAGGGACTTGGAGGGATTCCAAAAGCAAGCAGGCACCAGGTAAAAGCAATGAGCTGGTGGAGGGGTTGCTTGAGTCTTGGGACCAGAGAGAGCTCTTTGGCTCCTCGAAGTGTGCCGGTGTTCCTGTGGGACATGCAGGTGTCCCCAGGTGCTCTGGTGGCCGCTCCGTGGGCCAGTGTGGCCCTGTCGCTGCCCTTCTCCAGTGGTGCTCCTCAAGGAGCCAAGAGGAAGGCCTTCACCATGGCTCCTGGTGCCAGCTCTTCTCACACCTGTATTCCGTGCCAACTTGGGCCGTATTGGAGTGATCACCAACCAGGAGAGACACCCCAGGTCATTCGACGTGGTTCACGTGAAGGATGCCAATGGCAATAGCTTTGCTACCAGGCTCTCCAACATCTTTGTTATTGGCAAAGTAAGGCTGCGTGGGCACAAGGCGGGTGGGTGCTCTCCTAGCTCCCCAGGGCTCGGTGCTGGGGCCGGTTCTGTTTAATGTCTTTATCAACGATGTGGAGGAGGGGATCGAGTGCAGCCTCGCTAAGTTTGTAGAGGACACCAAGTTGGGTGAGAATGTTGATCTAGTGGTGGGTAGGAAGGCTCTACAGAGGGATCTGGACAGGCTGGCTGGCTGGGCTGCAGACAATGGTATGAGTTTCAACAAGGCCAAGTGTCAGGTCTTGCACTTGGGTGACAACCCCGTGCAGTGCTACGGGCTTGGGGAAGTGTGGCTGGAAAGCTGCCTGGCAGAAAGGGACCTGGGGGTGTTGGTCAATAGCCATCTTTCTCCTGAGATGGGCCAGGCACAGACAAACATTGGGGGAAAATTGTCATCTTTTATTGGCCTCAGAAAGCCTCCATAGCCGAGCGGAGGCTGGCAGCACGATGTCCTCAGGGCAGATGAATGTCTGGGGCACTGTCCATGCACCCATCCTTCGGTTGCCTGGATGCTGTGCAGGCTCAGGGCCAGATGCCATCTCTGGGGACCCGCCTGGCACTGGCAGCAGGACACTACTGTTCTTTCTGTCCCGCTATGCAGGTACAGCGGAAAGCCCTGCGCAGAGCCCTGAGCGCCCTCCTGAAGAAGGAGGGCCGTCGCTGTCGAGCCAGGGTGTGTGGCAGGGCCACGATGCCTGCGGGGAACAGAGAGCTGTAGGTGAGGGGCTGGGCAGGCAACGGGCAAGCCGCTGCCAGCCCCCTGCCACCGAGGCGGTTCCCCAGGGAGGGGTGGCCACAGCATGGCCAGTCCCTGTGTGTGCAATGCTGCCGACCTGCCCTGGGTGCCGCTCGCCGGGATGAGCAGCACCCAGCCAGGCCTGCCCTCGGCTCAGGGACCTACCTGGGACATCCTCCAGCACGTCCCTGCAGCTGCAGGAGGGCTGTGCGCTGCCTGGATGCTCGGAGAGCGCCTGCAGGGGAAGAGCAAGAGCAGAGGTAGGGGAGGGAGGGGATGTCAGCGGGAGACCTGGAGGGCACCAGGCAGCAGCCCGGGCACTGCGCCTGCCTTTGGCAACTCAGGATGCCCGGTGCTGGCCACGTGCGCCTGGCTCACCTGGTGCTGAGGTTCCGGAGCCATGGGAGAAGCTGCTGCACCTCCCTGGTCGTCTGCGGCTGGGGCGAGAGGGGCTGTGCTGGCCTCTGCGTGAGGCTCTGCAGCCAAGAGATGCTCGGTGTCTTGGTGTGCTGCAGGTGTTCTCGCAGCCATCTCTGCATCCGCGCTCTGTGCCTGCTCCTGCTGGATCACAAGCACAGCACCGGCCACGGCCTCCCGCACAGTGTGCCAGGCAACGTCCTGCAGAGCCTCCTCATATGCTGTGGGGCTGTGCGGGGCAGATGCCTGGCTCTCTGCCTCTTCTGCTGGGGCAAAGTGGGGTGCGCCGTCTGCCGGAGCGTTTTGGAGCACTGAAGCAGCCACTTCATCCTCCTGCACTGCCGGGGAGACAACAGCTGTGCTGTCCTCTCCATGAGCCTCTGTGGTCACCGGACCCTCGGTGCCCTGAGGTACTGCCGGTGTTCTTGCTGCCTGTTCTTGTTGGAATACAAGCACAGCGCTGGCCACAACCTCCCTCACAATGCACCAGGCTGCATCCTGCAGTGCTGCCCCGTAGCCTGCGGGGTTGTGTGGGGCAGCTGCCCGGCTCTTTGCCTCTGCTGCTGGGGCCTGCTCGCCAAAGGCAGAAGCTGGCTCCTCTGCCTCCTCTTGTGCCACAGGAGCGAGTAGTGTGCGCTGCCCCTCTTCCTCATGAGCTCCGGCCAAGCCAGAAGCTGTTGGTTCAATGTCCCTGGGACCATAGCTGGGACTTTGCAGATCCCCAGCTCTGTCTCCGGTCCCCTCTGTGTCCATGCTGCTGGGCCAGCCAGGCCCCTCCTGGGGACTAGAGTGGGCATCCTGGAAGAGCTCCTGGACCAAGGAGTTGTTGACACAGATGCTGGGGATGTTGATGTCTTCCCCCTGGGTCAGCTCTTTGTCACTGTCGTTCTGACACTCCTCCTCGGCCAAGGCCTTTTCCTCTGGGCAGTCCCGCTGACACTGCAGGCTGGCATTCCTGAGCTGGGCCAGACTGTGCCCGGTGCGGGCCAGGAAGCTCCTCCCCAGCTCCTCCGGAGCCTGCATCTTGATGGATAGGATGTCGAGATGCTCTGCAGAAGCCTGGTGGTGCACCCCCGGTGATCTCTTGTAGAGGTCGCACCTGATCCACATCGCCCACATTGCTGGGTTGTGCTCCGCTGCGTGTCCCCAGCACCCTGGCCTCATATGCTGTCCCCGGGCAGCTGGTGCAGGGCCCCTGACGGCAGCATCAGTGTCCCCCCCATGCATGGGGATCAGGCGAGAGCTGAGCTGCAGGAGCCTTGCTCCCATTGACACCTGGACCTCGTCTGTTCTTGCTGTTATTGACAGGGCCCTGTTACGTGCCCAGTCCCACGGTGCCACTGCCTGCTGGCTGTGACTCCAGCTCCCGCGGAAAACCTTGCCTGGGACCTCACTGGTGAGGCACAGAGCTGTCCCCTTCACAGCTGGTGTATAGGCCGCAGGGCTCTGCGTGGCAGGCCTGAATCTCCTGACCCTCGCAGGTCTGCCCCGCTCACCGCAGGTGCCCCGAGGAGGTGGGACTGGCTGTCGGTGTCTGATGGCTGCACTGCTGCTGGCCGTGTCCCATGCCCCGGCAGAAGGTGCAGCGGGTGCTGCTGGCAGAGCAGGCAGCCTGCAGCGGGTGCTGTCAGCTGCTGGTAGCCGAGCTGCGGGTGCGTATCTGGGTGCCGCTGCCCGCCCGGGCAGAGTCTCCAGTTTCTCCACGATGCTGGGCAGTACCATCGGGTTGCAGGGCAGTGCCTCCATGTGTGCCACGCTGTCTGTCTGCAAAAGAAGCTGAGGAGAGAGGCTGTGAGACAGTGGCCCTTGCCCCCCTTGTAACAGCTGGAAGAGCTCCTGTGGCCGGGCTCCCCCGCCAGCCCCCAGGGCAGCGCTCAGCCCCACAGGCAGCTGCCGCCCTGTTCCCACAGCCGGCTGGGAGAGGGCTGGTCCCCGCAGGAGCATCCCCGGCATGCCCAGGCAGCCTGATGGGCATGGCACAGGGGGTCCAGCTTGCTACAGGGGCTGAGCCCGCCTGTCCTCTCCTGCACCTCCCACCTGCCCGTTGGCAGCTCCCCAGGGTCGGGAAAACATTCAGCCCCGTCTCTCGCAGGTTCCCTACCTGTGCGTGGCGACTCCCAGCGGCCTGCAAGCTCTCTGGGCAGTGCAGCTCTGGCAGCCTGACCCCGTGGAGGGACGAGGCTGGGCTCTGCCTGCCCTGCGGTGCTGGCGTTGGTGGCCTGTGGCCCACCTGCGGGCAGAAGAAGGAGAAGGCATGGGATGGAGGTGGCTGCCTTGGCACAGTGGCCCCCAGAGTGCCATCCAGCCCGGCCTCGGCACCAAGGCAGCTCGGTGCGGCCCCATCCCACCAGCAGCCTCTCCCTCCTGCCCTATCCCTCACCTGGCGCCTCTTCTGCAGGCTCAGCAGCCCCTTGTTGGGCTGAGATGGCGTGTTCGCGTCTCTGTCCATGGGCATCTTCGGCGTCCTGTGCCGTAGAGCTGCCGTGGGCACCCAGGGGAGATGCTGCCTCCTGAGGCAGGTGCTCTCCTGGGAGTGGGCACCCCAGGGCTCTGGCCCCTTATATACCCCACGGTCACTGTGGCCACCCGTGTCACAATGGCCGCTGGGCATGATGCGGTGCCCCCATCACAAAGCGCTGGCAGTCGCCATGGTGATGCCCATGCCCATGACCGGCTGGGACCAGCTTGGACTGGTTGTGCCATGGCTCCGAGGTGGCCATGCCCAGCATGGGTCAGCCCCTGCTCTCCCCTCAGAGAGGCCCTGGGAGGCCCGAGCCAATGCCTCCTGCACAGCTCGGTGCCAGCGGCCTCTGCAGAGCTCAGACCTGGGTGCCTTCAGCAGCTCGGAGTGCCACCGCCCTGGGCCTTGTCCCCCGGCATTGCTCCTGCCCGGCTCCTGGAGGTGTGCCAGTGTTCCTGCCGGACATGTAAATTGAGCCCGGTGGTGAACTGGTTGAGCCTGGTGATGAACTGGATTTTCCTCTCCCTGAACTTACTGGCCTGTCTGGATCTACTGGCTCTCCATGACAGCAACCATCAGACAGGCACCAGGAGCATGTTCGGTGTCTGCGCAGCTGTCGCACTGCTGGCTGTTGGCCGCCTCTTTGCCCTCAGCTGCCACAATGCTGAGCTCTGCACTGCCGGACAAGCTGATGCCGACACCACACATGAGCTCTGATGGGGTCCTGCGATGGGTGTCACCCCCCTGAGGGATCGGGAAAGGGTCATGGGGACACCCTGACCCGCTGCTACAGGATGAGTGGCCCCCCCTGGGTGGCTGGTGACCCCCAAAGCATCCTTGTCCCCAGTGCCTCTGTGGTGGCAGGGGGGGTTGGAAGCATGTGGGGAGGTGTATTCTCCCTATTTAAAAAAAAAAAAAAAAGGTGTTTCTGCAGATCCCCACCCTTCCTCTGCATGTTTTTTTTGGGGGGGGAACCTACTCCAGATCTGCCCCCTGCCCAGCACGGGGCTCTGTGCACGTGCGAGTTGCACGGTGGAACCGCGTTGTCCCGCGCAGCGGTGCCGGAGTCAGGCTCACACGAGTGTTCCTGGTACACGGGGCGCCTCTGTGCACACCTGCTGTTGTGTTGCACAATCGCCCCTGGTGCAGGGTGGGGGTTCCGTGAGCACCAATGCTTCTGTTGCACAATGGTCCCTGGTGCACGGGGGAGTTTCTGCGTCCACAGACACCGCACGAACACGCGCCAGCACCACGCTCCGCCCGTTCCACTCCCGAGCCCTAGCGGCTCTGCCCCGGGCAGCGCGGTACAGCGGGGATGGCGTGAGTCGTCGTGCGGATGCGCACCCCAAGGGAATGGCACGGGGACTACAACTCCCGCGTGCCCCGCGCCGCCAGCCGGCCGAAACCACACTCGAGGCTGCGAGTGGGGCTCTGTGTGTGTCAGAGTGGGCGATGGTGTCATTTGGGGCAGCCCAAGGTCACCGGGGGTGGGGGGTGGGGGGCAGTGCTGCGGTGGAGGAGCAGGTGAGTGGGGGATGGGGAGGGTCAAGTGGGGGTCGCTCCAAAAGAGGTGGGTCACAGCCCCCAAATGTCTGGAAGTTCATGGGGGGATTAAATACCATTAAAACCTGTGAATGTGGGTGTGAGGCACTGAAATGGAGAAAAAGCCCTTATTTTAATCTATGTTGATAAATGAGCATTCATTTATGTATATCGAAGGAGTTCAAAATAAAAACCTACTCTAAAAAAAAATATCTACTCTATTATATAGGAGAAAGGTTAACAAAACTGCCACCTTAGATTTCTGGAGGGCAAATTTTAATCTATTCAGAAGACTGCTAGACAGAATCCCTTGGGAGGATGCCCTGATGGATACAGGAGTCCAGGAAGGATGGACATACTTCAAGAAAGAAGTCTTAAAGGCACAGGAGCAGGCTGTTCCCATGTGCCGAAAAACAAGTAGGCGGGTGTCCTGGTTTGAGAGACACAGGACTAATTTCTCTTCTAACACTTGGGAAAACTGCACTTTCAGAAGACTCCAGTGTCTGAATTTGTGAAAATATTGACTTTACAGCCAGCTATGGTGTGTGGGTCTCAAGGTCTCAGTGTTTTCGAGCTAGCCAGGTGCAGGGATGAGGAGGAGCGAGACCCGGGCACTTGACCCAAGCTGGCCAACAGGATTATTTCATACCATCAGCGTCACACTCATTATAAATTAGAAAGTTTGCTGCAAAGTTCTCTCTCTCCCTTGATGGCTGCCATCCTGAGAACTTCGTGCCCTGGTGCCGGAGCCCTGAGCCCTTCCCTTCCTCCTGAAGCCGTAGCGCTCGCAGTGTCCCACATTAGCTGTCCACTGCTGGGAGTGCACAGCTTCCTACTGATAGAATTGGCTGAGTATAATCTTTGCATATTCTGTACTGGTGTCGGGATCAATATCAGTTCTTTAGTGCTGTTAATGTTAATTATCTAATCTTATTCTATTAAATCTGTTTATACTTCAGCTCTCGGGTTTTCTTGTTTTTCCCAATTTCCCTTTCCCAGGTGGGGAGGGGTCGTTGGGTGATAGAATGATTGTCTAAATGACAACAAATTGTTATGGGTCTCTCAAACCTTAACACTCCTGAAGACACCATTGCAAACTGAAATTAACATCACTGTGCACCAGTTATTCTTTATGTTGTCTCTATTTTTTTCAGTCTTTCCCTGTCTGTTTTGTGCTGGGGTTGTGTCTTTCTGGTGGCCAGAAATGGCCTTGTCATTACAATTCTCAGAGAAGGACTGGCAGTGTAACGTGCTCTTGTTGTTGTTTCCCCAGCATCATCTTTTTGCCACTCCAGCATCTTTTTGGTGGAAAGAACTGACCTGGAAGCACTGATTGTTGTGGAAAGGTAAACTTGTAGTGTGACTGTTTGGTGGTATTGTTTCTTGTGTAACTCTGCTTTTCACATGGCTTGTCTCAGCTAGTGAATGCTTTAAGTGAAATGCTACTTTGTTTATGTTTCCAAATTGATGTACTGAAGGTGTTGGGTTGGAATGTGTTTTTCTGTACAACCTAGAGTTTTGGGGAAAAGAGCAACAAGCTTTAAGATTTTGATCCTTGCGTGTCACAAAGTGGCAATGTGCCTTTGAAAAACTGTTCTATGGGATTCTAATAAAAGAAGCAGCAACTTGGAACTTGGTGTTATTTTAATCAGTCTTTAATCAGTCTTACCCCGGCAGAAAACACTCATTCCCTCCAAGAAGCAGCAGAGGTTTCTAGTATGAGCCGGGCCTCTGCTTCCCAGCATGAAAAGGTCAAGATTGGTGAAGATACGGCGGCCTTGTGGAAGGAAAGGGAAAGGTACTGGAAGCAGAGGAGCCGCAGCAAGGCAGCGGGGCTGCGCCTGGGGGCCTCTTCCCGCTCTTGCCCTCGGCATCCCGTCGGGGCGGGAAGAGGCGGACGCCTCCAGCGGCGCCTGTGCTGTCGGCACCGGTGACTCGGGGCCCGATGCTCCTGGCTGCCGCCGTCAGTGCCACCGGCCCCGAGCTCGCTGGCGGGAGCAGTCGGGGCGGGAAAAGGCTTCTGCGTTGCTCCTCTTGCGCAGACGTGGCTGTGCTACTTACCCGCCCCGACGGGGGCTCCCCCGGCCGGGGGCTGCCCCTCCTGCCGCTGCCTGTGCCGCTGCGCTGCGCTGCGGGGGCTGCTCTGGGCGGCCCCTCGGGCTCCTTTCGCTCCGCATCGGGCAACCTGCGGCGCTCGGTGACTCCCGGGCGCAGCCCCGCAGGGCTCTGCCCGCCCCGCGGTGGCCCCACCGCCCTCCCAGCGGGGGAGAGGGCGGGTACGGACGGGACGGTGTGTGCGGCACAGAGCCCGTGCGGCGGGGCCCGGGGCAGGCAGGAGGGTCCGGCAGTGCCCCCCGCCGGCTGCCCCGCCAAAGGGGGATGGCCGCCGGGACGGAGCCGGCCCCAGCCCAGCCCCGGGGCTGCCCCGACGCCCGGACAGCGGGGACCCGAGGGACACCGAGCGGCTGCCCCGGGCCGGCCGGGACCTCGGGGCAGCGCAGGAGGGGAGCGCCCCGCGGCCGCCTCCCGGGGCGGCTCGGCCCCTCCGCCCGCCGCTCCTCTGCCCGCCCTGCGCCAGCCCGGCCCCGCCGCCGCGCTCGGGGACGGCCCTGACCGGCCGAGAGGGGCGGCGAGATGACGAGCCGATCCGAGCGGGGCCGAGTGTTGCCGAGCGGAGCCGAGCGGCAGCCGGTACCTCTCGCCACAGCCGCTGGCGAGACCTGGGCGTTGCCCGGGCAACGGCGGGAGGCTCAAACGCGCCGCAGCGGAGGGAGCGGCCGGTGGCCGAGGGAGCCGCTCCGGGGCCGGCCCGCTCCGCGGCGGAGAGCAGCGCAGCGCAGCGGCGGGTGTCGTCCCGCGGGGCCGCGGCCACCCCCGGCCCTGTACCGAGCAGCCTGGGGAGCACCAGCGAGCAGCAGCGCCGCCAGCGGAGCGGGCAGCCAGAGCGGAGCCAGGGCAGCGTCGCCGCCCTGCGGCTCAAGAGGTGAGCTCGGTCGGTGGCTGTCGCCCTCCGGGAAGGAGCTCGGCTGTGGCATCCGCCGGCAGAAAGCCGTGTCCGCTGCGCTCGGCAGGATGGATGTGGCGGCCCAGGCGGAGCTCCCAGGAGAACCCGCAGCCGGCCAGGCCGCAGGGCGAGGCGGGGCCTGTCCCTGCTGAGGGGCGGCAGCGGGGAGAGCAGCCGTGAGGGGGGAGCAGGGGGACGGTGCGCTCGGCCTGGCGGCAGAGCCGGGGGGGAAGGAGAAAGGCTGAGGAGCAGCCGGGAGCGTGAGCGAGAGAGAGAGGGGCCGCTGGAGCCACGCTCTGCTCTCCCGGAGACGGGGACGGGAACGGAGGACCCGATCTGCCGGGCAGACCCTCCTCTTGGGGAAGTCTGCTGCCCCCCTGGGCCCGGGTTAAGGACGTCACTAGGAAACTTCCCGGCCTGGTACGGCCCTCGGACTATTGCCCAGCGCTGCTCTTCCCTGTGGGTGGCCACGAAGCCACAATGTGTAGTCCGAGGGCGATCCGGAGAGACTTCAGGGCCTTGGGATGGGTGGTAAGGGAATCTGGAGCACCGGCTATTTTTCCTCTCTCCTTCCAGTTATGTGCAGCGACACTGGAAGGAACAGACGGACCTGGTCTTTTAATACATGGTTCTGTGGCTGCTGTCACCACCACAATTTTGTTGGGTGGGGTTTTTTTGGTTTTTGGGGTTTTTTTGTTTGTTTTTTTTTTTTTTTGGGGGGGGGGGTTGGTTTTTTTTTTGTTTTGTTTTTTTTTTTTTTTTTCTTTTTCACAAATAGGGTGGCCTCCATGGTGCCAGGCCTGCTGGGGTCAGATGGGATTGAGCTTTCTGAAAGGGGGAAGAGGGTCTTCGCTCAGGAGCCAGCAGGGCTCATTGGCAGAGCTTTAAACTAGACTTGAAGGGGTCAGGGATAGGATCAGGCTTGCCCATGACAAGCTGCGGGAACATGCTAAGGTCAGGGGGACGGGGCGCCAGCGAGGACCCTCAGCCTGTTGGTCTGAGACGTGCTGGGTGCAGCAGACTCGGAGTCTTATGGAGATGAGCCAGGAGCTTCTGACGGAACAGAAGCCAACAGGGAAACATCAGTGAAATCACAGTGTCATAGAATCATTTGGGTTGGAAGGGACCTTTAGAGGTTGTTGAGTCCAACCCCCTGCAATAAGCAGGGATGGGGCATCTGGGAAGATTATGTTTTTTGATGATGAGGGTGGGGAGACACTGGCCCAGGTTGCCCAAAGAGGTGGGAGATGGCCCATACCTGGAAACATTCCAGGTCAGGTTGGATGGGGCTCTGAGCAACCAGATCCAATTGAAGACAACCCAGACCATTCTATGATTAATTACCGCTTAGAAGAAACATACAAAGGAAAACTGAGTTAGAATCAAGTTAGGCTGATTCACACGGGGACTGGAGACGCAAAGAGTAAGGAAGACCCTCCCATTGAGTCATGAGGTTCAGAGTGGATCCCCTTGCCTTCTAAACTCCTTATGGAGCCCAGGTCTCAGACTTGGAGAACAGCTTATGTCTAACGGAATTATCTATACAATGTTTGCAATAATATTGAGTAGCTGCATGGATTAGTAATGTCTCATTAGTACTAATTCAGCACGCTCTCAGTCACTTACTGAGGATCTGCCGCAGCTAAGGCATCTCTCCGCCTTGGGTGAGGAAGGCTCTCAGTCTCAGGTAAGGAATCTCTAACCTTGAGAGTCGCCCCTGCCCACGGGGAGAGTCGCCTGGCGTGCAGTCCAGCTGCCATTCAGGGAGAGGTCAAATTGGGCTCCTCCTGACGGTGATATTTATCGAGGGGAGTAGTTGGCTGTTAGGCGATAGCACAGGCGAGAGAGATGTCTTTTGTTTAGCTCGGGGATCTCGTTCTGTACTTTGGTTATCTTGCATTTTTAGGGTTTGAAACCACCTTTAGTTCTTAAAGCAAGCAAACAAATGAAGTTCTCCTGTACAACAGAATTTTACATTGTGTAACAGTTCTTTGGTTCCTTTTCCTTTCAGAATTCCTCCAAAGAAAAGGAGTGTGACTTTAGTCCAGCATCCCTCAGCGTGGGCTGTATCCAAGTGAGATTCTGTAAGTAAAGAATTCCTGGATTGTTTCATTCAGTTCGGTCATATTAGACTGCTTGCCCTCACTATCCCTCGGCAGCACTTTCACAGCCCGACCAACACTGGGGCTCTGCGCTTTCCTTGCACCGTAACGCTCCCAACACTCTCTCCCACACTCGCCAGAGCCCCGCTCCAAAATGGAAAACATCCAGCGACTGCTCCTACCCAAAAGGTGCAAGGATGGAAAGCTGTTCCTGCCTTCACCATCCCCTAGCAGCGCTTTGACAGGCAGCTAATGGCAGCGTGGGCTGAGGCTGAGGTCCCCAGCAGCACGGGTGGCCCAGAGGAGAGAGGTGTCTGTTGCAGATGGAGTGATGCACTTCACTTGTAGAGAGAAGCAGCGACGCATTTATTGATACAAAACAGGGATTTAACAAAGTTTGAGAGTAAATGCGACAGTGCTTTAGCAGGATTCGATGGCAAGGTACACTTGGCTATTTCCTGCATGGAGGACAGGGTCAGGCAGAACTGCCAGGGAGACCCTCCTGTTGGGCTGAGGTTCGGGAAGGAGCCCCTTGCTTTCTAACCTCCTTCTCAGAGAGGAGTCTGGGTGCGGCTGGATCCAATCCTGGTCCCAGACTGGGTCAACGGTTTATGTCTAAGGGATTATATATGTGCAATCAATCCTTTCTATCACTTAGCTAAGAATTCACAGTTTCGCGTGCTATTAATCACTGACCGAGGATCTGTTGCGGCAAAGAATCTGTAAAGCTCGAGGAGTAACCTTGAGAGGCGTCCCCGCTCATGGGGAGATCCTGGCGTGCAGGGGAGCTCAAAGGGCTCTTGGGCTGTTCACTATTGATGTGGGTGAGATGATTGACCTATAGTCATATCTGCATATTGGCCACAGTACCAGCACTGCTCAAGTTAGCCCTTGGCTACTGTGGTGTTATGTGTTTCCCCGAAACCACATCGAGCCGGGGGCAGCCATCACATGTACACGTGCCCATTGTGACCACCACGGGTGTTAGTGCTTGGGCAGGGTCACGGGAGATAAAGGTCAGGTTGGAAGGCGGGGAGGGGGAGCACACCATCACAGTGTCAAGGGAGTGATGTTGGTGCAATGCCGTTCCTTCCTCGACATACCTTTTCCAGCCACGTGTCCCTGGAGCTGTGGGATTCTCATACAGAACGCACACCCTAACCTAACGCTAATGGGAGGGTTGGATGGATCCAGGAACAGAGACCTATTGGCAAAACAGAAGGAAGCTTCCTTGGAGGAGTCTTGGTAGCTACCTGTGATATCAGGTCCCTCAACTAGAGATCAAAAGTCTCTGGGAGATGCCTGGAAGGAGCCATGGGTTTATTGCGGGGTAAAAAGCTTTGCCTAAAAGAGAAAAAACATGATAGGTTACTTCCCAGTGAGAAAAAACCATCACAGTTATAACCCTTTGGAGAGTCTGGAGGTCCTACCAGGGATCTGAGGTCCCTAAAATACATGACAAAAGAAAACAACAGAAGCCTGGAAGGAGTCTCGGGTGAAACCCAGAGGATGGAACATTGTCCAAGGAGAAAAATCATCTCATGTATCTTCCCTGGAGGAGTCTGGGGTTGCTACCCGGGATCAAAGGGCCCTAAAGCATTGGAGAAAACTTTGCGGGACACGCCTGGGAGGAGTTCTGGGTAGATCCCGCAGGATGGACCACTGTCAAGAGAGAAAAATCATCTTGGGTATCTTCCCTGGAGGAGTCTGGGGTTGCTACCCGGGATCACAGGGCCCTAAACCCCAGGACGAAAGCACTCAGGAAGAGAGCTGGGAGGAGTCTCAGGTGCATCCCGCAGGATGGACAATAGTCCAAGGAGAAAAATCATCTTGGGTGTCTTCCCTGGAGGAGTCTGGGGTTGCTACCCGGGATGACAGAATGCTAAACCGTGAGAAAAAAGACTCAGGGACATAGCTGCGACAAGTCTCGGATGCATCCCAGAGGATGGAGCTTTGTCCAAGGAGAACAATCATCTCGGGTATCTTTCCTGGAGGAGTCTGGGGTTGCTACCCGGGATTACAGGGACCAAAACCACAGGAAAAATGTCTGCGGGAGACGCCTGGGAGGAATCTCAGATGCACCCCAGAAGATGGAGCATTGTCCGAGGAGAAAAATCATCTCGGGTATCTTCCCTGGAGGAGTCTGGGGTTGCTACCCGGGATCACAGGGCCCCAAAACACCGGAGAAAACTCTGCGGGAGACACCTGGGAGGAGTTCTGGATAGATCCCGCAGTATGGACCACTGTCAAGAGAGAAAAATCATATTGGGTGTCCTCCCTGGAGGAGTCTGGGGTTGCTACCTGGGATCAGAGGGCCCAAAAACACTGGAATAACCACTCAGGGACATACCTGCAAGGAGTCTCGGATGCTTCCCAGAGGATGTAGCATTGTCCAAGGAGAAAAATCATCTCGGGTATCTTCCCTGGAGGAGTCTGGGGTTGCTACCCGGCATCACAGGGCCCGAAAACACCGGAATAAAAACTCAGGGACATACCTGCAAGGAGTCTCGGGTGCATCCCAGATCATGGAGCATTGTCCAAGGAGAACAATCATCTCGGGTATCTTTCCTGGAGGAGTCTGGGGTTGCTACCTGGGATTAAAGGGACCCAAACCACAGGAAAAATGTCTGTCGGAGATGACTGGGAGAAATCTCATATGCATCCCAGAAGATGGAGCTTTGTCCAAGGAGAAAAATCATCTCGGGTACCTTCCCTGGAGGAGTCTGGGGTTGCTATCTGGGATTACAGGGCCCGAAACCACAGGAAAAATGTCTGTGGGAGATGCCTGGGAGGAATCTCATATGCATCCCAGAAGATGGAGCTTTGTCCAAGGAGAAAAGTCATCTCGGGTATCTTCCCTGGAGGAGTCTGGGGTTGCTACCCGGGATCACAGGGCCTCAAAACACCGGAGAAAACTCTGCGGGAGACTCCTGGGAGGAGTTCTGGATAGATCCCGCAGTATGGACCACTGTCAAGAGAGAAAAATCATATTGGGTGTCTTCCCTGGAGGAGTCTGGGGTTGCTACCCGGGATAAGAGGGCCCGAAAACACTGGAATAAACACTCAGGGACATACCTGCAAGGAGTCTCGGATGCTTCCCAGAGTATGTAGCATTGTCCAAGAGAAAAATCATCTCGGGTATCTTCCCTGGAGGAGTCTGGGGTTGCTACCCGGGTTTACAGGGACCCAAACCACAGGAAAAATGTCTGTGGGAGATGCCTGGGAGGAATCTCATATGCATCCCAGAAGATGGAGCTTTGTCCCACCAGAAAAATCATCTCGGATATCTTCCTTGGAGGAGTCTGGGGTTGCTAACCGGGATAACAGGGCCCTAAAGCACTGGAGAAAACTCTGCGGGAGACGCCTGGGAGGAATTCTGGGTAGATCCCGCAGGATGGACCACTGTCAAGAGAGAAAAATCATATTGGGTGTCTTCCCTGGAGGAGTCTGGGGTTGCTACCTGGGATGACAGAACCATAAACCGTGAGAAAAAAGACTCAGGGACATAGCTGCGACAAGTCTCGGGTGCATCCCAGAGCATGGAGCATTGTCCAAGGAGAAAAATCATCTCGGGTATCTTTCCTGGAGGAGTCTGGGGTTGCTACCCGGGATCACAGGGACCCAAACCACAGGAAAAATGTCTGCGGGAGACGCCTGGGAGGAATCTCAGATGCATCCCAGAAGATGGAGCATTGTCCAAGGAGAAAAATCATCTCGGGTATCTTCCCTGGAGGAGTCTGGGGTTGCTACCCGGGATCACAGGGCCTCAAAACACCGGAGAAAACTCTGCGGGAGACTCCTGGGAGGAGTTCTGGATAGATCCCGCAGTATGGACCACTGTCAAGAGAGAAAAATCATATTGGGTGTCTTCCCTGGAGGAGTCTGGGGTTGCTACCCGGGATAAGAGGGCCCGAAAACACTGGAATAAACACTCAGGGACATACCTGCAAGGAGTCTCGGATGCTTCCCAGAGGATGGAGCATTGTCCAAGCAGAAAAATTATCTCGGGTATCTTCCCTGGAGGAGTCTCGGGTTGCTACCCGGGTTTACAGGGACCCAAACCACAGGAAAAATGTCTGTGGGAGATGCCTGGGAGGAATCTCATATGCATCCCAGAAGATGGAGCTTTGTCCCACCAGAAAAATCATCTCGGGTATCTTCCCTGGAGGAGTCTGGGGTTGCTACCCGGGATCACAGGGCCCCAAAACACCGGAATAAAAACTCAGGGACATACCTGCAAGGAGTCTCGGATGCTTCCCAGAGGATGGAGCATTGTCCAAGCAGAAAAATTATCTCGGGTATCTTCCCTGGAGGAGTCTAGGGTTGCTACCCGGGATTACAGGGACGCAAACCACAGGAAAAATGTCTCTGGGAGATGCCTGGGAGGAATCTCATATGCATCCCAGAAGATGGAGCTTTGTCCCAGCAGAAAAATCATCTCGGGTATCTTCCCTGGAGGAGTCTGGGGTTGCTACCCGGGTTTACAGGGACCCAAACCACAGAAAAATGTCTGCGTGAGACGCCTGGCAGGAATCTCAGATGCATCCCAGAAGATGGAGCATTGTCCAAGGAGAAAAATCATCTCGGCTATCTTCCCTGGAGGATTCTGGGGTTGCTACCCGGGATCACAGGGCCCGAAAACACCGGAATAAAAACTCAGGGACATACCTGCAAGGAGTCTCGGATGCTTCCCAGAGGATGGAGCATTGTCCAAGCAGAAAAATTATCTCGGGTATCTTCCCTGGAGGAGTCTGGGGTTGCTACCCGGGATTACAGGGACGCAAACCACAGGAAAAATGTCTGTGGGAGATGCCTGGGAGGAATCTTATATGCATCCCAGAAGATGGAGCTTTGTCCAAGGAGAAAAGTCATCTCGGGTATCTTCCCTGGAGGAGTCTGGGGTTGCTACCCGGGATCACAGGGCCTCAAAACACCGGAGAAAACTCTGCGGGAGACTCCTGGGAGGAGTTCTGGATAGATCCCGCAGTATGGACCACTGTCAAGAGAGAAAAATCATATTGGGTGTCTTCCCTGGAGGAGTCTGGGGTTGCTACCCGGGATAAGAGGGCCCGAAAACACCGGAATAAAAACTCAGGGACATACCTGCAAGGAGTCTCGGATGCTTCCCAGAGTATGTAGCATTGTCCAAGGAGAAAAATCATCTCGGGTATCTTCCCTAGAGGAGTCTGCGGTTGCTACCCGGGTTTACAGGGACCCAAACCACAGGAAAAATGTCTGTGGGAGATGCCTGGGAGGAATCACATATGCATCCCAGAAGACGGAGCATTGTCCAAGGACAAAAATCATCTCGGATATCTTCCCTGGAGGAGTCTGGGGTTGCTACCCGGGATTACAGGGACCAAAACCACAAGAAAAATGTCTGCGGGAGACGCCTGGGAGGAATCTCAGATGCATCCCAGAAGATGGAGCATTGTCCAAGGAGAAAAGTCATCTCGGGTATCTTCCCTGGAGGAGTCTGGGGTTGCTACCCGGGATCACAGGGCCCGAAAACACTGGAATAAAAACTCAGGGACATACCTACAAGGAGTCTCGGATGCTTCCCAGAGGATGGAGCATTGTCCAAGCAGAAAAATTATCTCGGGTATCTTCCTTGGAGGAGTCTGGGGTTGCTACCCGGGATAACAGGGCCCTAAAGCACTGGAGAAAACTCTGCGGGAGACGCCTGGGAGGAATTCTGGGTAGATCCCGCAGGATGGACCACTGTCAAGAGAGAAAAATCATATTGGGTGTCTTCCCTGGAGGAGTCTGGGGTTGCTACCTGGGATGACAGAACCATAAACCGTGAGAAAAAAGACTCAGGGACATAGCTGCGACAAGTCTCGGGTGCATCCCAGAGCATGGAGCATTGTCCAAGGAGAAAAATCATCCCGGATATCTTTCCTGGAGGAGTCTGGGGTTGCTACCTGGGATTAAAGGGACCCAAACCACAGGAAAAATGTCTGCGGGAGACGCCTGGGAGGAATCTCAGATGCATCCCAGAAGATGGAGCATTGTCCAAGGAGAAAAATCATCTCGGGTATCTTCCCTGGAGGAGTCTGGGGTTGCTACCCGGGATTACAGGGACCCAAACCACAGGAAAAATGTCTGTGGGAGATGCCTGGGAGGAATCTCATATGCATCCCAGAAGATGGAGCTTTGTCCAAGGAGAAAAATCATCTCGGGTATCTTCTCTGGAGGAGTCTGGGGTTGCTACCCGGGATTACAGGGACCAAAACCACAGGAAAAATGTCTGCGGGAGACGCCTGGGAGCAATCTCAGATGCATCCCAGAAGATGGAGCATTGTCCAAGGAGAAAAGTCATCTCGGGTATCTTCCCTGGAGGAGTCTGGGGTTGCTACCCGGGATCACAGGGCCCCAAAACACCTGAGAAAACTCTGCGGGAGACTCCTGGGAGGAGTTCTGGATAGATCCCGCAATATGGACCACTGTCAAGAGAGAAAAATCATATTGGGTGTCTTCCCTGGAGGAGTCTGGTGTTGCTACCCGGGATCAGAGGGCCCGAAAATACCGGAATAAACACTCAGGGACATATCTGCAAGGAGTCTCGGATGCTGCCAAGAGGATGGAGCATTGTCCAAGGAGAAAAATCATCTCGGGTATCTTCCCTGGAGGAGTCTGGGGTTGCTACCCGGGATTACAGGGACCCAAACCACAGGAAAAATGTCTGCGGGAGACGCATGGGAGGAATCTCAGATGCATCCCAGAAGATGGAGCATTGTCCAAGGAGAAAAATCATCTCGGCTATCTTCCCTGGAGGAGTCTGGGGTTGCTACCCGGGATCACAGGGCCCGAAAACACCGGAATAAAAACTCAGGGACATACCTGCAAGGAGTCTCGGATGCTTCCCAGAGGATGGAGCATTGTCCAAGCAGAAAAATTATCTCGGGTATCTTCCTTGGAGGAGTCTGGGGTTGCTACCTGGGATCACAGGGCCCTAAAGCACTGGAGAAAACTCTGCGGGAGACGCCTGGGAGGAATTCTGGGTAGATCCCGCAGGATGGACCACTGTCAAGAGAGAAAAATCATATTGGGTGTCTTCCCTGGAGGAGTCTGGGGTTGCTACCTGGGCTGACAGAACCATAAACCGTGAGAAAAAAGACTCAGGGACATAGCTGCGACAAGTCTCGGGTGCATCCCAGAGCATGGAGCATTGTCCAAGGAGAAAAATCACCTCGGGTATCTTTCCTGGAGGAGTCTGGGGTTGCTACCCGGGATCACAGGGACCCAAACCACAGGAAAAATGTCTGCGGGAGACGCCTGGGAGGAATCTCAGATGCATCCCAGAAGATGGAGCATTGTCCAAGGAGAAAAATCATCTCGGGTATCTTCCCTGGAGGAGTCTGGGGTTGCTACCCGGGATCAGAGGGCCCGAAAACACCGGAATAAAACCTCAGGGACATACCTGCAAGGAGTCTCGGATGCTTCCCAGAGGATGGAGCATTGTCCAAGCAGAAAAATTATCTCGGGTATCTTCCCTGGAGGAGTCTGGGGTTGCTACCCGGGATTACAGGGACGCAAACCACAGGAAAAATGTCTCTGGGAGATGCCTGGGAGGAATCTCATATGCATCCCAGAAGATGGAGCTTTGTCCCAGCAGAAAAATCATCTCGGGTATCTTCCCTGGAGGAGTCTGGGGTTGCTACCCGGGATCACAGGGCCCCAAAACACCGGAGAAAACTCTGCGGGAGACACCTGGGAGGAGTTCTGGATAGATCCCGCAGTATGAACCACTGTCAAGAGAGAAAAATCATATTGGGTGTCTTCCCTGGAGGAGTCTGGGGTTGCTACCCGGGATCACAGGGCCCGAAAATACCGGAATAAACACTCAGGGACATAACTGCAAGGAGTCTCGGATGCTTCCAAGAGGATGGAGCATTGTCCAAGGAGAAAAATCATCTCTGGTATCTTCCCTGGAGGAGTCTGGGGTTGCTACCCGGGTTTACAGGGACCCAAACCACAGAAAAATGTCTGCGTGAGACGCCTGGCAGGAATCTCAGATGCATCCCAGAAGATGGAGCATTGTCCAAGGAGAAAAATCATCTCGGCTATCTTCCCTGGAGGAGTCTGGGGTTGCTACCCGGGATCAGAGGGCCCGAAAACACCGGAATAAAAACTCAGGGACATACCTGCAAGGAGTCTCGGATGCTTCCCAGAGGATGGAGCATTGTCCAAGCAGAAAAATTATCTCGGGTATCTTCCCTGGAGGAGTCTGGGGTTGCTACCCGGGATTACAGGGACGCAAACCACAGGAAAAATGTCTGTGGGAGATGCCTGGGAGGAATCTTATATGCATCCCAGAAGATGGAGCTTTGTCCAAGGAGAAAAGTCATCTCGGGTATCTTCCCTGGAGGAGTCTGGGGTTGCTACCCGGGATCACAGGGCCCCAAAACACCGGAGAAAACTCTGCGGGAGACTCCTGGGAGGAGTTCTGGATAGATCCCGCAGTATGGACCACTGTCAAGAGAGAAAAATCATATTGGGTGTCTTCCCTGGAGGAGTCTGGGGTTGCTACCCGGGATAAGAGGGACCGAAAACACCGGAATAAAAACTCAGGGACATACCTGCAAGGAGTCTCGGATGCTTCCCAGAGTATGTAGCATTGTCCAAGGAGAAAAATCATCTCGGGTATCTTCCCTGGAGGAGTCTGCGGTTGCTACCCGGGTTTACAGGGACCCAAACCACAGGAAAAATGTCTGTGGGAGATGCCTGGGAGGAATCACATATGCATCCCAGAAGACGGAGCATTGTCCAAGGAGAAAAATCATCTCGGATATCTTCCCTGGAGGAGTCTGGGGTTGCTACCCGGGATTACAGGGACCAAAACCACAAGAAAAATGTCTGCGGGAGACGCCTGGGAGGAATCTCAGATGCATCCCAGAAGATGGAGCATTGTCCAAGGAGAAAAGTCATCTCGGGTATCTTCCCTGGAGGAGTCTGGGGTTGCTACCCGGGATCACAGGGCCCGAAAACACTGGAATAAAAACTCAGGGACATACCTACAAGGAGTCTCGGATGCTTCCCAGAGGATGGAGCATTGTCCAAGCAGAAAAATTATCTCGGGTATCTTCCTTGGAGGAGTCTGGGGTTGCTACCCGGGATAACAGGGCCCTAAAGCACTGGAGAAAACTCTGCGGGAGACGCCTGGGAGGAATTCTGGGTAGATCCCGCAGGATGGACCACTGTCAAGAGAGAAAAATCATATTGGGTGTCTTCCCTGGAGGAGTCTGGGGTTGCTACCTGGGCTGACAGAACCATAAACCGTGAGAAAAAAGACTCAGGGACATAGCTGCGACAAGTCTCGGGTGCATCCCAGAGCATGGAGCATTGTCCAAGGAGAAAAATCATCCCGGATATCTTTCCTGGAGGAGTCTGGGGTTGCTACCCGGGATTACAGGGACCCAAACCACAGGAAAAATGTCTGCGGGAGACGCATGGGAGGAATCTCAGATGCATCCCAGAAGATGGAGCTTTATCCAAGGAGAAAAATCATCTCGGGTATCTTCCCTGGAGGAGTCTGGGGTTGCTACCCGGGATCACAGGGCCCGAAAACACCGGAATAAAAACTCAGGGACATACCTGCAAGGAGTCTCGGATGCTTCCCAGAGGATGGAGCATTGTCCAAGCAGAAAAATTATCTCGGGTATCTTCCCTGGAGGAGTCTGGGGTTGCTACCCGGGATTACAGGGACCCAAACCACAGGAAAAATGTCTGTGGGAGATGCCTGGGAGGAATCTCATATGCATCCCAGAAGATGGAGCTTTGTCCAAGGAGAAAAATCATCTCGGGTATCTTCTCTGGAGGAGTCTGGGGTTGCTACCCGGGATTACAGGGACCAAAACCACAGGAAAAATGTCTCCGGGAGACGCCTGGGAGCAATCTCAGATGCATCCCAGAAGATGGAGCATTGTCCAAGGAGAAAAGTCATCTCGGGTATCTTCCCTGGAGGAGTCTGGGGTTGCTACCCGGGATCACAGGGCCCCAAAACACCTGAGAAAACTCTGCGGGAGACTCCTGGGAGGAGTTCTGGATAGATCCCGCAATATGGACCACTGTCAAGAGAGAAAAATCATATTGGGTGTCTTCCCTGGAGGAGTCTGGTGTTGCTACCCGGGATCAGAGGGCCCGAAAATACCGGAATAAACACTCAGGGACATATCTGCAAGGAGTCTCGGATGCTGCCAAGAGGATGGAGCATTGTCCAAGGAGAAAAATCATCTCGGGTATCTTCCCTGGAGGAGTCTGGGGTTGCTACCCGGGATTACAGGGACCCAAACCACAGGAAAAATGTCTGCGGGAGACGCATGGGAGGAATCTCAGATGCATCCCAGAAGATGGAGCATTGTCCAAGGAGAAAAATCATCTCGGCTATCTTCCCTGGAGGAGTCTGGGGTTGCTACCCGGGATCACAGGGCCCGAAAACACCGGAATAAAAACTCAGGGACATACCTGCAAGGAGTCTCGGATGCTTCCCAGAGGATGGAGCATTGTCCAAGCAGAAAAATTATCTCGGGTATCTTCCTTGGAGGAGTCTGGGGTTGCTACCTGGGATCACAGGGCCCTAAAGCACTGGAGAAAACTCTGCGGGAGACGCCTGGGAGGAATTCTGGGTAGATCCCGCAGGATGGACCACTGTCAAGAGAGAAAAATCATATTGGGTGTCTTCCCTGGAGGAGTCTGGGGTTGCTACCTGGGCTGACAGAACCATAAACCGTGAGAAAAAAGACTCAGGGACATAGCTGCGACAAGTCTCGGGTGCATCCCAGAGCATGGAGCATTGTCCAAGGAGAAAAATCATCCCGGATATCATTCCTGGAGGAGTCTGGGGTTGGTACCTGGGATTAAAGGGACCCAAACCACAGGAAAAATGTCTGCGGGAGACGCCTGGTAGGAATCTCAGATGCATCCCAGAAGATGGAGCTTTGTCCAAGGAGAAAAATCATCTCGGGTATCTTCCCTGGAGGAGTCTGGGGTTGCTACCCGGGTTTACAGGGACCCAAACCACAGGAAAAATGTCTGTGGGAGATGCCTGGGAGGAATCTCATATGCATCCCAGAAGATGGAGCATTGTCCAAGGAGAAAAATCATCTCGGGTATCTTCCCTGGAGGAGTCTGGGGTTGCTACCCGGGATAACAGGGCCCTAAAGCACTGGAGAAAACTCTGCGGGAGACGCCTGGGAGGAATTCTGGGTAGATCCCGCAGGATGGACCACTGTCAAGAGAGAAAAATCATATTGGGTGTCTTCCCTGGAGGAGTCTGGGGTTGCTACCTGGGATGACAGAACCATAAACCGTGAGAAAAAAGACTCAGGGACATAGCTGCGACAAGTCTCGGGTGCATCCCAGAGCATGGAGCATTGTCCAAGGAGAAAAATCACCTCGGGTATCTTTCCTGGAGGAGTCTGGGGTTGCTACCTGGGATTAAAGGGACCCAAACCACAGGAAAAATGTCTGCGGGAGACGCCTGGGAGGAATCTCAGATGCATCCCAGAAGATGGAGCATTGTCCAAGGAGAAAAATCATCTCGGGTATCTTCCCTGGAGGAGTCTGGGGTTGCTACCCGGGATCAGAGGGCCCGAAAACACCGGAATAAAAACTCAGGGACATACCTGCAAGGAGTCTCGGATGCTTCCCAGAGGATGGAGCATTGTCCAAGCAGAAAAATTATCTCGGGTATCTTCCCTGGAGGAGTCTGGGGTTGCTACCCGGGATTACAGGGACGCAAACCACAGGAAAAATGTCTCTGGGAGATGCCTGGGAGGAATCGCATATGCATCCCAGAAGATGGAGCTTTGTCCCAGCAGAAAAATCATCTCGGGTATCTTCCCTGGAGGAGTCTGGGGTTGCTACCCGGGATCACAGGGCCCCAAAACACCGGAGAAAACTCTGCGGGAGACACCTGGGAGGAGTTCTGGATAGATCCCGCAGTATGGACCACTGTCAAGAGAGAAAAATCATATTGGGTGTCTTCCCTGGAGGAGTCTGGGGTTGCTACCCGGGATCACAGGGCCCGAAAATACCGGAATAAACACTCAGGGACATAACTGCAAGGAGTCTCGGATGCTTCCAAGAGGATGGAGCATTGTCCAAGGAGAAAAATCATCTCTGGTATCTTCCCTGGAGGAGTCTGGGGTTGCTACCCGGGTTTACAGGGACCCAAACCACAGAAAAATGTCTGCGTGAGACGCCTGGCAGGAATCTCAGATGCATCCCAGAAGATGGAGCATTGTCCAAGGAGAAAAATCATCTCGGCTATCTTCCCTGGAGGAGTCTGGGGTTGCTACCCGGGATCACAGGGCCCGAAAACACCGGAATAAAAACTCAGGGACATACCTGCAAGGAGTCTCGGATGCTTCCCAGAGGATGGAGCATTGTCCAAGCAGAAAAATTATCTCGGGTATCTTCCCTGGAGGAGTCTGGGGTTGCTACCCGGGATTACAGGGACGCAAACCACAGGAAAAATGTCTGTGGGAGATGCCTGGGAGGAATCTTATATGCATCCCAGAAGATGGAGCTTTGTCCAAGGAGAAAAGTCATCTCGGGTATCTTCCCTGGAGGAGTCTGGGGTTGCTACCCGGGATCACAGGGCCCCAAAACACCGGAGAAAACTCTGCGGGAGACTCCTGGGAGGAGTTCTGGATAGATCCCGCAGTATGGACCACTGTCAAGAGAGAAAAATCATATTGGGTGTCTTCCCTGGAGGAGTCTGGGGTTGCTACCCGGGATAAGAGGGCCCGAAAACACCGGAATAAAAACTCAGGGACATACCTGCAAGGAGTCTCGGATGCTTCCCAGAGTATGTAGCATTGTCCAAGGAGAAAAATCATCTCGGGTATCTTCCCTGGAGGAGTCTGGGGTTGCTACCCGGGTTTACAGGGACCCAAACCACAGGAAAAATGTCTGTGGGAGATGCCTGGGAGGAATCACATATGCATCCCAGAAGACGGAGCATTGTCCAAGGAGAAAAATCATCTCGGATATCTTCCCTGGAGGAGTCTGGGGTTGCTACCCGGGATTACAGGGACCAAAACCACAAGAAAAATGTCTGCGGGAGACGCCTGGGAGGAATCTCAGATGCATCCCAGAAGATGGAGCATTGTCCAAGGAGAAAAGTCATCTCGGGTATCTTCCCTGGAGGAGTCTGGGGTTGCTACCCGGGATCACAGGGCCCGAAAACACTGGAATAAAAACTCAGGGACATACCTACAAGGAGTCTCGGATGCTTCCCAGAGGATGGAGCATTGTCCAAGCAGAAAAATTATCTCGGGTATCTTCCTTGGAGGAGTCTGGGGTTGCTACCCGGGATAACAGGGCCCTAAAGCACTGGAGAAAACTCTGCGGGAGACGCCTGGGAGGAATTCTGGGTAGATCCCGCAGGATGGACCACTGTCAAGAGAGAAAAATCATATTGGGTGTCTTCCCTGGAGGAGTCTGGGGTTGCTACCTGGGCTGACAGAACCATAAACCGTGAGAAAAAAGACTCAGGGACATAGCTGCGACAAGTCTCGGGTGCATCCCAGAGCATGGAGCATTGTCCAAGGAGAAAAATCATCCCGGATATCTTTCCTGGAGGAGTCTGGGGTTGCTACCTGGGATTAAAGGGACCCAAACCACAGGAAAAATGTCTGTGGGAGACGCCTGGGAGGAATCTCAGATGCATCCCAGAAGATGGAGCTTTATCCAAGGAGAAAAATCATCTCGGGTATCTTCCCTGGAGGAGTCTGGGGTTGCTACCCGGGATCACAGGGCCCGAAAACACCGGAATAAAAACTCAGGGACATACCTGCAAGGAGTCTCGGATGCTTCCCAGAGGATGGAGCATTGTCCAAGCAGAAAAATTATCTCGGGTATCTTCCCTGGAGGAGTCTGGGGTTGCTACCCGGGATTACAGGGACCCAAACCACAGGAAAAATGTCTGTGGGAGACGCCTGGGAGGAATCTCAGATGCATCCCAGAAGATGGAGCATTGTCCAAGGAGAAAAATCATCTCGGGTATCTTCCCTGGAGGAGTCTGGGGTTGCTACCCGGGATCACAGGGCCCGAAAACACCGGAATAAAAACTCGGGGACATACCTGCAAGGAGTCTCGGATGCTTCCCAGAGGATGGAGCATTGTCCAAGCAGAAAAATTATCTCGGGTATCTTCCTTGGAGGAGTCTGGGGTTGCTACCCGGGATCACAGGGCCCTAAAGCACTGGAGAAAACTCTGCGGGAGACACCTGGGAGGAGTTCTGGATAGATCCCGCAGGATGGACCACTGTCAAGAGAGAAAAATCATATTGGGTGTCTTCCCTGGAGGAGTCTGGGGTTGCTACCTGGGATGACAGAACCATAAACCGTGAGAAAAAAGACTCAGGGACATAGCTGCGACAAGTCTCGGATGCATCCCAGAGGATGGAGCATTGTCCAAGGAGAAAAATCATCCCGGATATCTTTCCTGGAGGAGTCTGGGGTTGGTACCTGGGATTAAAGGGACCCAAACCGCAGGAAAAATGTCTGCGGGAGACGCCTGGGAGGAATCTCAGATGCATCCCAGAAGATGGAGCTTTGTCCCAGCAGAAAAATCATCTCGGGTATCTTCCCTGGAGGAGTCTGGGGTTGCTACCCGGGATTACAGGGACCCAAACCACAGGAAAAATGTCTGCGGGAGACGCATGGGAGGAATCTCAGATGCATCCCAGAAGATGGAGCATTGTCCAAGGAGAAAAATCATCTCGGGTATCTTCCCTGGAGGAGTCTGGGGTTGTACCCGGGATCACAGGGCCCGAAAACACCGGAATAAAAACTCAGGGACATACCTGCAAGGAGTCTCGGATGCTTCCCAGAGGATGGAGCATTGTCCAAGCAGAAAAATTATCTCGGGTATCTTCCCTGGAGGAGTCTGGGGTTGCTACCCGGGATTACAGGGACCCAAACTACAGGAAAAATGTCTGTGGGAGATGCCTGGGAGGAATCTCAGATGCATCCCAGAAGATGGAGCTTTGTCCCAGCAGAAAAATCATCTCGGGTATCTTCCCTGGAGGAGTCTGGGGTTGCTACCCGGGATTACAGGGACCCAAACCACAGGAAAAATGTCTGTGGGAGATGCCTGGGAGGAATCTCATATGCATCCCTGAAGATGGAGCTTTGTCCAAGGAGAAAAGTCATCTCGGGTATCTTCCCTGGAGGAGTCTGGGGTTGCTACCCGGGATCACAGGGCCCCAAAACACCGGAGAAAACTCTGCGGGAGACTCCTGGGAGGAGTTCTGGAGAGATCCCGCAGTATGGACCACTGTCAAGAGAGAAAAATCATATTGGGTGTCTTCCCTGGAGGAGTCTGGGGTTGCTACCCGGGATCAGAGGGCCCGAAAATACCGGAATAAACACTCAGGGACATATCTGCAAGGAGTCTCGGATGCTTCCAAGAGGATGGAGCATTGTCCAAGGAGAAAAATCATCTCGGCTATCTTCCCTGGAGGAGTCTGGGGTTGCTACCCGGGATTACAGGGACCCAAACCACAGGAAAAATGTCTGCGGGAGACGCATGGGAGGAATCTCAGATGCATCCCAGAAGATGGAGCATTGTCCAAGGAGAAAAATCATCTCGGCTATCTTCCCTGGGGAGTCTGGGGTTGCTACCCGGGATCACAGGGCCCAAAAACACCGGAATAAAAACTCAGGGACATACCTGCAAGGAGTCTCGGATGCTTCCCAGAGGATGGAGCATTGTCCAAGCAGAAAAATTATCTCGGGTATCTTCCTTGGAGGAGTCTGGGGTTGCTACCTGGGATCACAGGGCCCTAAAGCACTGGAGAAAACTCTGCGGGAGACGCCTGGGAGGAATTCTGGGTAGATCCCGCAGGATGGACCACTGTCAAGAGAGAAAAATCATATTGGGTGTCTTCCCTGGAGGAGTCTGGGGTTGCTACCTGGGCTGACAGAACCATAAACCGTGAGAAAAAAGACTCAGGGACATAGCTGCGACAAGTCTCGGGTGCATCCCAGAGCATGGAGCATTGTCCAAGGAGAAAAATCATCCCGGATATCATTCCTGGAGGAGTCTGGGGTTGGTACCTGGGATTAAAGGGACCCAAACCACAGGAAAAATGTCTGCGGGAGACGCCTGGGAGGAATCTCAGATGCATCCCAGAAGATGGAGCTTTGTCCAAGGAGAAAAATCATCTCGGGTATCTTCCCTGGAGGAGTCTGGGGTTGCTACCCGGGATCACAGGGCCCGAAAACACCGGAATAAAAACTCAGGGACATACCTGCAAGGAGTCTCGGATGCTTCCCAGAGGATGGAGCATTGTCCAAGCAGAAAAATTATCTCGGGTATCTTCCCTGGAGGAGTCTGGGGTTGCTACCCGGGATTACA
Organism: Vanellus vanellus; assembly: GCF_965231255.1. Taxonomy (NCBI): domain Eukaryota; kingdom Metazoa; phylum Chordata; class Aves; order Charadriiformes; family Charadriidae; genus Vanellus; species Vanellus vanellus. The sequence continues at coordinate 3,876,358 of NW_028127296.1, read as the reverse complement.
GGGACCCAAACCACAGGAAAAATGTCTGTGGGAGACGCCTGGGAGGAATCTCAGATGCATCCCAGAAGATGGAGCATTGTCCAAGGAGAAAAATCATCTCGGGTATCTTCCCTGGAGGAGTCTGGGGTTGCTACCCGGGATCACAGGGCCCGAAAACACCGGAATAAAAACTCAGGGACATACCTGCAAGGAGTCTCGGATGCTTCCCAGAGGATGGAGAATTGTCCAAGCAGAAAAATTATCTCGGGTATCTTCCCTGGAGGAGTCTGGGGTTGCTACCCGGGATCACAGGGCCCCAAAACACCGGAGAAAACTCTGCAGGAGACACCTGGGAGGAGTTCTGGATAGATCCCGCAGTATGGACCACTGTCAAGAGAGAAAAATCATATTGGGTGTCTTCCCTGGAGGAGTCTGGGGTTGCTACCCGGGATCAGAGGGCCCGAAAATACCGGAATAAACACTCAGGGACATACCTGCAAGGAGTCTCGGATGCTTCCAAGAGGATGGAGCATTGTCCAAGGAGAAAAATCATCTCGGGTATCTTCCCTGGAGGAGTCTGGGGTTGCTACCCGGGTTTACAGGGACCCCAACCACAGGAAAAATGTCTGCGTGAGACGCCTGGCAGGAATCTCAGATGCATCCCAGAAGATGGAGCATTGTCCAAGGAGAAAAGTCATCTCGGGTATCTTCCCTGGAGGAGTCTGGGGTTGCTACCCGGGATCACAGGGCCCGAAAACACTGCAATAAAAACTCAGGGACATACCTGCAAGGAGTCTCGGATGCTTCCCAGAGGATGGAGCATTGTCCAAGCAGAAAAATTATCTCGGGTATCTTCCTTGGAGGAGTCTGGGGTTGCTACCCGGGACCACAGGGCCCTAAAGCACTGGAGAAAACTCTGCGGGAGACGCCTGGGAGGAATTCTGGGTAGATCCCGCAGGATGGACCACTGTCAAGAGAGAAAAATCATATTGGGTGTCTTCCCTGGAGGAGTCTGGGGTTGCTACCTGGGATGACAGAACCATAAACCGTGAGAAAAAAGACTCAGGGACATAGCTGCGACAAGTCTCGGATGCATCCCAGAGGATGGAGCATTGTCCAAGGAGAAAAATCATCCCGGATATCTTTCCTGGAGGAGTCTGGGGTTGGTACCTGGGATTAAAGGGACCCAAACCACAGGAAAAATGTCTGCGGGAGACGCCTGGGAGGAATCTCAGATGCATCCCAGAAGATGGAGCTTTGTCCCAGCAGAAAAATCATCTCGGGTATCTTCCCTGGAGGAGTCTGGGGTTGCTACCCGGGATTACAGGGACCCAAACCACAGGAAAAATGTCTGCGGGAGACTCCTGGGAGGAATCTCAGATGCATCCCAGAAGATGGAGCATTGTCCAAGGAGAAAAATCATCTCGGGTATCTTCCCTGGAGGAGTCTGGGGTTGCTACCCGGGATCACAGGGCCCGAAAACATCGGAATAAAAACTCAGGGACATACCTGCAAGGAGTCTCGGATGCTTCCCAGAGGATGGAGCATTGTCCAAGCAGAAAAATTATCTCGGGTATCTTCCCTGGAGGAGTCTGGGGTTGCTACCCGGGATTACAGGGACCCAAACCACAGGAAAAATGTCTGTGGGATATGCCTGGGAGGAATTTCAGATGCATCCCAGAAGATGGAGCTTTGTCCCAGCAGAAAAATCATCTCGGGTATCTTCCCTGGAGGAGTCTGGGGTTGCTACCCGGGATTACAGGGACCCAAACCACAGGAAAAATGTCTGTGGGAGATGCCTGGGAGGAATCTCATATGCATCCCAGAAGATGGAGCTTTGTCCAAGGAGAAAAGTCATCTCGGGTATCTTCCCTGGAGGAGTCTGGGGTTGCTACCCGGGATCACAGGGCCCCAAAACACCGGAGAAAACTCTGCGGGAGACACCTGGGAGGAGTTCTGGATAGATCCCGCAGTATGGACCACTGTCAAGAGAGAAAAATCATATTGGGTGTCTTCCCTGGAGGAGTCTGGGGTTGCTACCCGGGATCAGAGGGCCCGAAAATACCGGAATAAACACTCAGGGACATACCTGCAAGGAGTCTCGGATGCTTCCAAGAGGATGGAGCATTGTCCAAGCAGAAAAATTATCTCGGGTATCTTCCTTGGAGGAGTCTGGGGTTGCTACCTGGGATCACAGGGCCCTAAAGCACTGGAGAAAACTCTGCGGGAGACGCCTGGGAGGAATTCTGGGTAGATCCCGCAGGATGGACCACTGTCAAGAGAGAAAAATCATATTGGGTGTCCTGGCTGGAGGAGCCTGGGGTGGCTACCCGGGATCACAGGGCCTGAAAACACTGGAATAAACACTCAGGGACATACCTGCAAGGAGTCTCGGATGCTTCCCAGAGGATGTAGCATTGTCCAAGGAGAAAAATCAATTCGGGTATCTTCCCTGGAGAAGTCTGGGGTTGCTACCCGGGATCACAGGGCCCCAAGACACCGGAGAAAACTCTGCGGGAGACGCCTGGGAGGAATTCTGGGTAGATCCCGCAATATGGACCACTGTCAAGAGAGAAAAATCATATTGGGTGTCTTCCCTGGAGGAGTCTGGTGTTGCTACCCGGGATCAGAGGGCCCGAAAATACCGGAATAAACACTCAGGGACATATCTGCAAGGAGTCTCGGATGCTGCCAAGAGGATGGAGCATTGTCCAAGGAGAAAAATCATCTCGGGTATCTTCCCTGGAGGAGTCTGGGGTTGCTACCCGGGATTACAGGGACCCAAACCACAGGAAAAATGTCTGCGGGAGACGCATGGGAGGAATCTCAGATGCATCCCAGAAGATGGAGCATTGTCCAAGGAGAAAAATCATCTCGGCTATCTTCCCTGGAGGAGTCTGGGGTTGCTACCCGGGATCACAGGGCCCGAAAACACCGGAATAAAAACTCAGGGACATACCTGCAAGGAGTCTCGGATGCTTCCCAGAGGATGGAGCATTGTCCAAGCAGAAAAATTATCTCGGGTATCTTCCTTGGAGGAGTCTGGGGTTGCTACCTGGGATCACAGGGCCCTAAAGCACTGGAGAAAACTCTGCGGGAGACGCCTGGGAGGAATTCTGGGTAGATCCCGCAGGATGGACCACTGTCAAGAGAGAAAAATCATATTGGGTGTCTTCCCTGGAGGAGTCTGGGGTTGCTACCTGGGCTGACAGAACCATAAACCGTGAGAAAAAAGACTCAGGGACATAGCTGCGACAAGTCTCGGGTGCATCCCAGAGCATGGAGCATTGTCCAAGGAGAAAAATCACCTCGGGTATCTTTCCTGGAGGAGTCTGGGGTTGCTACCCGGGATCACAGGGACCCAAACCACAGGAAAAATGTCTGCGGGAGACGCCTGGGAGGAATCTCAGATGCATCCCAGAAGATGGAGCATTGTCCAAGGAGAAAAATCATCTCGGGTATCTTCCCTGGAGGAGTCTGGGGTTGCTACCCGGGATCAGAGGGCCCGAAAACACCGGAATAAAACCTCAGGGACATACCTGCAAGGAGTCTCGGATGCTTCCCAGAGGATGGAGCATTGTCCAAGCAGAAAAATTATCTCGGGTATCTTCCCTGGAGGAGTCTGGGGTTGCTACCCGGGATTACAGGGACGCAAACCACAGGAAAAATGTCTCTGGGAGATGCCTGGGAGGAATCTCATATGCATCCCAGAAGATGGAGCTTTGTCCCAGCAGAAAAATCATCTCGGGTATCTTCCCTGGAGGAGTCTGGGGTTGCTACCCGGGATCACAGGGCCCCAAAACACCGGAGAAAACTCTGCGGGAGACACCTGGGAGGAGTTCTGGATAGATCCCGCAGTATGAACCACTGTCAAGAGAGAAAAATCATATTGGGTGTCTTCCCTGGAGGAGTCTGGGGTTGCTACCCGGGATCACAGGGCCCGAAAATACCGGAATAAACACTCAGGGACATAACTGCAAGGAGTCTCGGATGCTTCCAAGAGGATGGAGCATTGTCCAAGGAGAAAAATCATCTCTGGTATCTTCCCTGGAGGAGTCTGGGGTTGCTACCCGGGTTTACAGGGACCCAAACCACAGAAAAATGTCTGCGTGAGACGCCTGGCAGGAATCTCAGATGCATCCCAGAAGATGGAGCATTGTCCAAGGAGAAAAATCATCTCGGCTATCTTCCCTGGAGGAGTCTGGGGTTGCTACCCGGGATCACAGGGCCCGAAAACACCGGAATAAAAACTCAGGGACATACCTGCAAGGAGTCTCGGATGCTTCCCAGAGGATGGAGCATTGTCCAAGCAGAAAAATTATCTCGGGTATCTTCCCTGGAGGAGTCTGGGGTTGCTACCCGGGATTACAGGGACGCAAACCACAGGAAAAATGTCTGTGGGAGATGCCTGGGAGGAATCTTATATGCATCCCAGAAGATGGAGCTTTGTCCAAGGAGAAAAGTCATCTCGGGTATCTTCCCTGGAGGAGTCTGGGGTTGCTACCCGGGATCACAGGGCCCCAAAACACCGGAGAAAACTCTGCGGGAGACTCCTGGGAGGAGTTCTGGATAGATCCCGCAGTATGGACCACTGTCAAGAGAGAAAAATCATATTGGGTGTCTTCCCTGGAGGAGTCTGGGGTTGCTACCCGGGATCACAGGGCCCGAAAACACCGGAATAAAAACTCAGGGACATACCTGCAAGGAGTCTCGGATGCTTCCCAGAGTATGTAGCATTGTCCAAGGAGAAAAATCATCTCGGGTATCTTCCCTGGAGGAGTCTGCGGTTGCTACCCGGGTTTACAGGGACCCAAACCACAGGAAAAATGTCTGTGGGAGATGCCTGGGAGGAATCACATATGCATCCCAGAAGACGGAGCATTGTCCAAGGAGAAAAATCATCTCGGATATCTTCCCTGGAGGAGTCTGGGGTTGCTACCTGGGCTGACAGAACCATAAACCGTGAGAAAAAAGACTCAGGGACATAGCTGCGACAAGTCTCGGGTGCATCCCAGAGCATGGAGCATTGTCCAAGGAGAAAAATCATCCCGGATATCTTTCCTGGAGGAGTCTGGGGTTGCTACCCGGGATTAAAGGGACCCAAACCACAGGAAAAATGTCTGCGGGAGACGCCTGGGAGGAATCTCAGATGCATCCCAGAAGATGGAGCTTTATCCAAGGAGAAAAATCATCTCGGGTATCTTCCCTGGAGGAGTCTGGGGTTGCTACCCGGGATCACAGGGCCCGAAAACACCGGAATAAAAACTCAGGGACATACCTGCAAGGAGTCTCGGATGCTTCCCAGAGGATGGAGCAATGTCCAAGCAGAAAAATTATCTCGGGTATCTTCCCTGGAGGAGTCTGGGGTTGCTACCCGGGATTACAGGGACCCAAACCACAGGAAAAATGTCTGTGGGAGATGCCTGGGAGGAATCTCATATGCATCCCAGAAGATGGAGCTTTGTCCAAGGAGAAAAATCATCTCGGGTATCTTCTCTGGAGGAGTCTGGGGTTGCTACCCGGGATTACAGGGACCAAAACCACAGGAAAAATGTCTCCGGGAGACGCCTGGGAGCAATCTCAGATGCATCCCAGAAGATGGAGCATTGTCCAAGGAGAAAAGTCATCTCGGGTATCTTCCCTGGAGGAGTCTGGGGTTGCTACCCGGGATCACAGGGCCCCAAAACACCTGAGAAAACTCTGCGGGAGACTCCTGGGAGGAGTTCTGGATAGATCCCGCAATATGGACCACTGTCAAGAGAGAAAAATCATATTGGGTGTCTTCCCTGGAGGAGTCTGGTGTTGCTACCCGGGATCAGAGGGCCCGAAAATACCGGAATAAACACTCAGGGACATATCTGCAAGGAGTCTCGGATGCTGCCAAGAGGATGGAGCATTGTCCAAGGAGAAAAATCATCTCGGGTATCTTCCCTGGAGGAGTCTGGGGTTGCTACCCGGGATTACAGGGACCCAAACCACAGGAAAAATGTCTGCGGGAGACGCATGGGAGGAATCTCAGATGCATCCCAGAAGATGGAGCATTGTCCAAGGAGAAAAATCATCTCGGCTATCTTCCCTGGAGGAGTCTGGGGTTGCTACCCGGGATCACAGGGCCCGAAAACACCGGAATAAAAACTCAGGGACATACCTGCAAGGAGTCTCGGATGCTTCCCAGAGGATGGAGCATTGTCCAAGCAGAAAAATTATCTCGGGTATCTTCCTTGGAGGAGTCTGGGGTTGCTACCTGGGATCACAGGGCCCTAAAGCACTGGAGAAAACTCTGCGGGAGACGCCTGGGAGGAATTCTGGGTAGATCCCGCAGGATGGACCACTGTCAAGAGAGAAAAATCATATTGGGTGTCTTCCCTGGAGGAGTCTGGGGTTGCTACCTGGGCTGACAGAACCATAAACCGTGAGAAAAAAGACTCAGGGACATAGCTGCGACAAGTCTCGGGTGCATCCCAGAGCATGGAGCATTGTCCAAGGAGAAAAATCATCCCGGATATCATTCCTGGAGGAGTCTGGGGTTGGTACCTGGGATTAAAGGGACCCAAACCACAGGAAAAATGTCTGCGGGAGACGCCTGGTAGGAATCTCAGATGCATCCCAGAAGATGGAGCTTTGTCCAAGGAGAAAAATCATCTCGGGTATCTTCCCTGGAGGAGTCTGGGGTTGCTACCCGGGTTTACAGGGACCCAAACCACAGGAAAAATGTCTGTGGGAGATGCCTGGGAGGAATCTCATATGCATCCCAGAAGATGGAGCATTGTCCAAGGAGAAAAATCATCTCGGGTATCTTCCCTGGAGGAGTCTGGGGTTGCTACCCGGGATAACAGGGCCCTAAAGCACTGGAGAAAACTCTGCGGGAGACGCCTGGGAGGAATTCTGGGTAGATCCCGCAGGATGGACCACTGTCAAGAGAGAAAAATCATATTGGGTGTCTTCCCTGGAGGAGTCTGGGGTTGCTACCTGGGATGACAGAACCATAAACCGTGAGAAAAAAGACTCAGGGACATAGCTGCGACAAGTCTCGGGTGCATCCCAGAGCATGGAGCATTGTCCAAGGAGAAAAATCACCTCGGGTATCTTTCCTGGAGGAGTCTGGGGTTGCTACCTGGGATTAAAGGGACCCAAACCACAGGAAAAATGTCTGCGGGAGACGCCTGGGAGGAATCTCAGATGCATCCCAGAAGATGGAGCATTGTCCAAGGAGAAAAATCATCTCGGGTATCTTCCCTGGAGGAGTCTGGGGTTGCTACCCGGGATCAGAGGGCCCGAAAACACCGGAATAAAAACTCAGGGACATACCTGCAAGGAGTCTCGGATGCTTCCCAGAGGATGGAGCATTGTCCAAGCAGAAAAATTATCTCGGGTATCTTCCCTGGAGGAGTCTGGGGTTGCTACCCGGGATTACAGGGACGCAAACCACAGGAAAAATGTCTCTGGGAGATGCCTGGGAGGAATCGCATATGCATCCCAGAAGATGGAGCTTTGTCCCAGCAGAAAAATCATCTCGGGTATCTTCCCTGGAGGAGTCTGGGGTTGCTACCCGGGATCACAGGGCCCCAAAACACCGGAGAAAACTCTGCGGGAGACACCTGGGAGGAGTTCTGGATAGATCCCGCAGTATGGACCACTGTCAAGAGAGAAAAATCATATTGGGTGTCTTCCCTGGAGGAGTCTGGGGTTGCTACCCGGGATCACAGGGCCCGAAAATACCGGAATAAACACTCAGGGACATAACTGCAAGGAGTCTCGGATGCTTCCAAGAGGATGGAGCATTGTCCAAGGAGAAAAATCATCTCTGGTATCTTCCCTGGAGGAGTCTGGGGTTGCTACCCGGGTTTACAGGGACCCAAACCACAGAAAAATGTCTGCGTGAGACGCCTGGCAGGAATCTCAGATGCATCCCAGAAGATGGAGCATTGTCCAAGGAGAAAAATCATCTCGGCTATCTTCCCTGGAGGAGTCTGGGGTTGCTACCCGGGATCACAGGGCCCGAAAACACCGGAATAAAAACTCAGGGACATACCTGCAAGGAGTCTCGGATGCTTCCCAGAGGATGGAGCATTGTCCAAGCAGAAAAATTATCTCGGGTATCTTCCCTGGAGGAGTCTGGGGTTGCTACCCGGGATTACAGGGACGCAAACCACAGGAAAAATGTCTGTGGGAGATGCCTGGGAGGAATCTTATATGCATCCCAGAAGATGGAGCTTTGTCCAAGGAGAAAAGTCATCTCGGGTATCTTCCCTGGAGGAGTCTGGGGTTGCTACCCGGGATCACAGGGCCCCAAAACACCGGAGAAAACTCTGCGGGAGACTCCTGGGAGGAGTTCTGGATAGATCCCGCAGTATGGACCACTGTCAAGAGAGAAAAATCATATTGGGTGTCTTCCCTGGAGGAGTCTGGGGTTGCTACCCGGGATAAGAGGGCCCGAAAACACCGGAATAAAAACTCAGGGACATACCTGCAAGGAGTCTCGGATGCTTCCCAGAGTATGTAGCATTGTCCAAGGAGAAAAATCATCTCGGGTATCTTCCCTGGAGGAGTCTGGGGTTGCTACCCGGGTTTACAGGGACCCAAACCACAGGAAAAATGTCTGTGGGAGATGCCTGGGAGGAATCACATATGCATCCCAGAAGACGGAGCATTGTCCAAGGAGAAAAATCATCTCGGATATCTTCCCTGGAGGAGTCTGGGGTTGCTACCCGGGATTACAGGGACCAAAACCACAAGAAAAATGTCTGCGGGAGACGCCTGGGAGGAATCTCAGATGCATCCCAGAAGATGGAGCATTGTCCAAGGAGAAAAGTCATCTCGGGTATCTTCCCTGGAGGAGTCTGGGGTTGCTACCCGGGATCACAGGGCCCGAAAACACTGGAATAAAAACTCAGGGACATACCTACAAGGAGTCTCGGATGCTTCCCAGAGGATGGAGCATTGTCCAAGCAGAAAAATTATCTCGGGTATCTTCCTTGGAGGAGTCTGGGGTTGCTACCCGGGATAACAGGGCCCTAAAGCACTGGAGAAAACTCTGCGGGAGACGCCTGGGAGGAATTCTGGGTAGATCCCGCAGGATGGACCACTGTCAAGAGAGAAAAATCATATTGGGTGTCTTCCCTGGAGGAGTCTGGGGTTGCTACCTGGGCTGACAGAACCATAAACCGTGAGAAAAAAGACTCAGGGACATAGCTGCGACAAGTCTCGGGTGCATCCCAGAGCATGGAGCATTGTCCAAGGAGAAAAATCATCCCGGATATCTTTCCTGGAGGAGTCTGGGGTTGCTACCTGGGATTAAAGGGACCCAAACCACAGGAAAAATGTCTGCGGGAGACGCCTGGGAGGAATCTCAGATGCATCCCAGAAGATGGAGCTTTATCCAAGGAGAAAAATCATCTCGGGTATCTTCCCTGGAGGAGTCTGGGGTTGCTACCCGGGATCACAGGGCCCGAAAACACCGGAATAAAAACTCAGGGACATACCTGCAAGGAGTCTCGGATGCTTCCCAGAGGATGGAGCATTGTCCAAGCAGAAAAATTATCTCGGGTATCTTCCCTGGAGGAGTCTGGGGTTGCTACCCGGGATTACAGGGACCCAAACCACAGGAAAAATGTCTGTGGGAGACGCCTGGGAGGAATCTCAGATGCATCCCAGAAGATGGAGCATTGTCCAAGGAGAAAAATCATCTCGGGTATCTTCCCTGGAGGAGTCTGGGGTTGCTACCCGGGATCACAGGGCCCGAAAACACCGGAATAAAAACTCGGGGACATACCTGCAAGGAGTCTCGGATGCTTCCCAGAGGATGGAGCATTGTCCAAGCAGAAAAATTATCTCGGGTATCTTCCTTGGAGGAGTCTGGGGTTGCTACCCGGGATCACAGGGCCCTAAAGCACTGGAGAAAACTCTGCGGGAGACACCTGGGAGGAGTTCTGGATAGATCCCGCAGGATGGACCACTGTCAAGAGAGAAAAATCATATTGGGTGTCTTCCCTGGAGGAGTCTGGGGTTGCTACCTGGGATGACAGAACCATAAACCGTGAGAAAAAAGACTCAGGGACATAGCTGCGACAAGTCTCGGATGCATCCCAGAGGATGGAGCATTGTCCAAGGAGAAAAATCATCCCGGATATCTTTCCTGGAGGAGTCTGGGGTTGGTACCTGGGATTAAAGGGACCCAAACCGCAGGAAAAATGTCTGCGGGAGACGCCTGGGAGGAATCTCAGATGCATCCCAGAAGATGGAGCTTTGTCCCAGCAGAAAAATCATCTCGGGTATCTTCCCTGGAGGAGTCTGGGGTTGCTACCCGGGATTACAGGGACCCAAACCACAGGAAAAATGTCTGCGGGAGACGCATGGGAGGAATCTCAGATGCATCCCAGAAGATGGAGCATTGTCCAAGGAGAAAAATCATCTCGGGTATCTTCCCTGGAGGAGTCTGGGGTTGTACCCGGGATCACAGGGCCCGAAAACACCGGAATAAAAACTCAGGGACATACCTGCAAGGAGTCTCGGATGCTTCCCAGAGGATGGAGCATTGTCCAAGCAGAAAAATTATCTCGGGTATCTTCCCTGGAGGAGTCTGGGGTTGCTACCCGGGATTACAGGGACCCAAACTACAGGAAAAATGTCTGTGGGAGATGCCTGGGAGGAATCTCAGATGCATCCCAGAAGATGGAGCTTTGTCCCAGCAGAAAAATCATCTCGGGTATCTTCCCTGGAGGAGTCTGGGGTTGCTACCCGGGATTACAGGGACCCAAACCACAGGAAAAATGTCTGTGGGAGATGCCTGGGAGGAATCTCATATGCATCCCTGAAGATGGAGCTTTGTCCAAGGAGAAAAGTCATCTCGGGTATCTTCCCTGGAGGAGTCTGGGGTTGCTACCCGGGATCACAGGGCCCCAAAACACCGGAGAAAACTCTGCGGGAGACTCCTGGGAGGAGTTCTGGAGAGATCCCGCAGTATGGACCACTGTCAAGAGAGAAAAATCATATTGGGTGTCTTCCCTGGAGGAGTCTGGGGTTGCTACCCGGGATCAGAGGGCCCGAAAATACCGGAATAAACACTCAGGGACATATCTGCAAGGAGTCTCGGATGCTTCCAAGAGGATGGAGCATTGTCCAAGGAGAAAAATCATCTCGGCTATCTTCCCTGGAGGAGTCTGGGGTTGCTACCCGGGATTACAGGGACCCAAACCACAGGAAAAATGTCTGCGGGAGACGCATGGGAGGAATCTCAGATGCATCCCAGAAGATGGAGCATTGTCCAAGGAGAAAAATCATCTCGGCTATCTTCCCTGGGGAGTCTGGGGTTGCTACCCGGGATCACAGGGCCCAAAAACACCGGAATAAAAACTCAGGGACATACCTGCAAGGAGTCTCGGATGCTTCCCAGAGGATGGAGCATTGTCCAAGCAGAAAAATTATCTCGGGTATCTTCCTTGGAGGAGTCTGGGGTTGCTACCTGGGATCACAGGGCCCTAAAGCACTGGAGAAAACTCTGCGGGAGACGCCTGGGAGGAATTCTGGGTAGATCCCGCAGGATGGACCACTGTCAAGAGAGAAAAATCATATTGGGTGTCTTCCCTGGAGGAGTCTGGGGTTGCTACCTGGGCTGACAGAACCATAAACCGTGAGAAAAAAGACTCAGGGACATAGCTGCGACAAGTCTCGGGTGCATCCCAGAGCATGGAGCATTGTCCAAGGAGAAAAATCATCCCGGATATCATTCCTGGAGGAGTCTGGGGTTGGTACCTGGGATTAAAGGGACCCAAACCACAGGAAAAATGTCTGCGGGAGACGCCTGGGAGGAATCTCAGATGCATCCCAGAAGATGGAGCTTTGTCCAAGGAGAAAAATCATCTCGGGTATCTTCCCTGGAGGAGTCTGGGGTTGCTACCCGGGATCACAGGGCCCGAAAACACCGGAATAAAAACTCAGGGACATACCTGCAAGGAGTCTCGGATGCTTCCCAGAGGATGGAGCATTGTCCAAGCAGAAAAATTATCTCGGGTATCTTCCCTGGAGGAGTCTGGGGTTGCTACCCGGGATTACAGGGACCCAAACCACAGGAAAAATGTCTGTGGGAGACGCCTGGGAGGAATCTCAGATGCATCCCAGAAGATGGAGCATTGTCCAAGGAGAAAAATCATCTCGGGTATCTTCCCTGGAGGAGTCTGGGGTTGCTACCCGGGATCACAGGGCCCGAAAACACCGGAATAAAAACTCAGGGACATACCTGCAAGGAGTCTCGGATGCTTCCCAGAGGATGGAGAATTGTCCAAGCAGAAAAATTATCTCGGGTATCTTCCCTGGAGGAGTCTGGGGTTGCTACCCGGGATCACAGGGCCCCAAAACACCGGAGAAAACTCTGCAGGAGACACCTGGGAGGAGTTCTGGATAGATCCCGCAGTATGGACCACTGTCAAGAGAGAAAAATCATATTGGGTGTCTTCCCTGGAGGAGTCTGGGGTTGCTACCCGGGATCAGAGGGCCCGAAAATACCGGAATAAACACTCAGGGACATACCTGCAAGGAGTCTCGGATGCTTCCAAGAGGATGGAGCATTGTCCAAGGAGAAAAATCATCTCGGGTATCTTCCCTGGAGGAGTCTGGGGTTGCTACCCGGGTTTACAGGGACCCCAACCACAGGAAAAATGTCTGCGTGAGACGCCTGGCAGGAATCTCAGATGCATCCCAGAAGATGGAGCATTGTCCAAGGAGAAAAGTCATCTCGGGTATCTTCCCTGGAGGAGTCTGGGGTTGCTACCCGGGATCACAGGGCCCGAAAACACTGCAATAAAAACTCAGGGACATACCTGCAAGGAGTCTCGGATGCTTCCCAGAGGATGGAGCATTGTCCAAGCAGAAAAATTATCTCGGGTATCTTCCTTGGAGGAGTCTGGGGTTGCTACCCGGGACCACAGGGCCCTAAAGCACTGGAGAAAACTCTGCGGGAGACGCCTGGGAGGAATTCTGGGTAGATCCCGCAGGATGGACCACTGTCAAGAGAGAAAAATCATATTGGGTGTCTTCCCTGGAGGAGTCTGGGGTTGCTACCTGGGATGACAGAACCATAAACCGTGAGAAAAAAGACTCAGGGACATAGCTGCGACAAGTCTCGGATGCATCCCAGAGGATGGAGCATTGTCCAAGGAGAAAAATCATCCCGGATATCTTTCCTGGAGGAGTCTGGGGTTGGTACCTGGGATTAAAGGGACCCAAACCACAGGAAAAATGTCTGCGGGAGACGCCTGGGAGGAATCTCAGATGCATCCCAGAAGATGGAGCTTTGTCCCAGCAGAAAAATCATCTCGGGTATCTTCCCTGGAGGAGTCTGGGGTTGCTACCCGGGATTACAGGGACCCAAACCACAGGAAAAATGTCTGCGGGAGACTCCTGGGAGGAATCTCAGATGCATCCCAGAAGATGGAGCATTGTCCAAGGAGAAAAATCATCTCGGGTATCTTCCCTGGAGGAGTCTGGGGTTGCTACCCGGGATCACAGGGCCCGAAAACATCGGAATAAAAACTCAGGGACATACCTGCAAGGAGTCTCGGATGCTTCCCAGAGGATGGAGCATTGTCCAAGCAGAAAAATTATCTCGGGTATCTTCCCTGGAGGAGTCTGGGGTTGCTACCCGGGATTACAGGGACCCAAACCACAGGAAAAATGTCTGTGGGATATGCCTGGGAGGAATTTCAGATGCATCCCAGAAGATGGAGCTTTGTCCCAGCAGAAAAATCATCTCGGGTATCTTCCCTGGAGGAGTCTGGGGTTGCTACCCGGGATTACAGGGACCCAAACCACAGGAAAAATGTCTGTGGGAGATGCCTGGGAGGAATCTCATATGCATCCCAGAAGATGGAGCTTTGTCCAAGGAGAAAAGTCATCTCGGGTATCTTCCCTGGAGGAGTCTGGGGTTGCTACCCGGGATCACAGGGCCCCAAAACACCGGAGAAAACTCTGCGGGAGACACCTGGGAGGAGTTCTGGATAGATCCCGCAGTATGGACCACTGTCAAGAGAGAAAAATCATATTGGGTGTCTTCCCTGGAGGAGTCTGGGGTTGCTACCCGGGATCAGAGGGCCCGAAAATACCGGAATAAACACTCAGGGACATACCTGCAAGGAGTCTCGGATGCTTCCAAGAGGATGGAGCATTGTCCAAGCAGAAAAATTATCTCGGGTATCTTCCTTGGAGGAGTCTGGGGTTGCTACCTGGGATCACAGGGCCCTAAAGCACTGGAGAAAACTCTGCGGGAGACGCCTGGGAGGAATTCTGGGTAGATCCCGCAGGATGGACCACTGTCAAGAGAGAAAAATCATATTGGGTGTCCTGGCTGGAGGAGTCTGGGGTGGCTACCCGGGATCACAGGGCCTGAAAACACTGGAATAAACACTCAGGGACATACCTGCAAGGAGTCTCGGATGCTTCCCAGAGGATGTAGCATTGTCCAAGGAGAAAAATCAATTCGGGTATCTTCCCTGGAGAAGTCTGGGGTTGCTACCCGGGATCACAGGGCCCCAAGACACCGGAGAAAACTCTGCGGGAGACGCCTGGGAGGAATTCTGGGTAGATCCCGCAGGATGGACCACTGTCAAGAGAGAAAAATCATATTGGGTGTCTTCCCTGGAGGAGTCTGGGGTTGCTACCCGGGATGACAGAACCATGAACCGCGAGAAAAAAGACTCAGGGACATAGCTGCGACAAGTCTCGGGTGCATCCCAGAGGATGGAGCATTGTCCAAGGAGAAAAATCATCCCGGATATCTTTCCTGGAGGAGTCTGGGGTTGCTACCCGGGATTACAGGGACCCAAACCACAGGAAAAATGTCTGCGGGAGACTCCTGGGAGGAATCTCAGATGCATCCCAGAAGATGGAGCATTGTCCAAGGAGAAAAATCATCTCGGGTATCTTCCCTGGAGGAGTCTGGGGTTGTACCCGGGATCAGAGGGCCCGAAAACACCGGAATAAAACATCAGGGACATACCTGCAAGGAGTCTCGGATGCTTCCCAGAGGATGGAGCATTGTCCAAGCAGAAAAATTATCTCGGGTATCTTCCCTGGAGGAGTCTGGGGTTGCTACCCGGGATTACAGGGACCCAAACTACAGGAAAAATGTCTGTGGGAGATGCCTGGGAGGAATCTCAGATGCATCCCAGAAGATGGAGCTTTGTCCCAGCAGAAAAATCATCTCGGGTATCTTCCCTGGAGGAGTCTGGGGTTGCTACCCGGGATTACAGGGACCCAAACCACAGGAAAAATGTCTGCGGGAGACGCATGGGAGGAATCTCAGATGCATCCCAGAAGATGGAGCTTTGTCCAAGCAGAAAAATTATCTCGGGTATCTTCCCTGGAGGAGTCTGGGGTTGCTACCCGGGATCACAGGGCCCCAAAACACCGGAGAAAACTCTGCAGGAGACACCTGGGAGGAGTTCTGGATAGATCCCGCAGGATGGACCACTGTCAAGAGAGAAAAATCATATTGGGTGTCTTCCCTGGAGGAGTCTGGGGTTGCTACCCGGGATCAGAGGGCCCGAAAATACTGGAATAAACACTCAGGGACATAACTGCAAGGAGTCTCGGATGCTTCCAAGAGGATGGAGCATTGTCCAAGGAGAAAAATCATCTCTGGTATCTTCCCTGGAGGAGTCTGGGGTTGCTACCTGGGATTACAGCGACCCAAACCACAGGAAAAATGTCTGCGGGAGACGCATGGGAGGAATCTCAGATGCATCCCAGAAGATGGAGCATTGTCCAAGGAGAAAAATCATCTCGGCTATCTTCCCTGGAGGAGTCTGGGGTTGCTACCCGGGATCACAGGGCCCGAAAACACCGGAATAAAAACTCAGGGACATACCTACAAGGAGTCTCGGATGCTTCCCAGAGGATGGAGCATTGTCCAAGCAGAAAAATTATCTCAGGTATCTTCCTTGGAGGAGTCTGGGGTTGCTACCCGGGTAACAGGGCCCTAAAGCACTGGAGAAAACTCTGCGGGAGACGCCTGGGAGGAATTCTGGGTAGATCCCGCAGGATGGACCACTGTCAAGAGAGAAAAATCATATTGGGTGTCTTCCCTGGAGGAGTCTGGGGTTGCTACCTGGGCTGACAGAACCATAAACCGTGAGAAAAAAGACTCAGGGACATAGCTGCGACAAGTCTCGGGTGCATCCCAGAGCATGGAGCATTGTCCAAGGAGAAAAATCATCCCGGATATCATTCCTGGAGGAGTCTGGGGTTGGTACCTGGGACTAAAGGGACCCAAACCACAGGAAAAATGTCTGCGGGAGACGCCTGGTAGGAATCTCAGATGCATCCCAGAAGATGGAGCTTTGTCCCAGCAGAAAAATCATCTCGGGTATCTTCCCTGGAGGAGTCTGGGGTTGCTACCCGGGATTACAGGGACCCAAACCACAGGAAAAATGTCTGTGGGAGATGCCTGGGAGGAATCTCATATGCATCCCAGAAGATGGAGCTTTGTCCAAGGAGAAAAGTCATCTCGGGTATCTTCCCTGGAGGAGTCTGGGGTTGCTACCCGGGATTACAGGGACCCAAACCACAGGAAAAATGTCTGCGGGAGACGCATGGGAGGAATCTCAGATGCATCCCAGAAGATGGAGCATTGTCCAAGGAGAAAAATCATCTCGGCTATCTTCCCTGGAGGAGTCTGGGGTTGCTACCCGGGATCACAGGGCCCGAAAACACCGGAATAAAAACTCAGGGACATACCTGCAAGGAGTCTCGGATGCTTCCCAGAGGATGGAGCATTGTCCAAGCAGAAAAATTATCTCGGGTATCTTCCCTGGAGGAGTCTGGGGTTGCTACCCGGGATCACAGGGCCCCAAAACACCAGAGAAAACTCTGCAGGAGACACCTGGGAGGAGTTCTGGATAGATCCCGCAGGATGGACCACTGTCAAGAGAGAAAAATCATATTGGGTGTCTTCCCTGGAGGAGTCTGGTGTTGCTACCCGGGATCAGAGGGCCCGAAAATACCGGAATAAACACTCAGGGACATAACTGCAAGGAGTCTCGGATGCTTCCAAGAGGATGGAGCATTGTCCAAGGAGAAAAATCATCTCTGGTATCTTCCCTGGAGGAGTCTGGGGTTGCTACCCGGGTTTACAGGGACCCAAACCACAGGAAAAATGTCTGCGTGAGACGCCTGGCAGGAATCTCAGATGCATCCCAGAAGATGGAGCATTGTCCAAGGAGAAAAATCATCTCGGCTATCTTCCCTGGAGGAGTCTGGGGTTGCTACCCGGGATCACAGGGCCCGAAAACACCGGAATAAAAACTCAGGGACATACCTGCAAGGAGTCTCAGATGCTTCCCAGAGGATGGAGCATTGTCCAAGCAGAAAAATTATCTCGGGTATCTTCCTTGGAGGAGTCTGGGGTTGCTACCCGGGATCACAGGGCCCTAAAGCACTGGAGAAAACTCTGCGGGAGACGCCTGGGAGGAATTCTGGGTAGATCCCGCAGGATGGACCACTGTCAAGAGAGAAAAATCATATTGGGTGTCTTCCCTGGAGGAGTCTGGGGTTGCTACCTGGGATGACAGAACCATAAACCGTGAGAAAAAAGACTCAGGGACATAGCTGCGACAAGTCTCGGATGCATCCCAGAGGATGGAGCATTGTCCAACGAGAAAAATCATCCCGGATATCTTTCCTGGAGGAGTCTGGGGTTGGTACCTGGGATTAAAGGGACACAAACCGCAGGAAAAATGTCTGCGGGAGACGCCTGGGAGGAATCTCAGATGCATCCCAGAAGATGGAGCATTGTCCAAGGAGAAAAGTCATCTCGGGTATCTTCCCTGGAGGAGTCTGGGGTTGCTACCCGGGATTACAGGGACCCAAACCACAGGAAAAATGTCTGCGGGAGACTCCTGGGAGGAATCTCAGATGCATCCCAGAAGATGGAGCATTGTCCAAGGAGAAAAATCATCTCGGGTATCTTCCCTGGAGGAGTCTGGGGTTGTACCCGGGATCAGAGGGCCCGAAAATACCGGAATAAAAACTCAGGGACATACCTGCAAGGAGTCTCGGATGCTTCCCAGAGGATGGAGCATTGTCCAAGCAGAAAAATTATCTCGGGTATCTTCCCTGGAGGAGTCTGGGGTTGCTACCCGGGATTACAGGGACCCAAACTACAGGAAAAATGTCTGTGGGAGATGCCTGGGAGGAATCTCAGATGCATCCCAGTAGATGGAGCTTTGTCCCAGCAGAAAAATCATCTCGGGTATCTTCCCTGGAGGAGTCTGGGGTTGCTACCCGGGATTACAGGGACCCAAACCACAGGAAAAATGTCTGTGGGAGATGCCTGGGAGGAATCTCATATGCATCCCAGAAGATGGAGCTTTGTCCAAGGAGAAAAGTCATCTCGGGTATCTTCCCTGGAGGAGTCTGGGGTTGCTACCCGGGATCACAGGGCCCCAAAACACCGGAGAAAACTCTGCGGGAGACACCTGGGAGGAGTTCTGGATAGATCCCGCAGTATGGACCACTGTCAAGAGAGAAAAATCATATTGGGTGTCTTCCCTGGAGGAGTCTGGGGTTGCTACCCGGGATCAGAGGGCCCGAAAATACCGGAATAAACACTCAGGGACATAACTGCAAGGAGTCTCGGATGCTTCCAAGAGGATGGAGCATTGTCCAAGGAGAAAAATCATCTCTGGTATCTTCCCTGGAGGAGTCTGGGGTTGCTACCCGGGTTTACAGGGACCCAAACCACAGGAAAAATGTCTGCGTGAGACGCCTGGCAGGAATCTCAGATGCATCCCAGAAGATGGAGCATTGTCCAAGGAGAAAAATCATCCCGGATATCTTTCCTGGAGGAGTCTGGGGTTGGTACCTGGGATTAAAGGGACCCAAACCACAGGAAAAATGTCTGCGGGAGACGCCTGGGAGGAATCTCAGATGCATCCCAGAAGATGGAGCTTTGTCCCAGCAGAAAAATCATCTCGGGTATCTTCCCTGGAGGAGTCTGGGGTTGCTACCCGGGATTACAGGGACCCAAACCACAGGAAAAATGTCTGCGGGAGACTCCTGGGAGGAATCTCAGATGCATCCCAGAAGATGGAGCATTGTCCAAGGAGAAAAATCATCTCGGGTATCTTCCCTGGAGGAGTCTGGGGTTGCTACCCGGGATCACAGGGCCCGAAAACATCGGAATAAAAACTCAGGGACATACCTGCAAGGAGTCTCGGATGCTTCCCAGAGGATGGAGCATTGTCCAAGCAGAAAAATTATCTGGGGTATCTTCCCTGGAGGAGTCTGGGGTTGCTACCCGGGATTACAGGGACCCAAACCACAGGAAAAATGTCTGTGGGATATGCCTGGGAGGAATTTCAGATGCATCCCAGAAGATGGAGCTTTGTCCCAGCAGAAAAATCATCTCGGGTATCTTCCCTGGAGGAGTCTGGGGTTGCTACCCGGGATCACAGGGCCCCAAAACACCGGAGAAAACTCTGCGGGAGACACCTGGGAGGAGTTCTGGATAGATCCCGCAGGATGGACCACTGTCAAGAGAGAAAAATCATATTGGGTGTCTTCCCTGGAGGAGTCTGGGGTTGCTACCCGGGATCAGAGGGCCCGAAAATACCGGAATAAACACTCAGGGACATACCTGCAAGGAGTCTCGGATGCTTCCAAGAGGATGGAGCATTGTCCAAGGAGAAAAATCATCTCTGGTATCTTCCCTGGAGGAGTCTGGGGTTGCTACCCGGGTTTACAGGGACCCAAACCACAGGAAAAATGTCTGCGTGAGACGCCTGGCAGGAATCTCAGATGCATCCCAGAAGATGGAGCATTGTCCAAGGAGAAAAATCATCCCGGATATCTTTCCTGGAGGAGTCTGGGGTTGGTACCTGGGATTAAAGGGACCCAAACCACAGGAAAAATGTCTGCGGGAGACGCCTGGGAGGAATCTCAGATGCATCCCAGAAGATGGAGCTTTGTCCCAGGAGAAAAATCATCTCGGGTATCTTCCCTGGAGGAGTCTGGGGTTGCTACCCGGGATTACAGGGACCCAAACCACAGGAAAAATGTCTGCGGGAGACTCCTGGGAGGAATCTCAGATGCATCCCAGAAGATGGAGCATTGTCCAAGGAGAAAAATCATCTCGGGTATCTTCCCTGGAGGAGTCTGGGGTTGCTACCCGGGATCACAGGGCCCGAAAACATCGGAATAAAAACTCAGGGACATACCTGCAAGGAGTCTCGGATGCTTCCCAGAGGATGGAGCATTGTCCAAGCAGAAAAATTATCTGGGGTATCTTCCCTGGAGGAGTCTGGGGTTGCTACCCGGGATTACAGGGACCCAAACCACAGGAAAAATGTCTGTGGGATATGCCTGGGAGGAATTTCAGATGCATCCCAGAAGATGGAGCTTTGTCCCAGCAGAAAAATCATCTCGGGTATCTTCCCTGGAGGAGTCTGGGGTTGCTACCCGGGATCACAGGGCCCCAAAACACCGGAGAAAACTCTGCGGGAGACACCTGGGAGGAGTTCTGGATAGATCCCGCAGTATGGACCACTGTCAAGAGAGAAAAATCATATTGGGTGTCTTCCCTGGAGGAGTCTGGGGTTGCTACCCGGGATCAGAGGGCCCGAAAATACCGGAATAAACACTCAGGGACATACCTGCAAGGAGTCTCGGATGCTTCCAAGAGGATGGAGCATTGTCCAAGCAGAAAAATTATCTCGGGTATCTTCCTTGGAGGAGTCTGGGGTTGCTACCTGGGATCACAGGGCCCTAAAGGACTGGAGAAAACTCTGCGGGAGACGCCTGGGAGGAATTCTGGGTAGATCCCGCAGGATGGACCACTGTCAAGAGAGAAAAATCATATTGGGTGTCCTGGCTGGAGGAGTCTGGGGTGGCTACCCGGGATCACAGGGCCTGAAAACACTGGAATAAACACTCAGGGACATACCTGCAAGGAGTCTCGGATGCTTCCCAGAGGATGTAGCATTGTCCAAGGAGAAAAATCAATTCGGGTATCTTCCCTGGAGAAGTCTGGGGTTGCTACCCGGGATCACAGGGCCCCAAGACACCGGAGAAAACTCTGCGGGAGACGCCTGGGAGGAATTCTGGGTAGATCCCGCAGGATGGACCACTGTCAAGAGAGAAAAATCATATTGGGTGTCTTCCCTGGAGGAGTCTGGGGTTGCTACCCGGGATGACAGAACCATGAACCGCGAGAAAAAAGACTCAGGGACATAGCTGCGACAAGTCTCGGGTGCATCCCAGAGGATGGAGCATTGTCCAAGGAGAAAAATCATCCCGGATATCTTTCCTGGAGGAGTCTGGGGTTGCTACCCGTTATTAAAGGGACCCAAACCACAGGAAAAATGTCTGCGGGAGACGCCTGGGAGGAATCTCATATGCATCCCAGAAGATGGAGCTTTGTCCCAGCAGAAAAATCATCTCGGGTATCTTCCCTGGAGGAGTCTGGGGTTGCTACCCGGGATCACAGGGCCCGAAAACACCGGAATAAAAACTCAGGGACATACCTGCAAGGAGTCTCGGATGCTTCCCAGAGGATGGAGCATTGTCCAAGCAGAAAAATTATCTCGGGTATCTTCCCTGGAGGAGTCTGGGGTTGCTACCCGGGATCACAGGGACCCAAACCATAGGAAAAATGTCTGTGGGAGATGCCTGGGAGGAATCTCATATGCATCCCAGAAGACGGAGCATTGTCCAAGGAGAAAAATCATCTCGGATATCTTCCCTGGAGGAGTCTGGGGTTGCTACCCGGGATTACAGGGACCCAAACCACAGGAAAAATGTCTGCGGGAGACTCCTGGGAGGAATCTCAGATGCATCCCAGAAGATGGAGCATTGTCCAAGGAGAAAAATCATCTCGGGTATCTTCCCTGGAGGAGTCTGGGGTTGTACCCGGGATCAGAGGGCCCGAAAACACCGGAATAAAAACTCAGGGACATACCTGCAAGGAGTCTCGGATGCTTCCCAGAGGATGGAGCATTGTCCAAGCAGAAAAATTATCTCGGGTATCTTCCCTGGAGGAGTCTGGGGTTGCTACCCGGGATTACAGGGACCCAAACTACAGGAAAAATGTCTGTGGGAGATGCCTGGGAGGAATCTCAGATGCATCCCAGAAGATGGAGCTTTGTCCCAGCAGAAAAATCATCTCGGGTATCTTCCCTGGAGGAGTCTGGGGTTGCTACCCGGGATTACAGGGACCCAAACCACAGGAAAAATGTCTGAGCGAGATGCCTGGGAGGAATCTCATATGCATCCCAGAAGATGGAGCTTTGTCCAAGGAGAA
Organism: Vanellus vanellus; assembly: GCF_965231255.1. Taxonomy (NCBI): domain Eukaryota; kingdom Metazoa; phylum Chordata; class Aves; order Charadriiformes; family Charadriidae; genus Vanellus; species Vanellus vanellus. The sequence goes on along the minus strand of NW_028127296.1, from coordinate 3,854,091 downwards.
AAGTCATCTCGGGTATCTTCCCTGGAGGAGTCTGGGGTTGCTACCCGGGATTACAGGGACCCAAACCACAGGAAAAATGTCTGCGGGAGACGCATGGGAGGAATCTCAGATGCATCCCAGAAGATGGAGCATTGTCCAAGCAGAAAAATTATCTCGGGTATCTTCCCTGGAGGAGTCTGGGGTTGCTACCCGGGATCACAGGGCCCCAAAACACCGGAGAAAACTCTGCAGGAGACACCTGGGAGGAGTTCTGGATAGATCCCGCAGGATGGACCACTGTCAAGAGAGAAAAATCATATTGGGTGTCTTCCCTGGAGGAGTCTGGGGTTGCTACCCGGGATCAGAGGGCCCGAAAATACTGGAATAAACACTCAGGGACATAACTGCAAGGAGTCTCGGATGCTTCCAAGAGGATGGAGCATTGTCCAAGGAGAAAAATCATCTCTGGTATCTTCCCTGGAGGAGTCTGGGGTTGCTACCTGGGATTACAGCGACCCAAACCACAGGAAAAATGTCTGCGGGAGACGCATGGGAGGAATCTCAGATGCATCCCAGAAGATGGAGCATTGTCCAAGGAGAAAAATCATCTCGGCTATCTTCCCTGGAGGAGTCTGGGGTTGCTACCCGGGATCACAGGGCCCGAAAACACCGGAATAAAAACTCAGGGACATACCTGCAAGGAGTCTCGGATGCTTCCCAGAGGATGGAGCATTGTCCAAGCAGAAAAATTATCTCGGGTATCTTCCTTGGAGGAGTCTGGGGTTGCTACCTGGGATCACAGGGCCCTAAAGCACTGGAGAAAACTCTGCGGGAGACGCCTGGGAGGAATTCTGGGTAGATCCCGCAGGATGGACCACTGTCAAGAGAGAAAAATCATATTGGGTGTCTTCCCTGGAGGAGTCTGGGGTTGCTACCTGGGCTGACAGAACCATAAACCGTGAGAAAAAAGACTCAGGGACATAGCTGCGACAAGTCTCGGGTGCATCCCAGAGCATGGAGCATTGTCCAAGGAGAAAAATCATCCCGGATATCATTCCTGGAGGAGTCTGGGGTTGGTACCTGGGACTAAAGGGACCCAAACCACAGGAAAAATGTCTGCGGGAGACGCCTGGTAGGAATCTCAGATGCATCCCAGAAGATGGAGCTTTGTCCCAGCAGAAAAATCATCTCGGGTATCTTCCCTGGAGGAGTCTGGGGTTGCTACCCGGGATTACAGGGACCCAAACCACAGGAAAAATGTCTGTGGGAGATGCCTGGGAGGAATCTCATATGCATCCCAGAAGATGGAGCTTTGTCCAAGGAGAAAAGTCATCTCGGGTATCTTCCCTGGAGGAGTCTGGGGTTGCTACCCGGGATTACAGGGACCCAAACCACAGGAAAAATGTCTGCGGGAGACGCATGGGAGGAATCTCAGATGCATCCCAGAAGATGGAGCATTGTCCAAGGAGAAAAATCATCTCGGCTATCTTCCCTGGAGGAGTCTGGGGTTGCTACCCGGGATCACAGGGCCCGAAAACACCGGAATAAAAACTCAGGGACATACCTGCAAGGAGTCTCGGATGCTTCCCAGAGGATGGAGCATTGTCCAAGCAGAAAAATTATCTCGGGTATCTTCCCTGGAGGAGTCTGGGGTTGCTACCCGGGATCACAGGGCCCCAAAACACCGGAGAAAACTCTGCAGGAGACACCTGGGAGGAGTTCTGGATAGATCCCGCAGGATGGACCACTGTCAAGAGAGAAAAATCATATTGGGTGTCTTCCCTGGAGGAGTCTGGTGTTGCTACCCGGGATCAGAGGGCCCGAAAATACCGGAATAAACACTCAGGGACATAACTGCAAGGAGTCTCGGATGCTTCCAAGAGGATGGAGCATTGTCCAAGGAGAAAAATCATCTCTGGTATCTTCCCTGGAGGAGTCTGGGGTTGCTACCCGGGTTTACAGGGACCCAAACCACAGGAAAAATGTCTGCGTGAGACGCCTGGCAGGAATCTCAGATGCATCCCAGAAGATGGAGCATTGTCCAAGGAGAAAAATCATCTCGGCTATCTTCCCTGGAGGAGTCTGGGGTTGCTACCCGGGATCACAGGGCCCGAAAACACCGGAATAAAAACTCAGGGACATACCTGCAAGGAGTCTCAGATGCTTCCCAGAGGATGGAGCATTGTCCAAGCAGAAAAATTATCTCGGGTATCTTCCTTGGAGGAGTCTGGGGTTGCTACCCGGGATCACAGGGCCCTAAAGCACTGGAGAAAACTCTGCGGGAGACGCCTGGGAGGAATTCTGGGTAGATCCCGCAGGATGGACCACTGTCAAGAGAGAAAAATCATATTGGGTGTCTTCCCTGGAGGAGTCTGGGGTTGCTACCTGGGATGACAGAACCATAAACCGTGAGAAAAAAGACTCAGGGACATAGCTGCGACAAGTCTCGGATGCATCCCAGAGGATGGAGCATTGTCCAACGAGAAAAATCATCCCGGATATCTTTCCTGGAGGAGTCTGGGGTTGGTACCTGGGATTAAAGGGACACAAACCGCAGGAAAAATGTCTGCGGGAGACGCCTGGGAGGAATCTCAGATGCATCCCAGAAGATGGAGCATTGTCCAAGGAGAAAAGTCATCTCGGGTATCTTCCCTGGAGGAGTCTGGGGTTGCTACCCGGGATTACAGGGACCCAAACCACAGGAAAAATGTCTGCGGGAGACTCCTGGGAGGAATCTCAGATGCATCCCAGAAGATGGAGCATTGTCCAAGGAGAAAAATCATCTCGGGTATCTTCCCTGGAGGAGTCTGGGGTTGTACCCCGGATCAGAGGGCCCGAAAATACCGGAATAAAAACTCAGGGACATACCTGCAAGGAGTCTCGGATGCTTCCCAGAGGATGGAGCATTGTCCAAGCAGAAAAATTATCTCGGGTATCTTCCCTGGAGGAGTCTGGGGTTGCTACCCGGGATTACAGGGACCCAAAGTACAGGAAAAATGTCTGTGGGAGATGCCTGGGAGGAATCTCATATGCATCCCAGAAGATGGAGCTTTGTCCAAGGAGAAAAGTCATCTCGGGTATCTTCCCTGGAGGAGTCTGGGGTTGCTACCCGGGATCACAGGGCCCCAAAACACCGGAGAAAACTCTGCGGGAGACACCTGGGAGGAGTTCTGGATAGATCCCGCAGTATGGACCACTGTCAAGAGAGAAAAATCATATTGGGTGTCTTCCCTGGAGGAGTCTGGGGTTGCTACCCGGGATCAGAGGGCCCGAAAATACCGGAATAAACACTCAGGGACATAACTGCAAGGAGTCTCGGATGCTTCCAAGAGGATGGAGCATTGTCCAAGGAGAAAAATCATCTCTGGTATCTTCCCTGGAGGAGTCTGGGGTTGCTACCCGGGTTTACAGGGACCCAAACCACAGGAAAAATGTCTGCGTGAGACGCCTGGCAGGAATCTCAGATGCATCCCAGAAGATGGAGCATTGTCCAAGGAGAAAAATCATCCCGGATATCTTTCCTGGAGGAGTCTGGGGTTGGTACCTGGGATTAAAGGGACCCAAACCACAGGAAAAATGTCTGCGGGAGACGCCTGGGAGGAATCTCAGATGCATCCCAGAAGATGGAGCTTTGTCCCAGCAGAAAAATCATCTCGGGTATCTTCCCTGGAGGAGTCTGGGGTTGCTACCCGGGATTACAGGGACCCAAACCACAGGAAAAATGTCTGCGGGAGACTCCTGGGAGGAATCTCAGATGCATCCCAGAAGATGGAGCATTGTCCAAGGAGAAAAATCATCTCGGGTATCTTCCCTGGAGGAGTCTGGGGTTGCTACCCGGGATCACAGGGCCCGAAAACATCGGAATAAAAACTCAGGGACATACCTGCAAGGAGTCTCGGATGCTTCCCAGAGGATGGAGCATTGTCCAAGCAGAAAAATTATCTCGGGTATCTTCCCTGGAGGAGTCTGGGGTTGCTACCCGGGATTACAGGGACCCAAACCACAGGAAAAATGTCTGTGGGATATGCCTGGGAGGAATTTCAGATGCATCCCAGAAGATGGAGCTTTGTCCCAGCAGAAAAATCATCTCGGGTATCTTCCCTGGAGGAGTCTGGGGTTGCTACCCGGGATCACAGGGCCCCAAAACACCGGAGAAAACTCTGCGGGAGACACCTGGGAGGAGTTCTGGATAGATCCCGCAGGATGGACCACTGTCAAGAGAGAAAAATCATATTGGGTGTCTTCCCTGGAGGAGTCTGGGGTTGCTACCCGGGATCAGAGGGCCCGAAAATACCGGAATAAACACTCAGGGACATACCTGCAAGGAGTCTCGGATGCTTCCAAGAGGATGGAGCATTGTCCAAGCAGAAAAATTATCTCGGGTATCTTCCTTGGAGGAGTCTGGGGTTGCTACCTGGGATCACAGGGCCCTAAAGGACTGGAGAAAACTCTGCGGGAGACGCCTGGGAGGAATTCTGGGTAGATCCCGCAGGATGGACCACTGTCAAGAGAGAAAAATCATATTGGGTGTCCTGGCTGGAGGAGTCTGGGGTGGCTACCCGGGATCACAGGGCCTGAAAACACTGGAATAAACACTCAGGGACATACCTGCAAGGAGTCTCGGATGCTTCCCAGAGGATGTAGCATTGTCCAAGGAGAAAAATCAATTCGGGTATCTTCCCTGGAGAAGTCTGGGGTTGCTACCCGGGATCACAGGGCCCCAAGACACCGGAGAAAACTCTGCGGGAGACGCCTGGGAGGAATTCTGGGTAGATCCCGCAGGATGGACCACTGTCAAGAGAGAAAAATCATATTGGGTGTCTTCCCTGGAGGAGTCTGGGGTTGCTACCCGGGATGACAGAACCATGAACCGCGAGAAAAAAGACTCAGGGACATAGCTGCGACAAGTCTCGGGTGCATCCCAGAGGATGGAGCATTGTCCAAGGAGAAAAATCATCCCGGATATCTTTCCTGGAGGAGTCTGGGGTTGCTACCTGGGATTAAAGGGACCCAAACCACAGGAAAAATGTCTGCTGGAGACGCCTGGGAGGAATCTCAGATGCATCCCAGAAGATGGAGCATTGTCCAAGGAGAAAAATTATCTTGGGTATCTTCCCTGGAGGAGTCTGGGGTTGCTACCCGGGATCACAGGGACCCAAACCACAGGAAAAATGTCTGTGGGAGATGCCTGGGAGGAATCTCATATGCATCCCAGAAGATGGAGCTTTGTCCCAGCAGAAAAATCATCTCGGGTATCTTCCCTGGAGGAGTCTGGGGTTGCTACCCGGGATCACAGGGCCCGAAAACACCGGAATAAAAACTCAGGGACATACCTGCAAGGAGTCTCGGATGCTTCCCAGAGGATGGAGCATTGTCCAAGCAGAAAAATTATCTCGGGTATCTTCCCTGGAGGAGTCTGGGGTTGCTACCCGGGATCACAGGGACCCAAACCATAGGAAAAATGTCTGTGGGAGATGCCTGGGAGGAATCTCATATGCATCCCAGAAGACGGAGCATTGTCCAAGGAGAAAAATCATCTCGGATATCTTCCCTGGAGGAGTCTGGGGTTGCTACCCGGGATTACAGGGACCCAAACCACAGGAAAAATGTCTGCGGGAGACTCCTGGGAGGAATCTCAGATGCATCCCAGAAGATGGAGCATTGTCCAAGGAGAAAAATCATCTCGGGTATCTTCCCTGGAGGAGTCTGGGGTTGTACCCGGGATCAGAGGGCCCGAAAACACCGGAATAAAAACTCAGGGACATACCTGCAAGGAGTCTCGGATGCTTCCCAGAGGATGGAGCATTGTCCAAGCAGAAAAATTATCTCGGGTATCTTCCCTGGAGGAGTCTGGGGTTGCTACCCGGGATTACAGGGACCCAAACTACAGGAAAAATGTCTGTGGGAGATGCCTGGGAGGAATCTCAGATGCATCCCAGAAGATGGAGCTTTGTCCAAGGAGAAAAGTCATCTCGGGTATCTTCCCTGGAGGAGTCTGGGGTTGCTACCCGGGATCACAGGGCCCCAAAACACCGGAGAAAACTCTGCAGGAGACACCTGGGAGGAGTTCTGGATAGATCCCGCAGGATGGACCACTGTCAAGAGAGAAAAATCATATTGGGTGTCTTCCCTGGAGGAGTCTGGGGTTGCTACCCGGGATCAGAGGGCCCGAAAATACTGGAATAAACACTCAGGGACATAACTGCAAGGAGTCTCGGATGCTTCCAAGAGGATGGAGCATTGTCCAAGGAGAAAAATCATCTCTGGTATCTTCCCTGGAGGAGTCTGGGGTTGCTACCCGGGTTTACAGGGACCCAAACCACAGGAAAAATGTCTGCGTGAGACGCCTGGCAGGAATCTCAGATGCATCCCAGAAGATGGAGCATTGTCCAAGGAGAAAAATCATCTCGGCTATCTTCCCTGGAGGAGTCTGGGGTTGCTACCCGGGATTACAGGGACCCAAACCACAGGAAAAATGTCTGAGGGAGATGCCTGGGAGGAATCTCATATGCATCCCAGAAGATGGAGCTTTGTCCCAGCAGCAAAATCATCTCGGGTATCTTCCCTGGAGGAGTCTGGGGTTGCTACCTGGGATTACAGGGACCCAAACCACAGGAAAAATGTTTGTGCGAGATGCCTGGGAGGAATCTCATATGCATCCCAGAAGATGGAGCTTTGTCCAAGGAGAAAAGTCATCTCGGGTATCTTCCCTGGAGGAGTCTGGGGTTGCTACCCGGGATCACAGGGCCCGAAAATACCGGAATAAACACTCAGGGACATAACTGCAAGGAGTCTCGGATGCTTCCAAGAGGATGGAGCATTGTCCAAGGAGAAAAATCATCTCGGGTATCTTCCTTGGAGGAGTCTGGGGTTGCTACCCGGGATCACAGGGCCCTAAAGCACTGGAGAAAACTCTGCGGGAGACGCCTGGGAGGAATTCTGGGTAGATCCCGCAGGATGGACCACTGTCAAGAGAGAAAAATCATATTGGGTGTCTTCCCTGGAGGAGTCTGGGGTTGCTACCTCGGATGACAGAACCATAAACCGTGAGAAAAAAGACTCAGGGACATAGCTGCGACAAGTCTCGGATGCATCCCAGAGGATGGAGCATTGTCCAAGCAGAAAAATTATCTCGGGTATCTTCCCTGGAGGAGTCTGGGGTTGCTACCCGGGATTATAGGGACCCAAACCACAGGAAAAATGTCTGTGCGAGATGCCTGGGAGGAATCTCATATGCATCCCAGAAGGTGGAGCTTTGTCCCAGCAGAAAAATCATCTCGGGTATCTTCCCTGGAGGAGTCTGGGGTTGCTACCTGGGATTACAGGGACCCAAACCACAGGAAAAATGTCTGTGGGAGATGCCTGGGAGGAATCTCAGATGCATCCCAGAAGATGGAGCATTGTCCAAGGAGAAAAATCATCTCGGGTATCTTCCCTGGAGGAGTCTGGGGTTGCTACCCGGGATCAGAGGGCCCGAAAACACCGGAATAAAAACTCAGGGACATACCTGCAAGGAGTCTCGGATGCTTCCCAGAGGATGGAGCATTGTCCAAGGAGAAAAGTCATCTCGGGTATCTTCCCTGGAGGAGTCTGGGGTTGCTACCCGGGATCACAGGGCCCTAAAGCACTGGAGAAAACTCTGTGGGAGACGCCTGGGAGGAATTCTGGGTAGATCCCGCAGGATGGGCCACTGTCAAGAGAGAAAAATCATATTGGGTGTCTTCCCTGGAGGAGTCTGGGGTTGCTACCTGGGATGACAGAACCATAAACCGTGAGAAAAAAGACTCAGGGACATAGCTGCGACAAGTCTCGGATGCATCCCAGAGGATGGAGCATTGTCCAAGGAGAAAAATCATCCCGGATATCTTTCCTGGAGGAGTCTGGGGTTGCTACCCGGGATTACAGGGACCCAAACCACAGGAAAAATGTCTGCGTGAGACGCCTGGCAGGAATCTCAGATGCATCCCAGAAGATGGAGCATTGTCCAAGGAGAAAAATCATCTCGGGTATCTTCCCTGGAGGAGTCTGGGGTTGCTACCCGGGATCACAGGGCCCGAAAACACCGGAATAAAAACTCAGGGACATACCTGCAAGGAGTCTCGGATGCTTCCCAGAGGATGGAGCATTGTCCAAGCAGAAAAATTATCTCGGGTATCTTCCTTGGAGGAGTCTGGGGTTGCTACCCGGGATCACAGGGCCCTAAAGCACTGGAGAAAACTCTGCGGGAGACGCCTGGGAGGAATTCTGGGTAGATCCCGCAGGATGGACCACTGTCAAGAGAGAAAAATCATATTGGGTGTCTTCCCTGGAGGAGTCTGGGGTTGCTACCTGGGATGACAGAACCATAAACCGTGAGAAAAAAGACTCAGGGACATAGCTGCGACAAGTCTCGGATGCATCCCAGAGCATGGAGCATTGTCCAAGGAGAAAAATCATCCCGGATATCTTTCCTGGAGGAGTCTGGGGTTGCTACCCGGGATTAAAGGGACCCAAACCACAGGAAAAATGTCTGCGGGAGACGCCTGGGAGGAATCTCAGATGCATCCCAGAAGATGGAGCTTTGTCCCATCAGAAAAAGGATCTCGGGTATCTTCCCTGGAGGAGTCTGGGGTTGCTACCCGGGATTACAGGGACCCAAACCACAGGAAAAATGTCTGCGGGAGACTCCTGGGAGGAATCTCATATGCATCCCAGAAGATGGAGCATTGTCCAAGGAGAAAAATCATCTCGGGTATCTTCCCTGGAGGAGTCTGGGGTTGCTACCCGGGATCACAGGGCCCGAAAACATCGGAATAAAAACTCAGGGACATACCTGCAAGGAGTCTCGGATGCCTCCCAGAGGATGGAGCATTGTCCAAGCAGAAAAATTATCTCGGGTATCTTCCCTGGAGGAGTCTGGGGTTGCTACCCGGGATTACAGGGACCCAAACCACAGGAAAAATGTCTGTGGGAGATGCCTGGGAGGAATTTCAGATGCATCCCAGAAGATGGAGCTTTGTCCCAGCAGAAAAATCATCTCGGGTATCTTCCCTGGAGGAGTCTGGGGTTGCTACCCGGGATTACAGGGACCCAAACCACAGGAAAAATGTCTGTGGGAGATGCCTGGGAGGAATCTCATATGCATCCCAGAAGATGTAGCTTTGTCCAAGGAGAAAAGTCATCTCGGGTATCTTCCCTGGAGGAGTCTGGGGTTGCTACCCGGGATCACAGGGCCCCAAAACACCGGAGAAAACTCTGCGGGAGACACCTGGGAGGAGTTCTGGATAGATCCCGCAGTATGGACCACTGTCAAGAGAGAAAAATCATATTGGGTGACTTCCCTGGAGGAGTCTGGGGTTGCTACCCGGGATCAGAGGGCCCGAAAATACCGGAATAAACACTCAGGGACATACCTGCAAGGAGTCTCGGATGCTTCCAAGAGGATGGAGCATTGTCCAAGCAGAAAAATTATCTCGGGTATCTTCCTTGGAGGAGTCTGTGGTTGCTACCTGGGATCACAGGGCCCTAAAGCACTGGAGAAAACTCTGCGGGAGACGCCTGGGAGGAATTCTGGGTAGATCCCGCAGGATGGACCACTGTCAAGAGAGAAAAATCATATTGGGTGTCCTGGCTGGAGGAGTCTGGGGTGGCTACCCGGGATCACAGGGCCTGAAAACACTGGAATAAACACTCAGGGACATACCTGCAAGGAGTCTCGGATGCTTCCCAGAGGATGGAGCATTGTCCAAGGAGAAAAATCATCCCGGATATCTTCCCTGGAGGAGTCTGGGGTTGCTACCCGGGATCACAGGGCCCCAAGACACCGGAGAAAACTCTGCGGGAGACGCCTGGGAGGAATTCTGGGTAGATCCCGCAGGATGGACCACTGTCAAGAGAGAAAAATCATATTGGGTGTCTTCCCTGGAGGAGTCTGGGGTTGCTACCCGGGATGACAGAACCATGAACCGCGAGAAAAAAGACTCAGGGACATAGCTGCGACAAGTCTCGGGTGCATCCCAGAGGATGGAGCATTGTCCAAGGAGAAAAATCATCCCGGATATCTTTCCTGGAGGAGTCTGGGGTTGCTACCTGGGATTAAAGGGACCCAAACCACAGGAAAAATGTCTGCGGGAGACGCCTGGGAGGAATCTCAGATGCATCCCAGAAGATGGAGCATTGTCCAAGGAGAAAAATTATCTTGGGTATCTTCCCTGGAGGAGTCTGGGGTTGCTACCCGGGATCACAGGGACCCAAACCACAGGAAAAATGTCTGTGGGAGATGCCTGGGAGGAATCTCATATGCATCCCAGAAGATGGAGCTTTGTCCAAGGAGAAAAATCATCTCGGGTATCTTCCCTGGAGGAGTCTGGGGTTGCTACCCGGGATCACAGGGCCTGAAAACACCGGAATAAAAACTCAGGGACATACCTGCAAGGAGTCTCGGATGCTTCCCAGAGGATGGAGCATTGTCCAAGCAGAAAAATTATCTCGGGTATCTTCCCTGGAGGAGTCTGTGGTTGCTACCCGGGATCACAGGGCCCCAAAACACCAGAGAAAACTCTGCAGGAGACACCTGGGAGGAGTTCTGGATAGATCCCGCAGTATGGACCACTGTCAAGAGAGAAAAATCATATTGGGTGTCTTCCCTGGAGGAGTCTGGGGTTGCTACCCGGGATCAGAGGGCCCGAAAATACCGGAATAAACACTCAGGGACATAACTGCAAGGAGTCTCGGATGCTTCCAAGAGGATGGAGCATTGTCCAAGGAGAAAAATCATCTCTGGTATCTTCCCTGGAGGAGTCTGGGGTTGCTACCCGGGTTTACAGGGACCCAAACCACAGGAAAAATGTCTGCGGGAGATGCCTGGCAGGAATCTCAGATGCATCCCAGAAGATGGAGCATTGTCCAAGGAGAAAAATCATCTCGGCTATCTTCCCTGGAGGAGTCTGGGGTTGCTACCCGGGATCACAGGGCCCGAAAACACCGGAATAAAAACTCAGGGACATACCTGCAAGAAGTCTCGGATACTTCCCAGAGGATGGAGCATTGTCCAAGCAGAAAAATTATCTCGGGTATCTTCCTTGGAGGAGTCTGGGGTTGCTACCCGGGATCACAGGGCCCTAAAGCACTGGAGAAAACTCTGCGGGAGACGCCTGGGAGGAATTCTGGGTAGATCCCGCAGGATGGAACACTGTCAAGAGAGAAAAATCATATTGGGTGTCTTCCCTGGAGGAGTCTGGGGTTGCTACCTGGGATGACAGAACCATAAACCGTGAGAAAAAAGACTCAGGGACATAGCTGCGACAAGTCTCGGATGCATCCCAGAGGATGGAGCATTGTCCAAGGAGAAAAATCATCCCGGATATCTTTCCTGGAGGAGTCTGGGGTTGCTACCCGGGATTAAAGGGACCCAAACCACAGGAAAAATGTCTGCGGGAGACGCCTGGGAGGAATCTCAGATGCATCCCAGAAGATGGAGCTTTGTCCCAGCAGAAAAATCATCTCGGGTATCTTCCCTGGAGGAGTCTGGGGTTGCTACCCGGGATCACAGAGCCAGAAAACACCGGAATAAAAACTCAGGGACATACCTGCAAGGAGTCTCGGATGCTTCCCAGAGGATGGAGCATTGTCCAAGCAGAAAAATTATCTCGGGTATCTTCCCTGGAGGAGTCTGGGGTTGCTACCCGGGATTACAGGGACCCAAACCACAGGAAAAATGTCTGTGGGAGATGCCTGGGAGGAATCTCATATGCATCCCAGAAGATGGAGCTTTGTCCCAGCAGAAAAATCATCTCGGATATCTTCCCTGGAGGAGTCTGGGGTTGCTACCCGGGATTACAGGTACCCAAACCACAGGAAAAATGTCTGCGGGAGACGCCTGGGAGGAATCTCAGATGCATCCCAGAAGATGGAGCATTGTCCAAGGAGAAAAATCATCTCGGGTATCTTCCCTGGAGGAGTCTGGGGTTGCTACCCGGGATCACAGGGCCCGAAAACACCGGAATAAAAACTCAGGGACATACCTGCAAGGAGTCTCGGATGCTTCCCAGAGGATGGAGCATTGTCCAAGCAGAAAAATTATCTCGGGTATCTTCCCTGGAGGAGTCTGGGGTTGCTACCCGGGATTACAGGGACCCAAACCACAGGAAAAATGTCTGTGGGAGATGCCTGGGAGGAATCTCATATGCATCCCAGAAGATGGAGCTTTGTCCAAGGAGAAAAATCATCTCGGGTATCTTCCCTGGAGGAGTCTGGGGTTGCTACCCGGGATCACAGGGCCCCAAAACACCGGAATAAAAACTCAGGGACATACCTGCAAGGAGTCTCGGATGCTTCCCAGAGGATGGAGCATTGTCCAAGCAGAAAAATTATCTCGCGTATCTTCCCTGGAGGAGTCTGGGGTTGCTACCCGGGATTACAGGGACCCAAACCACAGGAAAAATGTCTGTGGGAGATGCCTGGGAGGAATCTCATATGCATCCCAGAAGATGGAGCTTTGTCCCAGCAGAAAAATCATCTCGGGTATCTTCCCTGGAGGAGTCTGGGGTTGCTACCTGGGATTACAGGGACCCAAACCACAGGAAAAATGTTTGTGCGAGATGCCTGGGAGGAATCTCATATGCATCCCAGAAGATGGAGCTTTGTCCAAGGAGAGAAGTCATCTCGGGTATCTTCCCTGGAGGAGTCTGGGGTTGCTACCCGGGATCACAGGGCCCGAAAACACCGGAATAAAAACTCAGGGACATACCTGCAAGGAGTCTCGGATGCTTCCCAGAGGATGGAGCATTGTCCAAGCAGAAAAATTATCTCGGGTATCTTCCTTGGAGGAGTCTGGGGTTGCTACCCGGGATCACAGGGCCCTAAAGCACTGGAGAAAACTCTGCGGGAGACGCCTGGGAGGAATTCTGGGTAGATCCCGCAGGATGGACCACTGTCAAGAGAGAAAAATCATATTGGGTGTCTTCCCTGGAGGAGTCTGAGGTTGCTACCTGGGATGACAGAACCATAAACCGTGAGAAAAAAGACTCAGGGACTTAGCTGCGACAAGTCTCGGATGCATCCCAGAGGATGGAGCATTGTCCAAGGAGAAAAATCATCCCGGATATCTTTCCTGGAGGAGTCTGGGGTTGCTACCCGGGATTAAAGGGACCCAAACCACAGGACAAATGTCTGCGGGAGACGCCTGGGAGGAATCTCAGATGCATCCCAGAAGATGGAGCTTTGTCCCAGCAGAAAAATCATCTCGGGTATCTTTCCTGGAGGAGTCTGGGGTTGCAACCCGGGATCACAGGGCCCGAAAACACCGGAATAAACACTCAGGGACATACCTGCAAGGAGTCTCGGATGCTTCCCAGAGGATGGAGCATTGTCCAAGCAGAAAAATTATCTCGGGTATCTTCCCTGGAGGAGTCTGGGGTTGCTACCCGGGATCACAGGACCCCAAAACACCGGAGAAAACTCTGCGGGAGACTCCTGGGAGGAGTTCTGGATAGATCCCGCAGTATGGACCACTGTCAAGAGAGAAAAATCGTATTGGGTGTCGTCCCTGGAGGAGTCTGGGGTTGCTACCTGGGATCACAGGGCCCGAAAATACCGGAATAAACACTCAGGGACATAACTGCAAGGAGTCTCGGATGCTTCCAAGAGGATGGAGCATTGTCCAAGGAGAAAAATCATCTCGGGTATCTTCCTTGGAGGAGTCTGGGGTTGCTACCCGGGATCACAGGGCCCTAAAGCACTGGAGAAAACTCTGCGGGAGACGCCTGGGAGGAATTCTGGGTAGATCCCGCAGGATGGACTACTGTCAAGAGAGAAAAATCATATTGGGTGTCTTCCCTGGAGGAGTCTGGGGTTGCTACCTGGGATGACAGAACCATAAACCGTGAGAAAAAAGACTCAGGGACATAGCTGCGACAAGTCTCGGATGCATCCCAGAGGATGGAGCATTGTCCAAGGAGAAAAATCATCCCGGATATCTTTCCTGGAGGAGTCTGGGGTTGCTACCCGGGATTAAAGGGACCCAAACCACAGGAAAAATGTCTGCGGGAGATGCCTGGGAGGAATCTCAGATGCATCCCAGAAGATGGAGCATTGTCCAAGGAGAAAAATCATCTCGGGTATCTTCCCTGGAGGAGTCTGGGGTTGCTACCCGGGATCAGAGGGCCCGAAAACACCGGAATAAAAACTCAGGGACATACCTGCAAGGAGTCTCGGATGCTTCCCAGAGGATGGAGCATTGTCCAAGCAGAAAAATCATCTCGGGTATCTTCCCTGGAGGAGTCTGGGGTTGCTACCCGGGATTACAGGGACCCAAACCACAGGAAAAATGTCTGTGGGAGATGCCTGGGAGGAATCTCAGATGCATCCCAGAAGATGGAGCATTGTCCCAGCAGAAAAATCATCTCGGGTATCTTCCCTGGAGGAGTCTGGGGTTGCTACCTGGGATTACAGGGACCCAAACCACAGGAAAAATGTCTGTGGGAGATGCCTGGGAGGAATCTCAGATGCATCCCAGAAGATGGAGCATTGTCCAAGGAGAAAAATCATCTCGGGTATCTTCCCTGGAGGAGTCTGGGGTTGCTACCCGGGATCAGAGGGCCCGAAAACACCGGAATAAAAACTCAGGGACATACCTGCAAGGAGTCTCGGATGCTTCCCAGAGGATGGAGCATTGTCCAAGGAGAAAAGTCATCTCGGGTATCTTCCCTGGAGGAGTCTGGGGTTGCTACCCGGGATCACAGGGCCCCAAAACACCGGAGAAAACTCTGCGGGAGACACCTGGGAGGAGTTCTGGATAGATCCCGCAGTATGGACCACTGTCAAGAGAGAAAAATCATATTGGGTGTCTTCCCTGGAGGAGTCTGGGGTTGCTACCCGGGATCAGAGGGCCCGAAAATACCGGAATAAACACTCAGGGACATAACTGCAAGGAGTCTCGGATGCTTCCAAGAGGATGGAGCATTGTCCAAGGAGAAAAATCATCTCTGGTATCTTCCCTGGAGGAGTCTGGGGTTGCTTCCCGGGATCACAGGGCCCCAAAACACCGGAATAAAAACTCAGGGACATAACTGCAAGGAGTCTTGGATGCTTCCCAGAGGATGGAGCATTGTCCAAGCAGAAAAATTATCTCGGGTATCTTCCTTGGAGGAGTCTGGGGTTGCTACCCGGGATCACAGGGCCCTAAAGCACTGGAGAAAACTCTGCGGTGACGCCTGGGAGGAATTCTGGGTAGATCCCGCAGGATGGACCACTGTCAAGAGAGAAAAATCATATTGGGTGTCTTCCCTGGAGGAGTCTGGGGTTGCTACCTGGGATGACAGAACCATAAACCGTGAGAAAAAAGACTCAGGGACATAGCTGCGACAAGTCTCGGATGCATCCCAGAGGATGGAGCATTGTCCAAGGAGAAAAATTATCCCGGATATCTTTCCTGGAGGAGTCTGGGGTTGCTACCCGGGATTAAAGGTACCCAAACCACAGGAAAAATGTCTGCGGGAAATGCCTGCGAGGAATCTCAGATGCATCCCAGAAGATGGAGCATTGTCCAAGGAGAAAAATCATCTCGGGTATCTTCCCAGGAGGAGTCTGGGGTTGCTACCCGGGATCACAGGGCCCCAAAACACCGGAATAAAAACTCAGGGACATACCTGCAAGGAGTCTCGGATGCTTCCCAGAGGATGGAGCATTATCCAAGCAGAAAAATTATCTCGGGTATCTTCCCTGGAGGAGTCTGGGGTTGCTACCCGGGATTACAGGGACCCAAACCACAGGAAAAATGTCTGTGGGAGATTCCTGGGAGGAATCTCATATGCATCCCAGAAGATGGAGCTTTGTCCCAGCAGAAAAATCATCTCGGGTATCTTCCCTGGAGGAGTTTGGGGTTGCTACCCGGGATCACAGGGCCCGAAAACACCGGAATAAAAACTCAGGGACATACCTGCAAGGAGTCTCGGATGCTTCCAAGAGGATGGAGCATTGTCCAAGCAGAAAAATTATCTCGGGTATCTTCCCTGGAGGAGTCTGGGGTTGCTACCCGGGATCACAGGACCCCAAAACACCGGAGAAAACTCTGCGGGAGACTCCTGGGAGGAGTTCTGGATAGATCCCGCAGTATGGACCACTGTCAAGAGAGAAAAATCATATTGGGTGTCGTCCCTGGAGGAGTCTGGGGTTGCTACCCGGGATCAGAGGGCCCGAAAATACCGGAATAAACACTCAGGGACATAACTGCAAGGAGTCTCGGATGCTTCCAAGAGGATGGAGCATTGTCCAAGGAGAAAAATCATCTCGGGTATCTTCCTTGGAGGAGTCTGGGGTTGCTACCCGGGATCACAGGGCCCTAAAGCACTGGAGAAAACTCTGCGGGAGACGCCTGGGAGGAATTCTGGGTAGATCCTGCAGGATGGACCACTGTCAAGAGAGAAAAATCATATTGGGTGTCTTCCCTGGAGGAGTCTGGGGTTGCTACCTGGGATGACAGAACCATAAACCGTGAGAAAAAAGACTCAGGGACATAGCTGCGACAAGTCTCGGATGCATCCCAGAGCATGGAGCATTGTCCAAGGAGAAAAATCATCCCGGATATCTTTCCTGGAGGAGTCTGGGGTTGCTACCCGGGATTACAGGGACCCAAACCACAGGAAAAATGTCTGCGGGAGACGCCTGGGAGGAATCTCAGATGCATCCCAGAAGATGGAGCATTGTCCAAGGAGAAAAATCATCTCGGGTATCTTCCCTGGAGGAGTCTGGGGTTGCTACCCGGGATCAGAGGGCCCAAAAACACCGGAATAAAAACTCAGGGACATACCTGCAAGGAGTCTCGGATGCTTCCCAGAGGATGGAGCATTGTCCAAGCAGAAAAATTATCTCGGGTATCTTCCCTGGAGGAGTCTGGGGTTGCTACCCGGGATCACAGGGCTCCAAAACACCGGAGAAAACTCTGCGGGAGACACCTGGGAGGAGTTCTGGATAGATCCCGCAGTATGGACCACTGTCAAGAGAGAAAAATCATATTGGGTGTCTTCCCTGGAGGAGTCTGGGGTTGCTACCCGGGATCAGAGGGCCCGAAAATACAGGAATAAACACTCAGGGACATAACTGCAAGGAGTCTCGGATGCTTCCAAGAGGATGGAGCATTGTCCAAGGAGAAAAATCATATCTGGTATCTTCCCTGGAGAAGTCTGGGGTTGCTACCCGGGATTACAGGGACCCAAACCACAGGAAAAATGTCTGCGGGAGACGCCTGGGAGGAATCTCAGATGCATCCCAGAAGATGGAGCTTTGTCCCAGCAGAAAAATCATCTCGGGTATCTTCCCTGGAGGAGTCTGGGGTTGCTACCCGGGATTACAGGGACCCAAACCACAGGAAAAATGTCTGCGGGAGACGCCTGGGAGGAATCTCATATGCATCCCAGAAGATGGAGCATTGTCCAAGGAGAAAAATCATCTCGGGTATCTTCCCTGGAGGAGTCTGGGGTTGCTACCCGGGATCACAGGGCCCGAAAACACCGGAATAAAAACTCAGGGACATACCTGCAAGGAGTCTCGGATGCTTCCCAGAGGATGGAGCATTGTCCAAGCAGAAAAATTATCTCGGGTATCTTCCTTGGAGGAGTCTGGGGTTGCTACCCGGGATCACAGGGCCCTAAAGCACTGGAGAAAACTCTGCAGGAGACGCCTGGGAGGAATTCTGGGTAGATCCCGCAGGATGGACCACTGTCAAGAGAGAAAAATCATATTGGGTGTCTTCCCTGGAGGAGTCTGGGGTTGCTACCTGGGATGACAGAACCATAAACCGTGAGAAAAAAGACTCAGGGACATAGCTGCGACAAGTCTCGGATGCATCCCAGAGCATGGAGCATTGTCCAAGGAGAAAAATCATCCCGGATATCTTTCCTGGAGGAGTCTGGGGTTGCTACCCGGGATTAAAGGGACCCAAACCACAGGAAAAATGTCTGCGGGAGACGTCTGGGAGGAATCTCAGATGCATCCCAGAAGATGGAGCATTGTCCAAGGAGAAAAATCATCTCGGGTATCTTCCCTGGAGGAGTCTGGGGTTGCTACCCGGGATTACAGGGACCCAAACCACAGGGAAAATGTCTGCGGGAGATGCCTGGGAGGAATCTCAGATGCATCCCAGAAGATGGAGTATTGTCCAAGGAGAAAAATCATCCCGGATATCTTCCCTGGAGGAGTCTGGGGGTGCTACCCGGGATTAAAGGGACCCAAACCACAGGAAAAATGTCTGCGGGAGACGCCTGGGAGGAATCTCAGATGCATCCCAGAAGATGGAGCATTGTCCAAGGAGAAAAATCATCTCGGGTATCTTCCCTGGAGGAGTCTGGGGTTGCTACCCGGGATCAGAGGGCCCGAAAACACCGGAATAAAAACTCAGGGACATACCTGCAAGGAGTCTCGGATGCTTCCCAGAGGATGGAGCATTGTCCAAGCAGAAAAATTATCTCGGGTATCTTCCCTGGAGGAGTCTGGGGTTGCTACCCGGGATTACAGGGACCCAAACCACAGGAAAAATGTCTGCGGGAGACGCCTGGGAGGAATCTCAGATGCATCACAGAAGATGGAGCATTGTCCAAGGAGAAAAATCATCTCGGCTATCTTCCCTGGAGGAGTCTGGGGTTGCTACCCGGGATCACAGGGCCCGAAAACACTGGAATAAAAACTCAGGGACATACCTGCAAGGAGTCTCGGATGCTTCCAAGAGGATGGAGCATTGTCCAAGCAGAAAAATTATCTCGGGTATCTTCCCTGGAGGAGTCTGGGGTTGCTACCCGGGATTACAGGGACCCAAACCACAGGAAAATTGTCTGTGGGAGATGCCTGGGAGGAATCTCATATGCATCCCAGAAGATGGAGCATTGTCCAAGGAGAAAAATCATCTCGGGTATCTTCCCTGGAGGAGTCTGGGGTTGCTACCCGGGGTCACAGGGCCCGAAAACACCGGAATAAAAACTCAGGGACATACCTGCAAGGAGTCTCGGATGCTTCCCAGAAGACGGAGCATTGTCCAAGCAGAAAAATTATCTCGGGTATCTTCCTTGGAGGAGTCTGGGGTTGCTACCCGGGATCACAGGGCCCTAAAGCACTGGAGAAAACTCTGCAGGAGACGCCTGGGAGGAATTCTGGGTAGATCCCACAGGATGGACCACTGTCAAGAGAGAAAAATCATATTGGGTGTCTTCCCTGGAAGAGTCTGGGGTTGCTACCTGGGATGACAGAACCATAAACCGTGAGAATAAAGACTCAGGGACATACCTGCGACAAGTCTCGGATGCATCCCAGAGGATGGAGCATTGTCCAAGGAGAAAAATCATCTCGGGTATCTTCCCTGGAGGAGTCTGGGGTTGCTACCCGGGATTACAGGGACCCAAACCACAGGAAAAATGTCTGTGGGAAATGCCTGGGAGGAATCTCATATGCATCCCAGAAGATGGAGCATTGTCCAAGGAGAAAAGTCATCTCGGGTATCTTCCCTGGAGGAGTCTGGGGTTGCTACCCGGGATTACAGGGACCCAAACCACAGGAAAAATGTCTGTGGGAGATGCCTGGGAGGAATCTCATATGCATCCCAGAAGATGGAGCTTTGTCCAAGGAGAAAAGTCATCTCGGGTATCTTCCCTGGAGGAGTCTGGGGTTGCTACACGGGATCAGAGGGCCCCAAAACACCGGAGAAAACTCTGCGGGAGACACCTGGGAGGAGTTCTGGATAGATCCCGCAGTATGGACCACTGTCAAGAGAGAAAAATCATATTGGGTGTCTTCCCTGGAGGAGTCTGGGGTTGCTACCCGGGATCAGAGGGCCCGAAAATACCGGAATAAACACTCAGGGACATACCTGCAAGGAGTCTCGGATGCTTCCAAGAGGATGGAGCATTGTCCAAGCAGAAAAATTATCTCGGGTATCTTCCTTGGAGGAGTCTGGGGTTGCTACCTGGGATCACAGGGCCCTAAAGCACTGGAGAAAACTCTGCGGGAGACGCCTGGGAGGAATTCTGGGTAGATCCCGCAGGATGGACCACTGTCAAGAGAGAAAAATCATATTGGGTGTCCTGGCTGGAGGAGTCTGGGGTGGCTACCCGGGATCACAGGGCCTGAAAACACTGGAATAAACACTCAGGGACATACCTGCAAGGAGTCTCGGATGCTTCCCAGAGGATGTAGCATTGTCCAAGGAGAAAAATCAATTCGGGTATCTTCCCTGGAGGAGTCTGGGGTTGCTACCCGGGATCACAGGGCCCCAAGACACCGGAGAAAACTCTGCGGGAGACGCCTGGGAGGAATTCTGGGTAGATCCCGCAGGATGGACCACTGTCAAGAGAGAAAAATCATATTGGGTGTCTTCCCTGGAGGAGTCTGGGGTTGCTACCCGGGATGACAGAACCATAAACCGTGAGATAAAAGACTCAGGGACATAGCTGCGACAAGTCTCGGATGCATCCCAGAGCATGGAGCATTGTCCAACGAGAAAAATCATCCCGGATATCTTTCCTGGAGGAGTCTGGGGTTGCTACCCGGGATTAAAGGGACCCAAACCACAGGAAAAATGTCTGCGGGAGACGCCTGGGAGGAATCTCAGATGCATCCCAGAAGATGGAGCTTTGTCCCAGCAGAAAAATCATCTCGGGTATCTTCCCTGGAGGAGTCTGGGGTTGCTACCCAGTATTACAGGGACCCAAACCACAGGAAAAATGTCTGCGGGAGACTCCTGGGAGGAATCTCAGATGCATCCCAGAAGATGGAGCATTGTCCAAGGAGAAAAATCATCTCGGGTATCTTCCCTGGAGGAGTCTGGGGTTGCTACCCGGGATCACAGGGCCCGAAAACATCGGAATAAAAACTCAGGGACATACCTGCAAGGAGTCTCGGATGCTTCCCAGAGGATGGAGCATTGTCCAAGCAGAAAAATTATCTCGGGTATCTTCCCTGGAGGAGTCTGGGGTTGCTACCCGGGATTACAGGGACCCAAACCACAGGAAAAATGTCTGTGGGAGATGCCTGGGAGGAATTTCAGATGCATCCCAGAAGATGGAGCTTTGTCCCAGCAGAAAAATCATCTCGGGTATCTTCCCTGGAGGAGTCTGGGGTTGCTACCCGGGATCACAGGGCCCCAAAACACCGGAGAAAACTCTGCGGGAGACACCTGGGAGGAGTTCTGGATAGATCCCGCAGTATGGACCACTGTCAAGAGAGAAAAATCATATTGGGTGTCTTCCCTGGAGGAGTCTGGGGTTGCTACCCGGGATCAGAGGGCCCGAAAATACCGGAATAAACACTCAGGGACATACCTGCAAGGAGTCTCGGATGCTTCCAAGAGGATGGAGCATTGTCCAAGCAGAAAAATTATCTCGGGTATCTTCCTTGGAGGAGTCTGGGGTTGCTACCTGGGATCACAGGGCCCTAAAGCACTGGAGAAAACTCTGCGGGAGACGCCTGGGAGGAATTCTGGGTAGATCCCGCAGGATGGACCACTGTCAAGAAAGAAAAATCATATTGGGTGTCTTCCCTGGAGGAGTCTGGGGTTGCTACCCGGGATGACAGAACCATGAACCGCGAGAAAAAAGACTCAGGGACATAGCTGCGACAAGTCTCGGGTGCATCCCAGAGGATGGAGCATTGTCCAAGGAGAAAAATCATCCCGGATACCTTTCTGGAGGAGTCTGGGGTTGCTACCTGGGATTAAAGGGACCCAAACCACAGGAAAAATGTCTGCGGGAGACGCCTGGGAGGAATCTCAGATGCATCCCAGAAGATGGAGCATTGTCCAAGGAGAAAAATTATCTTGGGTATCTTCCCTGGAGGAGTCTGGGGTTGCTACCCGGGATCACAGGGACCCAAACCACAGGAAAAATGTCTGTGGGAGATGCCTGGGAGGAATCTCATATGCATCCCAGAAGATGGAGCTTTGTCCAAGGAGAAAAATCATCTCGGGTATCTTCCCTGGAGGAGTCTGGGGTTGCTACCCGGGATTACAGGGACCAAAACCACAGGAAAAATATCTGCGGGAGACGCCTGGGAGGAATCTCATATGCATCCCAGAAGATGGAGCTTTGTCCCAGCAGAAAAATCATCTCGGGTATCTTCCCTGGAGGAGTCTGGGGTTGCTACCCGGGATCAGAGGGCCCGAAAACACCGGAATAAAAACTCAGGGACATACCTGCAAGGAGTCTCGGATGCTTCCCAGAGGATGGAGCATTGTCCAAGCAGAAAAATTATCTCGGGTATCTTCCCTGGAGGAGTCTGGGGTTGCTACCCGGGATTACAGGGACCCAAACCACAGGAAAAATGTCTGTGGAAGATGCCTGGGAGGAATCTCAGATGCATCCCAGAAGATGGAGCATTGTCCAAGGAGAAAAATCATCTCGGGTATCTTCCCTGGAGGAGTCTGGGGTTGCTACCCGGCATCACAGGGCCCCAAAACACCGGAGAAAACTCTGCGGGAGACACCTGGGCGGAGTTCTGGATAGATCCCGCAGTATGGACCACTGTCAAGAGAGAAAAATCATATTGGGTGTCTTCCCTGGAGGAGTCTGGGGTTGCTACCCGGGATCAGAGGGCCCGAAAATACCGGAATAAACACTCAGGGACATAACTGCAAGGAGTTTCGGATGCTTCCAAGAGGATGGAGCATTGTCCAAGGAGAAAAATCATCTCTGGTATCTTCCCTGGAGGAGTCTGGGGTTGCTACCCGGGTTTACAGGGACCCAAACCACAGGAAAAATGTCTGCGTGAGACGCCTGGCAGGAATCTCAGATGCATCTCAGAAGATGGAGCATTGTCCAAGGAGAAAAATCATCTCGGCTATCTTCCCTGGAGGAGTCTGGGGTTGCTACCCGGGATCACAGGGCCCGAAAACACCGGAATAAAAACTCAGGGACATACCTGCAAGAAGTCTCGGATACTTCCCAGAGGATGGAGCATTGTCCAAGCAGAAAAATTATCTCGGGTATCTTCCTTGGAGGAGTCTGGGGTTGCTACCCGGGATCACAGGGCCCTAAAGCACTGGAGAAAACTCTGCGGGAGACGCCTGGGAGGAATTCTGGGTAGATCCCGCAGGATGGAACACTGTCAAGAGAGAAAAATCATATTGGGTGTCTTCCCTGGAGGAGTCTGGGGTTGCTACCCGGGATCAGAGGGCCTGAAAATACCGGAATAAACACTCAGGGACATAACTGCAAGGAGTCTCGGATGCTTCCAAGAGGATGGAGCATTGTCCAAGGAGAAAAATCATCTCTGGTATCTTCCCTGGAGGAGTCTGGGGTTGCTACCCGGGATTAAAGGGACCCAAACCACAGGAAAAATGTCTGCGTGAGACGCCTGGCAGGAATCTCAGATGCATCCCAGAAGATGGAGCATTGTCCAAGGAGAAAAATCATCTCGGGTATCTTCCCTGGAGGAGTCTGGGGTTGCTACTCGGGATCACAGGGCCCGAAAACACCGGAATAAAAACTCAGGGACATACCTGCAAGGAGTCTCGGATGCTTCCCAGAGGATGGAGCATTGTCCAAGCAGAAAAATTATCTCGGGTATCTTCCTTGGAGGAGTCTGGGGTTGCTACCCGGGATCACAGGGCCCTAAAGCACTGGAGAAAACTCTGCGGGAGACGCCTGGGAGGAATTCTGGGTAGATCCCGCAGGATGGACCACTGTCAAGAGAGAAAAATCATATTGGGTGTCTTCCCTGGAGGAGTCTGGGGTTGCTACCTGGGATGACAGAACCATAAACCGTGAGAAAAAAGACTCAGGGACATAGCTGCGACAAGTCTCGGATGCATCCCAGAGCATGGAGCATTGTCCAAGGAGAAAAATCATCCCGGATATCTTTCCTGGAGGAGTCTGGGGTTGCTACCCGGGATTAAAGGGACCCAAACCACAGGAAAAATGTCTGCGGGAGACGCCTGGGAGGAATCTCAGATGCATCCCAGAAGATGGAGCATTGTCCAAGGAGAAAAATCATCTCGGGTATCTTCCCCGGAGGAGTCTGGGGTTGCTACCCGGGTTTACAGGGACCCAAACCACAGGAAAAATGTCTGCGGGAGACGCCTGGGAGGAATCTCAGATGCATCCCAGAAGATGGAGCTTTGTCCCAGCAGAAAAATCATCTCGGGTATCTTCCCTGGAGGAGTCTGGGGTTGCTACCCGGGATCACAGGGCCCGAAAACACCGGAATAAAAACTCAGGGACATACCTGCAAGGAGTCTCGGATGCTTCCCAGAGGATGGAGCATTGTCCAAGCAGAAAAATTATCTCGGGTATCTTCCTTGGAGGAGTCTGGGGTTGCTACCCGGGATCACAGGGCCCTAAAGCACTGGAGAAAACTCTGCAGGAGACGCCTGGGAGGAATTCTGGGTAGATCCCGCAGGATGGACCACTGTCAAGAGAGAAAAATCATATTGGGTGTCTTCCCTGGAGGAGTCTGGGGTTGCTACCTGGGATGACAGAACCATAAACCGTGAGAAAAAAGACTCAGGGACATAGCTGCGACAAGTCTCGGATGCATCCCAGAGCATGGAGCATTGTCCAAGGAGAAAAATCATCCTGGATATCTTTCCTGGAGGAGTCTGGGGTTGCTACCCGGGATTAAAGGGACCCAAACCACAGGAAAAATGTCTGCGGGAGACGTCTGGGAGGAATCTCAGATGCATCCCAGAAGATGGAGCATTGTCCAAGGAGAAAAATCATCTCGGGTATCTTCCCTGGAGGAGTCTGGGGTTGCTACCCGGGATTACAGGGACCCAAACCACAGGAAAAATGTCTGCGGGAGACGCCTGGGAGGAATCTCAGATGCATCCCAGAAGATGGAGCATTGTCCAAGGAGAAAAATCATCCCGGATATCTTCCCTGGAGGAGTCTGGGGGTGCTACCCGGGATTAAAGGGACCCAAACCACAGGAAAAATGTCTGCGGGAGACGCCTGGGAGGAATCTCAGATGCATCCCAGAAGATGGAGCATTGTCCAAGGAGAAAAATCATCTCGGGTATCTTCCCTGGAGGAGTCTGGGGTTGCTACCCGGGATCACAGGGCCCGAAAACACCGGAATAAAAACTCAGGGACATACCTGCAAGGAGTCTCGGATGCTTCCCAGAGGATGGAGCATTGTCCAAGCAGAAAAATTATCTCGGGTATCTTCCCTGGAGGAGTCTGGGGTTGCTACCCGGGATTACAGGGACCCAAACCACAGGAAAAATGTCTGCGGGAGACGCCTGGGAGGAATCTCAGATGCATCACAGAAGATGGAGCATTGTCCAAGGAGAAAAATCATCTCGGCTATCTTCCCTGGAGGAGTCTGGGGTTGCTACCCGGGATCACAGGGCCCGAAAACACCGGAATAAAAACTCAGGGACATACCTGCAAGGAGTCTCGGATGCTTCCCAGAGGATGGAGCATTGTCCAAACAGAAAAATTATCTTGGGTATCTTCCCTGGAGGAGTCTGGGGTTGCTACCCGGGATTACAGGGACCCAAACCACAGGAAAATTGTCTGTGGGAGATGCCTGGGAGGAATCTCATATGCATCCCAGAAGATGGAGCATTGTCCCAGCAGAAAAATCATCTCGGGTATCTTCCCTGGAGGAGTCTGGGGTTGCTACCCGGGGTCACAGGGCCCGAAAACACCGGAATAAAAACTCAGGGACATACCTGCAAGGAGTCTCGGATGCTTCCCAGAAGACGGAGCATTGTCCAAGCAGAAAAATTATCTCGGGTATCTTCCTTGGAGGAGTCTGGGGTTGCTACCCGGGATCACAGGGCCCTAAAGCACTGGAGAAAACTCTGCAGGAGACGCCTGGGAGGAATTCTGGGTAGATCCCACAGGACGGACCACTGTCAAGAGAGAAAAATCATATTGGGTGTCTTCCCTGGAGGAGTCTGGGGTTGCTACCTGGGATGACAGAACCATAAACCGTGAGAATAAAGACTCAGGGACATAGCTGCGACAAGTCTCGGATGCATCCCAGAGGATGGAGCATTGTCCAAGGAGAAAAATCATCTCGGGTATCTTTCCTGGAGGAGTCTGGGGTTGCTACCCGGGATTAAAGGGACCCAAACCACAGGAAAAATGTCTGCGGGAGACGCCTGGGAGGAATCTCAGATGCATCCCAGAAGATGGAGCATTGTCCCAGGAGAAAAATCATCTCGGGTATCTTCCCTGGAGGACTCTGGGGTTGCTACCCGGGATCACAGGGCCCCAAAACACCGGAGAAAACTCTGCGGGAGACTCCTGGGAGGAGTTCTGGATAGATCCCGCAGTATGGACCACTGTCAAGAGAGAAAAATCATATTGGGTGTCTTCCCTGGAGGAGTCTGGGGATGCTACCCGGGATCAGAGGGCCCGAAAATACCGGAATAAACACTCAGGGACATACCTGCAAGGAGTCTCGGATGCTTCCCAGAGGATGTAGCATTGTCCAAGGAGAAAAATCATCTCGGGTATCTTCTCTGGAGGAGTCTGGGGTTGCTACCCGGGTTTACAGGGACCCAAACCACAGGAAAAATGTCTGCGGGAGACTACTGGGAGGAGTTCTGGATAGATCCCGCAGTATGGACCACTGTCAAGAGAGAAAAATCATATTGGGTGTCTTCCCTGGAGGAGTCTGGGGTTGCTATCCGGGATCAGAGGGCCCGAAAATACCGGAATAAACACTCAGGGACATACCTGCAAGGAGTCTCGGATGCTTCCAAGAGGATGGAGCATTGTCCAAGGAGAAAAATTATCTCGGGTATCTTCCCTGGAGGAGTCTGGGGTTGCTATCTGGGATTACAGGGACCCAAACCACAGGAAAAATGTCTGTGGGAGACACCTGGGAGGAATCTCAGATGCATCCCAGAAGATGGAGCATTGTCCAAGGAGAAAAATCATCTCGGGTATCTTCCCTGGAGGAGTCTGGGGTTGCTACCCGGGATCACAGGGCCCGAAAACACCGGAATAAAAACTCAGGGACATACCTGCAAGGAGTCTCGGATGCTTCCCAGAGGATGGAGCATTGTCCAAGCAGAAAAATTATCTCGGGTATCTTCCCTGGAGGAGTCTGGGGTTGCTACCCGGGATTACAGGGACCCAAACCACAGGAAAAATGTCTGTGGGAAATGCCTGGGAGGAATCTCATATGCATCCCAGAAGATGGAGCTTTGTCCCAGCAGAAAAATCATCTCGGGTATCTTCCCTGGAGGAGTCTGGGGTTGCTACCCGGGATTACAGGGACCCAAACCACAGGAAAAATGTCTGCGGGAGACGCCTGGGAGGAATCTCAGATGCATCCCAGAAGATGGAGCATTGTCCAAGGAGAAAAGTCATCTCGGGTATCTTCCCTGGAGGACTCTGGGGTTGCTAGCCGGGATCACAGGGCCCGAAAACATCGGAATAAAAACTCAGGGACATACCTGCAAGGAGTCTCGGATGCTTCCAAGAGGATGGAGCATTGTCCAAGCAGAAAAATTATCTCGGGTATCTTCCTTGGAGGAGTCTGGGGTTGCTACCCGGGATTAAAGGGACCCAAACCACAGGAAAAATGTCTGCGGGAGACTACTGGGAGGAGTTCTGGATAGATCCCGCAGTATGGACCACTGTCAAGAGAGAAAAATCATATTGGGTGTCTTCCCTGGAGGAGTCTGGGGTTACTATCCGGGATCAGAGGGCCCGAAAATACCGGAATAAACACTCAGGGACATACCTGCAAGGAGTCTCGGATGCTTCCAAGAGGATGGAGCATTGTCCAAGGAGAAAAATTATCTCGGGTATCTTCCTTGGAGGAGTCTGGGGTTGCTACCCGGGATCACAGGGCCCTAAAGCACTGGAGAAAACTCTGCAGGAGACGCCTGGGAGGAATTCTGGGTAGATCCCGCAGGATGGACCACTGTCAAGAGAGAAAAATCATATTGGGTGTCTTCCCTGGAGGAGTCTGGGGTTGCTACCTGGGATGACAGTACCATAAACCGTGAGAAAAAAGACTCAGGGACATAGCTGCGACAAGTCTCGGATGCATCCCAGAGGATGGAGCATTGTCCAAGGAGAAAAATCATCCCGGATATCTTTCCTGGAGGAGTCTGGGGTTGCTACCCGGGATTAAAGGGACCCAAACCACAGGAAAAACGTCTGCGGGAGACGTCTGGGAGGAATCTCAGATGCATCCCAGAAGATGGAGCATTGTCCAAGGAGAAAAATCATCTCGGGTATCTTCCCTGGAGGAGTCTGGGGTTGCTACCCGGGATTACAGGGACCCAAACCACAGGAAAAATGTCTGCGGGAGATGCCTGGGAGGAATCTCAGATGCATCCCAGAAGATGGAGCATTGTCCAAGGAGAAAAATCATCTCGGGTATCTTCCCTGGAGGAGTCTGGGGTTGCTACCCGGGATCACAGGGCCCGAAAACACCGGAATAAAAACTCAGGGACATACCTGCAAGGAGTCTCGGATGCTTCCCAGAGGATGGAGCATTGTCCAAGCAGAAAAATTATATCGGGTATCTTCCCTGGAGGAGTCTGGGGTTGCTACCCGGGATTACAGGGACCCAAACCACAGGAAAAATGTCTGCGGGAGACGCCTGGGAGGAATCTCAGATGCATCACAGAAGATGGAGCATTGTCCAAGGAGAAAAATCATCTCGGCTATCTTCCCTGGAGGAGTCTGGGGTTGCTACCCGGGATCACAGGGCCCGAAAACACTGGAATAAAAACTCAGGGACATACCTGCAAGGAGTCTCGGATGCTTCCCAGAGGATGGAGCATTGTCCAAGCAGAAAAATTATCTCGGGTATCTTCCCTGGAGGAGTCTGGGGTTGCTACCCGGGATTACAGGGACCCAAACCACAGGAAAATTGTCTGTGGGAGATGCCTGGGAGGAATCTCATATGCATCCCAGAAGATGGAGCATTGTCCAAGGAGAAAAATCATCTCGGGTATCTTCCCTGGAGGAGTCTGGGGTTGCTACCCGGGGTCACAGGGCCCGAAAACACCGGAATAAAAACTCAGGGACATACCTGCAAGGAGTCTCGGATGCTTCCCAGAAGACGGAGCATTGTCCAAGCAGAAAAATTATCTCGGGTATCTTCCTTGGAGGAGTCTGGGGTTGCTACCCGGGATCACAGGGCCCTAAAGCACTGGAGAAAACTCTGCAGGAGACGCCTGGGAGGAATTCTGGGTAGATCCCACAGGACGGACCACTGTCAAGAGAGAAAAATCATATTGGGTGTCTTCCCTGGAGGAGTCTGGGGTTGCTACCTGGGATGACAGAACCATAAACCGTGAGAATAAAGACTCAGGGACATAGCTGCGACAAGTCTCGGATGCATCCCAGAGGATGGAGCATTGTCCAAGGAGAAAAATCATCTCGGGTATCTTTCCTGGAGGAGTCTGGGGTTGCTACCCGGGATTAAAGGGACCCAAACCACAGGAAAAATGTCTGCGGGAGACGCCTGGGAGGAATCTCAGATGCATCCCAGAAGATGGAGCATTGTCCCAGGAGAAAAATCATCTCGGGTATCTTCCCTGGAGGACTCTGGGGTTGCTACCCGGGATCACAGGGCCCCAAAACACCGGAGAAAACTCTGCGGGAGACTCCTGGGAGGAGTTCTGGATAGATCCCGCAGTATGGACCACTGTCAAGAGAGAAAAATCATATTGGGTGTCTTCCCTGGAGGAGTCTGGGGATGCTACCCGGGATCAGAGGGCCCGAAAATACCGGAATAAACACTCAGGGACATACCTGCAAGGAGTCTCGGATGCTTCCCAGAGGATGTAGCATTGTCCAAGGAGAAAAATCATCTCGGGTATCTTCTCTGGAGGAGTCTGGGGTTGCTACCCGGGTTTACAGGGACCCAAACCACAGGAAAAATGTCTGCGGGAGACTACTGGAAGGAGTTCTGGATAGATCCCGCAGTATGGACCACTGTCAAGAGAGAAAAATCATATTGGGTGTCTTCCCTGGAGGAGTCTGGGGTTGCAATCCGGGATCAGAGGGCCCGAAAATACCGGAATAAACACTCAGGGACATACCTGCAAGGAGTCTCGGATGCTTCCAAGAGGATGGAGCATTGTCCAAGGAGAAAAATTATCTCGGGTATCTTCCCTGGAGGAGTCTGGGGTTGCTATCTGGGATTACAGGGACCCAAACCACAGGAAAAATGTCTGTGGGAGACACCTGGGAGGAATCTCAGATGCATCCCAGAAGATGGAGCATTGTCAAAGGAGAAAAATCTTCTCGGGTATCTTCCCTGGAGGAGTCTGGGGTTGCTACCCGGGATCACAGGGCCCGAAAACACCGGAATAAAAACTCAGGGACATACCTGCAAGGAGTCTCGGATGCTTCCCAGAGGATGGAGCATTGTCCAAGCAGAAAAATTATCTCGGGTATCTTCCCTGGAGGAGTCTGGGGTTGCTACCCGGGATTACAGGGACCCAAACCACAGGAAAAATGTCTGTGGGAAATGCCTGGGAGGAATCTCATATGCATCCCAGAAGATGGAGCTTTCTCCCAGCAGAAAAATCATCTCGGGTATCTTCCCTGGAGGAGTCTGGGGTTGCTACCTGGGATTACAGGGACCCAAACCACAGGAAAAATGTCTGCGGGAGACGCCTGGGAGGAATCTCAGATGCATCCCAGAAGATGGAGCATTGTCCAAGGAGAAAAATCATCTCGGGTATCTTCCCTGGAGGAGTCTGGGGTTGCTACCCGGGATCACAGTGCCCGAAAACACCGGAATAAAAACTCAGGGACATAACTGCAAGGAGTCTCGGATGCTTCCCAGAGGATGTAGCATTGTCCAAGGAGAAAAATCATCTCGGGTATCTTCCCTGGAGGAGTCAGGGGTTGCTACCCGGGTTTACAGGGACCCAAACCACAGGAAAAATGTCTGCGGGAGATGCCTGGGAGGAATCTCAGATGCATCCCAGAAGATGGAGCATTGTCCAAGGAGAAATATCATCTCTGCTATCTTCCCTGAAGGAGTCTGGGGTTACTACCCGGGATCACAGGGCCCGAAAACACCGGAATAAAAACTCAGGGACATACCTGCAAGGAGTCTCGGATGCTTCCAAGAGGATGGAGCATTGTCCAAGCAGAAAAATTATCTCGGGTATCTTCCTTGGAGGAGTCTGGGGTTGCTACCCGGGATCACAAGGCCCTAAAGCACTGGAGAAAACTCTGCAGGAGACGCCTGGGAGGAATTCTGGGTAGATCCCGCAGGACGGACCACTGTCAAGAGAGAAAAATCATATTGGGTGTCTTCCCTGGAGGAGTCTGGGGTTGCTACCTGGGATGACAGAACCATAAACCGTGAGAAAAAAGACTCAGGGACATAGCTGCGACAAGTCTCGGATGCATCCCAGAGGATGGAGCATTGTCCAAGGAGAAAAATCATCTCGGGTATCTTCCCTGGAAGAGTCTGGGGTTGCTACCCGGGATTACAGGGACCCAAACCACAGGAAAAATGTCTGTGGCAGACGCCTGGGAGGAATCTCAGATGCATCCCAGAAGATGGAGCATTGTCCAAGGAGAAAAATCATCTCGGGTATCTTCCCTGGAGGAGTCTGGGGTTGCTACCCGGGATCAGAGGGCCCGAAAATACCGGAATAAACACTCAGGGACATACCTGCAAGGAGTCTCGGATGCTTCCCAGAGGATGGAGCATTGTCCAAGCAGAAAAATTATCTCGGGTATCTTCCCTGGAGGAGTCTGGGGTTGCTACCCGGGATCACAGGGACCCAAACCACAGGAAAAATGTCTGTGGGAGATGCCTGGGAGGAATCTCAAATGCATCCCAGAAGATGGAGCTTTGTCCAAGCAGAAAAATCATCGCGGGTATCTTCCCTGGAGGAGTCTGGGGTTGCTACCCGGGATCACAGGGCCCCAAAACACCGGAGAAAACTCTGCGGGAGACACCTGGGAGGAGTTCTGGATAGATCCCGCAGGATGGACCACTGTCAAGAGAGAAAAATCATATTGGGTGTCTTCCCTGGAGGAGTCTGGGGTTGCTACCCAGGATCACAGGGACCCAAACCACAGGAAAAATGTCTGCGGAAGACGCCTGGCAGGAATCTCAGATGCATCCCAGAAGATGGAGCATTGTCCAAGGAGAAAAATCATCTCGGGTATCTTCCCTGGAGGAGTCTGGGGTTGCTACCCGGGATCACAGGGCCCGAAAACACCGGAATAAAAACTCAGGGACATACCTGCAAGGAGTCTCGGATGCTTCCCAGAGGATGGAGCATTGTCCAAGCAGAAAAATTATCTCGGGTATCTTCCCTGGAGGAGTCTGGGGTTGCTACCCGGGATTACAGGGACCCAAACAACAGGAAAATTGTCTGTGGGAGATGCCTGGGAGGAATCTCATATGCATCCCAGAAGATGGAGCTTTGTCCCAGCAGAAAAATCATCTCGGGTATCTTCCCTGGAGGAGTCTGGGGTTGCTACCCGGGATCATAGGGCCTCAAAACACCGGAGAAAACTCTGCGGGAGACTCCTGGGAGGAGTTCTGGATAGATCCCGCAGGACGGACCACTATCAAGAGAGAAAAATCATATTGGGTGTCTTCCCAGGAGGAGTCTGGGGTTGCTACCCGGGATCAGAGGGCCCGAAAATACCGGAATAAAAACTCAGGGACATACCTGCAAGGAGTCTCGGATGCTTCCCAGAGGATGGAGCATTGTCCAAGCAGAAAAATTATCTCGGGTATCTTCCCTGGAGGAGTCTGGGGTTGCTACCCGGGATTACAGGGACCCAAACCACAGGAAAATTGTCTGTGGGAGATGCCTGGGAGGAATCTCATATGCATCCCAGAAGATGGAGCATTGTCCCAGCAGAAAAATCATCTCGGGTATCTTCCCTGGAGGAGTCTGGGGTTGCTACCCGGGGTCACAGGGCCCGAAAACACCGGAATAAAAACTCAGGGACATACCTGCAAGGAGTCTCGGATGCTTCCCAGAAGACGGAGCATTGTCCAAGCAGAAAAATTATCTCGGGTATCTTCCTTGGAGGAGTCTGGGGTTGCTACCCGGGATCACAGGGCCCTAAAGCACTGGAGAAAACTCTGCAGGAGACGCCTGGGAGGAATTCTGGGTAGATCCCACAGGACGGACCACTGTCAAGAGAGAAAAATCATATTGGGTGTCTTCCCTGGAGGAGTCTGGGGTTGCTACCTGGGATGACAGAACCATAAACCGTGAGAATAAAGACTCAGGGACATAGCTGCGACAAGTCTCGGATGCATCCCAGAGGATGGAGCATTGTCCAAGGAGAAAAATCATCTCGGGTATCTTTCCTGGAGGAGTCTGGGGTTGCTACCCGGGATTAAAGGGACCCAAACCACAGGAAAAATGTCTGCGGGAGACGCCTGGGAGGAATCTCAGATGCATCCCAGAAGATGGAGCATTGTCCCAGGAGAAAAATCATCTCGGGTATCTTCCCTGGAGGACTCTGGGGTTGCTACCCGGGATCACAGGGCCCCAAAACACCGGAGAAAACTCTGCGGGAGACTCCTGGGAGGAGTTCTGGATAGATCCCGCAGTATGGACCACTGTCAAGAGAGAAAAATCATATTGGGTGTCTTCCCTGGAGGAGTCTGGGGATGCTACCCGGGATCAGAGGGCCCGAAAATACCGGAATAAACACTCAGGGACATACCTGCAAGGAGTCTCGGATGCTTCCCAGAGGATGTAGCATTGTCCAAGGAGAAAAATCATCTCGGGTATCTTCTCTGGAGGAGTCTGGGGTTGCTACCCGGGTTTACAGGGACCCAAACCACAGGAAAAATGTCTGCGGGAGACTACTGGGAGGAGTTCTGGATAGATCCCGCAGTATGGACCACTGTCAAGAGAGAAAAATCATATTGGGTGTCTTCCCTGGAGGAGTCTGGGGTTGCTATCCGGGATCAGAGGGCCCGAAAATACCGGAATAAACACTCAGGGACATACCTGCAAGGAGTCTCGGATGCTTCCAAGAGGATGGAGCATTGTCCAAGGAGAAAAATTATCTCGGGTATCTTCCTTGGAGGAGTCTGGGGTTGCTATCTGGGATTACAGGGACCCAAACCACAGGAAAAATGTCTGTGGGAGACACCTGGGAGGAATCTCAGATGCATCCCAGAAGATGGAGCATTGTCAAAGGAGAAAAATCATCTCGGGTATCTTCCCTGGAGGAGTCTGGGGTTGCTACCCGGGATCACAGGGCCCGAAAACACCGGAATAAAAACTCAGGGACATACCTGCAAGGAGTCTCGGATGCTTCCCAGAGGATGGAGCATTGTCCAAGCAGAAAAATTATCTCGGGTATCTTCCCTGGAGGAGTCTGGGGTTGCTACCCGGGATTACAGGGACCCAAACCACAGGAAAAATGTCTGTGGGAAATGCCTGGGAGGAATCTCATATGCATCCCAGAAGATGGAGCTTTGTCCCAGCAGAAAAATCATCTCGGGTATCTTCCCTGGAGGAGTCTGGGGTTGCTACCCGGGATTACAGGGACCCAAACCACAGGAAAAATGTCTGCGGGAGACGCCTGGGAGGAATCTCAGATGCATCCAGGAAGATGGAGCATTGTCCAAGGAGAAAAGTCATCTCGGGTATCTTCCCTGGAGGACTCTGGGGTTGCTAGCCGGGATCACAGGGCCCGAAAACATCGGAATAAAAACTCAGGGACATACCTGCAAGGAGTCTCGGATGCTTCCAAGAGGATGGAGCATTGTCCAAGCAGAAAAATTATCTCGGGTATCTTCCTTGGAGGAGTCTGGGGTTGCTACCCGGGATTAAAGGGACCCAAACCACAGGAAAAATGTCTGCGGGAGACTACTGGGAGGAGTTCTGGATAGATCCCGCAGTATGGACCACTGTCAAGAGAGAAAAATCATATTGGGTGTCTTCCCTGGAGGAGTCTGGGGTTACTATCCGGGATCAGAGGGCCCGAAAATACCGGAATAAACACTCAGGGACATACCTGCAAGGAGTCTCGGATGCTTCCAAGAGGATGGAGCATTGTCCAAGCAGAAAAATTATCTCGGGTATCTTCCTTGGAGGAGTCTGGGGTTGCTACCCGGGATCACAGGGCCCTAAAGCACTGGAGAAAACTCTGCAGGAGACGCCTGGGAGGAATTCTGGGTAGATCCCGCAGGATGGACCACTGTCAAGAGAGAAAAATCATATTGGGTGTCTTCCCTGGAGGAGTCTGGGGTTGCTACCTGGGATGACAGAACCATAAACCGTGAGAAAAAAGACTCAGGGACATAGCTGCGACAAGTCTCGGATGCATCCCAGAGGATGGAGCATTGTCCAAGGAGAAAAATCATCCCGGATATCTTTCCTGGAGGAGTCTGGGGTTGCTACCCGGGATTAAAGGGACCCAAACCACAGGAAAAACGTCTGCGGGAGACGTCTGGGAGGAATCTCAGATGCATCCCAGAAGATGGAGCATTGTCCAAGGAGAAAAATCATCTCGGGTATCTTCCCTGGAGGAGTCTGGGGTTGCTACCCGGGATTACAGGGACCCAAACCACAGGAAAAATGTCTGCGGGAGACGCCTGGGAGGAATCTCAGATGCATCCCAGAAGATGGAGCATTGTCCAAGGAGAAAAATCATCCCGGATATCTTCCCTGGAGGAGTCTGGGGGTGCTACCCGGGATTAAAGGGACCCAAACCACAGGAAAAATGTCTGCGGGAGATGCCTGGGAGGAATCTCAGATGCATCCCAGAAGATGGAGCATTGTCCAAGGAGAAAAATCATCTCGGGTATCTTCCCTGGAGGAGTCTGGGGTTGCTACCCGGGATCACAGGGCCCGAAAACACCGGAATAAAAACTCAGGGACATACCTGCAAGGAGTCTCGGATGCTTCCCAGAGGATGGAGCATTGTCCAAGCAGAAAAATTATCTCGGGTATCTTCCCTGGAGGAGTCTGGGGTTGCTACCCGGGATTACAGGGACCCAAACCACAGGAAAAATGTCTGCGGGAGACGCCTGGGAGGAATCTCAGATGCATCACAGAAGATGGAGCATTGTCCAAGGAGAAAAATCATCTCGGCTATCTTCCCTGGAGGAGTCTGGGGTTGCTACCCGGGATCACAGGGCCCGAAAACACTGGAATAAAAACTCAGGGACATACCTGCAAGGAGTCTCGGATGCTTCCCAGAGGATGGAGCATTGTCCAAGCAGAAAAATTATCTCGGGTATCTTCCCTGGAGGAGTCTGGGGTTGCTACCCGGGATTACAGGGACCCAAACCACAGGAAAATTGTCTGTGGGAGATGCCTGGGAGGAATCTCATATGCATCCCAGAAGATGGAGCATTGTCCAAGGAGAAAAATCATCTCGGGTATCTTCCCTGGAGGAGTCTGGGGTTGCTACCCGGGGTCACAGGGCCCGAAAACACCGGAATAAAAACTCAGGGACATACCTGCAAGGAGTCTCGGATGCTTCCCAGAAGACGGAGCATTGTCCAAGCAGAAAAATTATCTCGGGTATCTTCCTTGGAGGAGTCTGGGGTTGCTACCCGGGATCACAGGGCCCTAAAGCACTGGAGAAAACTCTGCAGGAGACGCCTGGGAGGAATTCTGGGTAGATCCCACAGGACGGACCACTGTCAAGAGAGAAAAATCATATTGGGTGTCTTCCCTGGAGGAGTCTGGGGTTGCTACCTGGGATGACAGAACCATAAACCGTGAGAATAAAGACTCAGGGACATAGCTGCGACAAGTCTCGGATGCATCCCAGAGGATGGAGCATTGTCCCAGCAGAAAAATCATCTCGGGTATCTTTCCTGGAGGAGTCTGGGGTTGCTACCCGGGATTAAAGGGACCCAAACCACAGGAAAAATGTCTGCGGGAGACGCCTGGGAGGAATCTCAGATGCATCCCAGAAGATGGAGCATTGTCCCAGGAGAAAAATCATCTCGGGTATCTTCCCTGGAGGACTCTGGGGTTGCTACCCGGGATCACAGGGCCCCAAAACACCGGAGAAAACTCTGCGGGAGACTCCTGGGAGGAGTTCTGGATAGATCCCGCAGTATGGACCACTGTCAAGAGAGAAAAATCATATTGGGTGTCTTCCCTGGAGGAGTCTGGGGATGCTACCCGGGATCAGAGGGCCCGAAAATACCGGAATAAACACTCAGGGACATACCTGCAAGGAGTCTCGGATGCTTCCCAGAGGATGTAGCATTGTCCAAGGAGAAAAATCATCTCGGGTATCTTCTCTGGAGGAGTCTGGGGTTGCTACCCGGGTTTACAGGGACCCAAACCACAGGAAAAATGTCTGCGGGAGACTACTGGAAGGAGTTCTGGATAGATCCCGCAGTATAGACCACTGTCAAGAGAGAAAAATCATATTGGGTGTCTTCCCTGGAGGAGTCTGGGGTTGCTATCCGGGATCAGAGGGCCCGAAAATACCGGAATAAACACTCAGGGACATACCTGCAAGGAGTCTCGGATGCTTCCAAGAGGATGGAGCATTGTCCAAGGAGAAAAATTATCTCGGGTATCTTCCCTGGAGGAGTCTGGGGTTGCTATCTGGGATTACAGGGACCCAAACCACAGGAAAAATGTCTGTGGGAGACACCTGGGAGGAATCTCAGATGCATCCCAGAAGATGGAGCATTGTCAAAGGAGAAAAATCATCTCGGGTATCTTCCCTGGAGGAGTCTGGGGTTGCTACCCGGGATCACAGGGCCCGAAAACACCGGAATAAAAACTCAGGGACATACCTGCAAGGAGTCTCGGATGCTTCCCAGAGGATGGAGCATTGTCCAAGCAGAAAAATTATCTCGGGTATCTTCCCTGGAGGAGTCTGGGGTTGCTACCCGGGATTACAGGGACCCAAACCACAGGAAAAATGTCTGTGGGAAATGCCTGGGAGGAATCTCATATGCATCCCAGAAGATGGAGCTTTGTCCCAGCAGAAAAATCATCTCGGGTATCTTCCCTGGAGGAGTCTGGGGTTGCTACCCGGGATTACAGGGACCCAAACCACAGGAAAAATGTCTGCGGGAGACGCCTGGGAGGAATCTCAGATGCATCCCAGAAGATGGAGCATTGTCCAAGGAGAAAAGTCATCTCGGGTATCTTCCCTGGAGGACTCTGGGGTTGCTAGCCGGGATCACAGGGCCCGAAAACACCGGAATAAAAACTCAGGGACATACCTGCAAGGAGTCTCGGATGCTTCCCAGACGATGGAGCATTGTCCAAGCAGAAAAATTATCTTGGGTATCTTCCTTGGAGGAGTCTGGGGTTGCTACCCGGGATCACAGGGCCCTAAAGCACTGGAGAAAACTCTGCGGGAGACACCTGGGAGGAATTCTGGGTAGATCCCGCAGGATGGACCACTGTCAAGAGAGAGAAATCATATTGGGTGTCTTCCCTGGAGGAGTCTGGGGTTGCTACCTGGGATGACA
Source organism: Vanellus vanellus (assembly GCF_965231255.1). NCBI lineage: Eukaryota > Metazoa > Chordata > Aves > Charadriiformes > Charadriidae > Vanellus > Vanellus vanellus. The sequence continues at coordinate 3,815,760 of NW_028127296.1, read as the reverse complement.
GAACCATAAACCGTGAGAAAAAAGACTCAGGGACATAGCTGCAACAAGTCTCGAATGCATCCAAGAGGATGGAGCATTGTCCAAGGAGAAAAATCATCCCGGATATCTTTCCTGGAGGAGTCTGGGGTTGCTACCCGGGATTAAAGGGACCCAAACCACAGGAAAAATGTCTGCGGGAGACGCCTGGGAGGAATCTCAGATGCATCCCAGAAGATGGTGCTTTCTCCCAGCAGAAAAATCATCTCGGGTATCTTCCCTGGAGGAGTCTGGGGTTGCTACCTGGGATTACAGGGACCCAAACCACAGGAAAAATGTCTGCGGGAGACGCCTGGGAGGAATCTCAGATGCATCCCAGAAGATGGAGCATTGTCCAAGGAGAAAAATCATCTCGGGTATCTTCCCTGGAGGAGTCTGGGGTTGCTACCCGGGATCACAGTGCCCGAAAACACCGGAATAAAAACTCAGGGACATACCTGCAAGGAGTCTCGGATGCTTCCCAGAGGATGTAGCATTGTCCAAGGAGAAAAATCATCTCGGGTATCTTCCCTGGAGGAGTCAGGGGTTGCTACCCGGGTTTACAGGGACCCAAACCACAGGAAAAATGTCTGCGGGAGATGCCTGGGAGGAATCTCAGATACATCCCAGAAGATGGAGCATTGTCCAAGGAGAAATATCATCTCTGCTATCTTCCCTGAAGGAGTCTGGGGTTACTACCCGGGATCACAGGGCCCGAAAACACCGGAATAAAAACTCAGGGACATACCTGCAAGGAGTCTCGGATGCTTCCCAGAGGATGGAGCATTGTCCAAGCAGAAAAATTATCTCGGGTATCTTCCTTGGAGGAGTCTGGGGTTGCTACCCGGGATCACAGGGCCCTAAAGCACTGGAGAAAACTCTGCGGGAGACGCCTGGGAGGAATTCTGGGTAGATCCCGCAGGATGGACCACTCTCAAGAGAGAAAATTCATATTGAGTGTCTTCCCTGGAGGAGTCTGGGGTTGCTACCTGGGATGACAGAACCATAAACCGTGAGAAAAAAGACTCAGGGACATAGCTGCGACAAGTCTCGGATGCATCCCAGAGGATGGAGCATTGTCCAAGGAGAAAAATCATCCCGGATATCTTTCCTGGAGGAGTCTGGGGTTGGTACCCGGGATTACAGGGACCCAAACCACAGGAAAAATGTCTGCGGGAGACGCCTGGGAGGAATCTCAGATGCATCCGAGAAGATGGAGCTTTGTCCAAGGAGAAAAATCATCTCGGGTATCTTCCCTGGAGGAGTCTGGGGTTGCTATCCAGGATCACAGGGCCCGAAAACACCGGAATAAAAACTCAGGGACATACCTGCAAGGAGTCTCGGATGCTTCCCAGAGGATGGAGCATTGTCCAAGCAGAAAAATTATCTCGGGTATCTTCCCTGGAGGAGTCTGGGGTTGCTACCCGGGATCACAGGGCCCCAAAACACCGGAGAAAACTCTGCGGGAGACACCTGGGAGGAGTTCTGGATAGATCCCGCAGTATGGACCACTGTCAAGAGAGAAAAATCATATTGGGTGTCTTCCCTGGAGGAGTCTGGGGTTGCTACCCGGGATCAGAGGGCCTGAAAATACTGGAATAAACACTCAGGGACATAACTGCAAGGAGTCTCGGATGCTTCCAAGAGGATGGAGCATTGTCCAAGGAGAAAAATCATCTCGGGTATCTTCCCTGCAGGAGTCTGGGGTTGCTACCCGGGATCACAGGGCCCGAAAACACCGGAATAAAAACTCAGGGACATACCTGCAAGGAGTCTCGGATGCTTCCCAGAGGATGGAGCATTGTCCAAGCAGAAAAATTATCTTGGGTATCTTCCTTGGAGGAGTCTGGGGTTGCTACCCGGGATCACAGGGCCCTAAAGCACTGGAGAAAACTCTGCGGGAGACGCCTGGGAGGAATTCTGGGTAGATCCCGCAGGATGGACCACTGTCAAGAGAGAAAAATCATATTGGGTGTCTTCCCTGGAGGAGTCTGGGGTTGCTACCTGGGATGACAGAACCATAAACCGTGAGAAAAAAGACTCAGGGACATAGCTGCGACAAGTCTTGGATGCATCCCAGAGGATGGAGCATTCTCCAAGGAGAAAAATTATCCCGGATATCTTTCCTGGAGGAGTCTGGGGTTTCTACCCGGGATTAAAGGGACCCAAACCACAGGAAAAATGTCTGCGGGAGACGCCTGGGAGGAATCTCAGATGCATCCCAGAAGATGGAGCATTGTCCAAGGAGAAAAATCATCTCGGGTATCTTCCCTGGAGGAGTCTGGGGTTGCTACCCGGGATCACAGGGCCCGAAAACACCGGAATAAAAACTCAGGGACATACCTGCAAGGAGTCTCAGATGCTTCCCAGAGGATGGAGCATTGTCCAAGCAGAAAAATTATCTCGGGTATCTTCCCTGGAGGAGTTTGGGGTTGCTACCCGGGATTACAGGGACCCAAACCACAGGAAAAATGTCTGTGGGAGATGCCTGGGAGGAATCTCATATCCATCCCAGAAGATGGAGCTTTGTCCCAGCAGAAAAATCATCTCGGGTATCTTCCCTGGAGGAGTCTGGGGTTGCTACCCGGGATTACAGGGACCCAAACCACAGGAAAAATGTCTGTGGGAGATGCCTGGGAGGAATCTCATATGCATCCCAGAAGACGGAGCTTTGTCCCAGCAGAAAAATCATCTCGGGTATCTTCCCTGGAGGAGTCTGGGGTTGCTACCCGGGATCACAGGGCCTCAAAACACCGGAGAAAACTCTGCGGGAGACTCCTGGGAGGAGTTCTGGATAGATCCCGCAGGACGGACCACTATCAAGAGAGAAAAATCATATTGGGTGTCTTCCCAGGAGGAGTCTGGGGTTGCTACCCGGGATCAGAGGGCCCGAAAATACCGGAATAAACACTCAGGGACATACCTGCAAGGAGTCTCGGATGCTTCCAAGAGGATGGAGCATTGTCCAAGGAGAAAAATCATCTCGGGTATCTTCCCTGGAGGAGTCTGGGGTTGCTACCCGGGTTTACAGGGACCCAAACCACAGGAAAAATGTCTGCGGGAGACGCCTGGGAGGAATCTCAGATGCATCCCAGAAGATGGAGCATTGTCCAAGGAGAAAAATCATCTCGGCTATCTTCCCTGGAGGAGTCTGGGGTTGCTACCCGGGATCAGAGGGCCCGAAAACACCGGAATAAAAACTCAGGGACATACCTGCAAGGAGTCTCGGATGCTTCCCAGAGGATGGAGCATTGTCCAAGCAGAAAAATTATCTCGGGTATCTTCCTTGGAGGAATCTGGGGTTGCTACCCGGGATCACAGGGCACTAAAGCACTGGAGAAAACTCTGCGGGAGACGCCTGGGAGGAATTCTGGGTAGATCCCGCAGGATGGACCACTGTCAAGAGAGAAAAATCATATTGGGTGTCTTCCCTGGAGGAGTCTGGGGTTGCTACCTGGGATGACAGAACCATAAACCGTGAGAAAAAAGACTCAGGGACATAGCTGCGACAAGTCTCGGATGCATCCCAGAGGATGGAGCATTGTCCAAGGAGAAAAATCATCCCGGATATCTTTCCTGGAGGAGTCTGGGGTTGCTACCCGGGATTAAAGGGACAAAAACCACAGGAAAAATACCTGCGGGAGACGCCTGGGAGGAATCTCAAATGCATCCCAGAAGATGGAGCTTTGTCCCAGCAGAAAAATCATCTTGGGTATCTTCCCTGGAGGAGTCTGGGGTTGCTACCCGGGATTACAGGGACCCAAACCACAGGGAAAATGTCTGTGGGAGACGCCTGGGAGGAATCTCATATGCATCCCAGAAGATGGAGCTTTGTCCCAGCAGAAAAATCATCTCGGGTATCTTCCCTGGAGGAGTCTGGGGTTGCTACCCGGGATCACAGGGCCCCAAAACACCGGAGAAAACTCTGCGGGAGACACCTGGGAGGAGTTCTGGATAGATCCCGCAGTATGGACCACTGTCAAGAGAGAAAAATCATATTGGGTGTCTTCCCTGGAGGAGTCTGGGGTTGCTACCTGGGATGACAGAAACATAAACCGTGAGAAAAAAGGCTCAGGGACAAAGCTGCGACAAGTCTCGGATGCATCCCAGAGGATGAAGCATTGCCCAAGGAGAAAAATCATCCCGGATATCTTTCCTGGAGGAGTCTGGGTTTGCTACCCGGGATTAAAGGCACCCAAACCACAGCAAAAATGTCTGCGGGAGACTACTGGGAGGAGTTCTGGATAGATCCCGCAGTATGGACCACTGTCAAGAGAGAAAAATCATATTGGGTGTCTTCCCTGGAGGAGTCTGGGGTTGCTACCCGGGATCAGAGGGCCCGAAAATACCGGAATAAACACTCAGGGACATAACTGCAAGGAGTCTCGGATGCTTCCAAGAGGATGGAGCATTGTCCAAGGAGACAAATCATCTCGGGTATCTTCCCTGGAGGAGTCTGGGGTTGCTACCCGGGATTACAGGGACCCAAACCACAGGAAAAATATCTGCGGGAGACGCCTGGCAGGAATCTCAGATGCATCCCAGAAGATGGAGCATTGTCCAAGGAGAAAAATCATCTCGGGTATCTTCCCTGGAGGAGTCTGGGGTTGCTACCCGGGATCACAGGGCCCGAAAACACCGGAATAAAAACTCAGGGACATACCTGCAAGGAGTCTCGGATGCTTCCCAGAGGATGGAGCATTGTCCAAGCAGAAAAATTATCTCGGGTATCTTCCCTGGAGGAGTCTGGGGTTGCTACCCGGGATTACAGGGACCCAAACCACAGGAAAAATGTCTGTGGGAGATGCCTGGGAGGAATCTCATATGCATCCCAGAAGATGGAGCTTTGTCCCAGCAGAAAAATCATCTCGGGTATCTTCCCTGGAGGAGTCTGGGGTTGCTACCCGGGATCACAGGGCCCCAAAACACCGGAGAAAACTCTGCGGGAGACACCTGGGAGGAATTCTGGATAGATCCCGCAGTATTGACCACTGTCAAGAGAGAAAAATCATACTGGGTGTCTTCCCTGGAGGAGTCTGGGGTTGCTACCCGGGATCAGAGGGCCCGAAAATACCGGAATAAACACTCAGGGGCATACCTGCAAGGAGTCTCGGATGCTTCCCAGAGGATGGAGCATTGTCCAAGCAGAAAAATTATCTTGGGTATCTTCCTTGGAGGAGTCTGGGGTTGCTACCCGGGATCACAGGGCCCTAAAGCACTGGAGAAAACTCTGCGGGAGATGCCTGGGAGGAATTCTGGGTAGATCCCGCAGGATGGACCACTGTCAAGAGAGAAAAATCATATTGGGTGTCTTCCCTGGAGGAGTCTGGGGTTGCTACCTGGGATGACAGAACCATAAACCGTGAGAAAAAAGACTCAGGGACATATCTGCGACAAGTCTTGGATGCATCCCAGAGGATGGAGCATTGTCCAAGGAGAAAAATACTCCCAGATATCTTTCCTGGAGGAGTCTGGGGTTGCTACCCGGGATTACAGGGACCCAAACCACAGGAAAAATGTCTGCGGGAGACGCCTGGGAGGAATCTCAGATGCATCCCAGAAGATGGAGCATTGTCAAAGGAGAAAAATCATCTCGGGTATCTTCCCTGGAGGAGTCTGGGGTTGCTATCCGGGATCACAGGGCCCGAAAACACCGGAATAAAAACTCAGGGACATACCTGCAAGGAGTCTCGGATGCTTCCCAGATGATGGAGCATTGTCCAAGGAGAAAAATCATCTCGGGTATCTTCCCTGGAGGAGTCTGGGGTTGCTATCCGGGATCACAGGGCCCGAAAACACCGGAATAAAAACTCAGGGACATACCTGCAAGGAGTCTCGGATGCTTCCCAGAGGATGGAGCATTGTCCAAGCAGAAAAATTATCTCGGGTATCTTCCCTGGAGGAGTCTGGGGTTGCTACCCGGGATCACAGGGCCCCAAAACACCGGAGAAAACTCTGCGGGAGACACCTGGGAGGAGTTCTGGATAGATCCCGCAGTATGGACGACTGTCAAGAGAGAAAAATCATATTGGGTGTCTTCCCTGGAGGAGTCTGGGGTTGCTACCCGGGATCAGAGGGCCTGAAAATACCGGAATAAACACTCAGGGACATAACTGCAAGGAGTCTCGGATGCTTCCAAGAGGATGGAGCATTGTCCAAGGAGAAAAATCATCTCGGGTATCTTTCCCGGAGGAGTCTGGGGTTGCTACCCGGGTTTACAGGGACGCAAACCACAGGAAAAATGTCTGCGGGAGACGCCTGGCAGGAATCTCAGATGCATCCCAGAAGATGGAGCATTGTCCAAGGAGAAAAATCATCTCGGGTATCTTCCCTGCAGGAGTCTGGGGTTGCTACCCGGGATCACAGGGCCCGAAAACACCGGAATAAAAACTCAGGGACATACCTGCAAGGAGTCTCAGATGCTTCCCAGAGGATGGAGCATTGTCCAAGCAGAAAAATTATCTCGGGTATCTTCCCTGGAGGAGTCTGGGGTTGCTACCCGGGATTACAGGGACCCAAACCACAGGAAAAATGTCTGTGGGAGATGCCTGGGAGGAATCTCATATCCATCCCAGAAGATGGAGCTTTGTCCCAGCAGAAAAATCATCTCGGGTATCTTCCCTGGAGGAGTCTGGGGTTGCTACCCGGGATTACAGGGACCCAAACCACAGGAAAAATGTCTGTGGGAGATGCCTGGGAGGAATCTCATATGCATCCCAGAAGATGGAGCTTTGTCCAAGGAGAAAAGTCATCTCGGGTATCTTCCCTGGAGGAGTCTGGGGTTGCTACCCGGGATCACAGGGCCCCAAAACACCGGAGAAAACTCTGCGGGAGACACCTGGGAGGAGTTCTGGATAGATCCCGCAGTATGGACCACTGTCAAGAGAGAAAAATCATATTGGGTGTCTTCCCTGGAGGAGTCTGGGGTTGCTACCCGGGATCAGAGGGCCCGAAAATACCGGAATAAACACTCAGGGACATACCTGCAAGGAGTCTCGGATGCTTCCAAGAGGATGGAGCATTGTCCAAGCAGAAAAATTATCTCGGGTATCTTCCCTGGAGGAGTCTGGGGTTGCTACCCGGGATTACAGGGACCCAAACCATAGGAAAAATGTCTGTGGGAGACGTCTGGGAGGAATCTCAGATGCATCCCAGAAGATGGAGCATTGTCCAAGGAGAAAAATCATCTCGGGTATCTTCCTTGGAGGAGTCTGGGGTTGCTACCCGGGATCACAGGGCCCTAAAGCACTAGAGAAAACTCTGCGGGAGACACCTGGGAGGAATTCTGGGTCAATCCCGCAGGATGGACCACTGTCAAGAGAGAAAAATCATATTGGGTGTCTTCCCTGGAGGAGTCTGGGGTTGCTACCTGGGATGACAGAACCATAAACCGTGAGAAAAAAGACTCAGGGACATAGCTGCGACAAGTCTCGGATGCATCCCAGAGGATGGAGCATTGTCCAAGGAGAAAAATCATCCCGGATATCTTTCCTGGAGGAGTCTGGGGTTGCTACCCGGGATTAAAGGGACCCAAACCACAGGAAAAATGTCTGCGGGAGACGCCTGGGAGGAATCTCAGATGCATCCCAGAAGATGGAGCATTGTCCAAGGAGAAAAATCATCTCGGGTATCTTCCCTGGAGGAGTCTGGGGTTGCTACCCGGGATCACAGGGCCCGAAAACACCGGAATAAAAACTCAGGGACATACCTGCAAGGAGTCTCAGATGCTTCCCAGAGGATGGAGCATTGTCCAAGCAGAAAAATCACCTCGGGTATCTTTCCTGGAGGAGTCTGGGGTTGCTACCCGGGATTACAGGGACCCAAACCACAGGAAAAATGTCTGTGGGAGATGCCTGGGAGGAATCTCATATCCATCCCAGAAGATGGAGCTTTGTCCCAGCAGAAAAATCATCTCGGGTATCTTCCCTGGAGGAGTCTGGGGTTGCTACCCAGGATTACAGGGACCCAAACCACAGGAAAAATGTCTGTGGGAGATGCTTGGGAGGAATCTCATATGCATCCCAGAAGATGGAGCATTGTCCAAGGAGAAAAATCATCTCGGGTATCTTCCCTGGAGGAGTCTGGGGTTGCTACCCGGGATCACAGGGCCCAAAAACACCGGAGAAAACTCTGCGGGAGACTCCTGGGAGGAGTTCTGGATAGATCCCGCAGTATGGACCACTGTCAAGAGAGAAAAATCATATTGGGTGTCTTCCCTGGAGGAGTCTGGGGTTGCTACCTGGGATGACAGAACCATAAACCGTGAGAAAAAAGACTCAGGGACATAGCTGCGACAAGTCTCGGGTGCATCCCAGAGCATGGAGCATTGTCCCAGGAGAAAAATCATCCCGGATATCTTTCCTGGAGGAGTCTGGGGTTGGTACCCGGGATTAAAGGGACCCAAACCACAGGAAAAATGTCTGTGGGAGACGCCTGGGAGGAATCTAAGATGCATCCCAGAAGATGAAGCTTTGTCCCAGCAGAAAAATCATCTCGGGTATCTTCCCTGGAGGAGTCTGGGGTTGCTACCCGGGATTACAGGGACCCAAACCACAGGAAAAATGTCTGCGGGAGACGCCTGGGAGGAATCTCAGATGCATCCCAGAAGATGGAGCATTGTCCCAGCAGAAAAATCATCTCGGGTATCTTTCCTGGAGGAGTCTGGGGTTGCTACCCGGGATTAAAGGGACCCAAACCACAGGAAAAATGTCTGCGGGAGACTACTGGGAGGAGTTCTGGATAGATCCCGCAGTATGGCCACTGTCAAGAGAGAAAAATCATATTGGGTGTCTTCCCTGGAGGAGTCTGGGGTTGCTACCCGGGATCAGAGGGCCCGAAAATACCGGAATAAACACTCAGGGACATAACTGCAAGGAGTCTCGGATGCTTCCCAGAGGATGGAGCATTGTCCAAGCAGAAAAATTATCTCGGGTATCTTCCCTGGAGGAGTCTGGGGTTGCTACCCGGGATTACAGGGACCCAAACCACAGGAAAAATGTCTCTGGGAGATGCCTGGGAGGAATCTCATATGCATCCCAGAAGATGGAGCTTTGTCCCAGCAGAAAAATTGTCTCGGGTATCTTCCCTGGAGGAGTCTGGGGTTGCTACCCGGGATCACAGGGCCCCAAAACACCGGAGAAAACTCTGCGGGAGACACCTGGGAGGAGTTCTGGATAGATCCCGCAGTATTGACCACTGTCAATAGAGAAAAATCATACTGGGTGTCTTCCCTGGAGGAGTCTGGGGTTGCTACCCGGGATCAGAGGGCCCGAAAATACCGGAATAAACACTCAGGGACATAACTGCAAGGAGTCTCGGATGCTTCCAAGAGGATGGAGCATTGTCCAAGGAGAAAAATCACCTCGGGTATCTTCCCCGGAGGAGTCTGGGGTTGCTACCCGGGTTTACAGGGACCCAAACCACAGGAAAAATGTCTGCGGCAGACGCCTGGGAGGAATCTCAGATGCATCCCAGAAGATGGAGCATTGTCCAAGGAGAAAAATCATCTCGGCTATCTTCCCTGGAGGACTCTGGGGTTGCTACCCGGGATCACAGGGCCCGAAAACACCGGAATAAAAACTCAGGGACATACCTGCAAGGAGTCTCGGATGCTTCCCAGAGGATGGAGCATTGTCCAAGCAGAAAAATTATCTCGGGTATCTTCCTTGGAGGAGTCTGGGGTTGCTACCCGGGATCACAGGGCCCTAAAGCACTGGAGAAAACTCTGCGGGAGACGCCTGGGAGGAATTCTGGGTAGATCCCGCAGGATGGACCACTGAAAGAGAGAAAAATCATATTGGGTGTCTTCCCTGGAGGAGTTTGGGGTTGCTACCTGGGATGACAGAACCATAAACCGTGAGAAAAAAGACTCAGGGACATAGCTGCGACAAGTCTCGGGTGCATCCCAGAGCATGGAGCATTGTCCAAGGAGAAAAATCATCCCGGATATCTTTCCTGGAGGAGTCTGGGGTTGCTACCTGGGATTAAAGGGACCCAAACCACAGGAAAAATGTCTGCGGGAGACGCCTGGGAGGAATCTCAGATGCATCCCAGAAGATGGAGCTTTATCCAAGGAGAAAAATCATCTCGGGTATCTTCCCTGGAGGAGTCTGGGGTTGCTACCCGGGATCACAGGGCCCGAAAACACCGGAATAAAAACTCAGGGACATACCTGCAAGGAGTCTCGGATGCTTCCCAGAGGATGGAGCATTGTCCAAGCAGAAAAATTATCTCGGGTATCTTCCCTGGAGGAGTCTGGGGTTGCTACCCGGGATTACAGGGACCCAAACCACAGGAAAAATGTCTGTGGGAGATGCCTGGGAGGAATCTCATATGCATCCCAGAAGATGGAGCTTTGTCCAAGGAGAAAAATCATCTCGGGTATCTTCTCTGGAGGAGTCTGGGGTTGCTACCCGGGATTACAGGGACCAAAACCACAGGAAAAATGTCTCCGGGAGACGCCTGGGAGCAATCTCAGATGCATCCCAGAAGATGGAGCATTGTCCAAGGAGAAAAGTCATCTCGGGTATCTTCCCTGGAGGAGTCTGGGGTTGCTACCCGGGATCACAGGGCCCCAAAACACCGGAGAAAACTCTGCGGGAGACTCCTGGGAGGAGTTCTGGATAGATCCCGCAATATGGACCACTGTCAAGAGAGAAAAATCATATTGGGTGTCTTCCCTGGAGGAGTCTGGTGTTGCTACCCGGGATCAGAGGGCCCGAAAATACCGGAATAAACACTCAGGGACATATCTGCAAGGAGTCTCGGATGCTGCCAAGAGGATGGAGCATTGTCCAAGGAGAAAAATCATCTCGGGTATCTTCCCTGGAGGAGTCTGGGGTTGCTACCCGGGATTACAGGGACCCAAACCACAGGAAAAATGTCTGCGGGAGACGCATGGGAGGAATCTCAGATGCATCCCAGAAGATGGAGCATTGTCCAAGGAGAAAAATCATCTCGGCTATCTTCCCTGGAGGAGTCTGGGGTTGCTACCCGGGATCACAGGGCCCGAAAACACCGGAATAAAAACTCAGGGACATACCTGCAAGGAGTCTCGGATGCTTCCCAGAGGATGGAGCATTGTCCAAGCAGAAAAATTATCTCGGGTATCTTCCTTGGAGGAGTCTGGGGTTGCTACCTGGGATCACAGGGCCCTAAAGCACTGGAGAAAACTCTGCGGGAGACGCCTGGGAGGAATTCTGGGTAGATCCCGCAGGATGGACCACTGTCAAGAGAGAAAAATCATATTGGGTGTCTTCCCTGGAGGAGTCTGGGGTTGCTACCTGGGCTGACAGAACCATAAACCGTGAGAAAAAAGACTCAGGGACATAGCTGCGACAAGTCTCGGGTGCATCCCAGAGCATGGAGCATTGTCCAAGGAGAAAAATCATCCCGGATATCATTCCTGGAGGAGTCTGGGGTTGGTACCTGGGATTAAAGGGACCCAAACCACAGGAAAAATGTCTGCGGGAGACGCCTGGTAGGAATCTCAGATGCATCCCAGAAGATGGAGCTTTGTCCAAGGAGAAAAATCATCTCGGGTATCTTCCCTGGAGGAGTCTGGGGTTGCTACCCGGGTTTACAGGGACCCAAACCACAGGAAAAATGTCTGTGGGAGATGCCTGGGAGGAATCTCATATGCATCCCAGAAGATGGAGCATTGTCCAAGGAGAAAAATCATCTCGGGTATCTTCCCTGGAGGAGTCTGGGGTTGCTACCCGGGATAACAGGGCCCTAAAGCACTGGAGAAAACTCTGCGGGAGACGCCTGGGAGGAATTCTGGGTAGATCCCGCAGGATGGACCACTGTCAAGAGAGAAAAATCATATTGGGTGTCTTCCCTGGAGGAGTCTGGGGTTGCTACCTGGGATGACAGAACCATAAACCGTGAGAAAAAAGACTCAGGGACATAGCTGCGACAAGTCTCGGGTGCATCCCAGAGCATGGAGCATTGTCCAAGGAGAAAAATCACCTCGGGTATCTTTCCTGGAGGAGTCTGGGGTTGCTACCCGGGATCACAGGGACCCAAACCACAGGAAAAATGTCTGCGGGAGACGCCTGGGAGGAATCTCAGATGCATCCCAGAAGATGGAGCATTGTCCAAGGAGAAAAATCATCTCGGGTATCTTCCCTGGAGGAGTCTGGGGTTGCTACCCGGGATCAGAGGGCCCGAAAACACCGGAATAAAAACTCAGGGACATACCTGCAAGGAGTCTCGGATGCTTCCCAGAGGATGGAGCATTGTCCAAGCAGAAAAATTATCTCGGGTATCTTCCCTGGAGGAGTCTGGGGTTGCTACCCGGGATTACAGGGACGCAAACCACAGGAAAAATGTCTCTGGGAGATGCCTGGGAGGAATCTCATATGCATCCCAGAAGATGGAGCTTTGTCCCAGCAGAAAAATCATCTCGGGTATCTTCCCTGGAGGAGTCTGGGGTTGCTACCCGGGTTTACAGGGACCCAAACCACAGAAAAATGTCTGCGTGAGACGCCTGGCAGGAATCTCAGATGCATCCCAGAAGATGGAGCATTGTCCAAGGAGAAAAATCATCTCGGCTATCTTCCCTGGAGGAGTCTGGGGTTGCTACCCGGGATCACAGGGCCCGAAAACACCGGAATAAAAACTCAGGGACATACCTGCAAGGAGTCTCGGATGCTTCCCAGAGGATGGAGCATTGTCCAAGCAGAAAAATTATCTCGGGTATCTTCCCTGGAGGAGTCTGGGGTTGCTACCCGGGATTACAGGGACGCAAACCACAGGAAAAATGTCTGTGGGAGATGCCTGGGAGGAATCTTATATGCATCCCAGAAGATGGAGCTTTGTCCAAGGAGAAAAGTCATCTCGGGTATCTTCCCTGGAGGAGTCTGGGGTTGCTACCCGGGATCACAGGGCCCCAAAACACCGGAGAAAACTCTGCGGGAGACTCCTGGGAGGAGTTCTGGATAGATCCCGCAGTATGGACCACTGTCAAGAGAGAAAAATCATATTGGGTGTCTTCCCTGGAGGAGTCTGGGGTTGCTACCCGGGATAAGAGGGCCCGAAAACACCGGAATAAAAACTCAGGGACATACCTGCAAGGAGTCTCGGATGCTTCCCAGAGTATGTAGCATTGTCCAAGGAGAAAAATCATCTCGGGTATCTTCCCTGGAGGAGTCTGCGGTTGCTACCCGGGTTTACAGGGACCCAAACCACAGGAAAAATGTCTGTGGGAGATGCCTGGGAGGAATCACATATGCATCCCAGAAGACGGAGCATTGTCCAAGGAGAAAAATCATCTCGGATATCTTCCCTGGAGGAGTCTGGGGTTGCTACCCGGGATTACAGGGACCAAAACCACAAGAAAAATGTCTGCGGGAGACGCCTGGGAGGAATCTCAGATGCATCCCAGAAGATGGAGCATTGTCCAAGGAGAAAAGTCATCTCGGGTATCTTCCCTGGAGGAGTCTGGGGTTGCTACCCGGGATCACAGGGCCCGAAAACACTGGAATAAAAACTCAGGGACATACCTACAAGGAGTCTCGGATGCTTCCCAGAGGATGGAGCATTGTCCAAGCAGAAAAATTATCTCGGGTATCTTCCTTGGAGGAGTCTGGGGTTGCTACCCGGGATAACAGGGCCCTAAAGCACTGGAGAAAACTCTGCGGGAGACGCCTGGGAGGAATTCTGGGTAGATCCCGCAGGATGGACCACTGTCAAGAGAGAAAAATCATATTGGGTGTCTTCCCTGGAGGAGTCTGGGGTTGCTACCTGGGCTGACAGAACCATAAACCGTGAGAAAAAAGACTCAGGGACATAGCTGCGACAAGTCTCGGGTGCATCCCAGAGCATGGAGCATTGTCCAAGGAGAAAAATCATCCCGGATATCTTTCCTGGAGGAGTCTGGGGTTGCTACCTGGGATTAAAGGGACCCAAACCACAGGAAAAATGTCTGCGGGAGACGCCTGGGAGGAATCTCAGATGCATCCCAGAAGATGGAGCTTTATCCAAGGAGAAAAATCATCTCGGGTATCTTCCCTGGAGGAGTCTGGGGTTGCTACCCGGGATCACAGGGCCCGAAAACACCGGAATAAAAACTCAGGGACATACCTGCAAGGAGTCTCGGATGCTTCCCAGAGGATGGAGCATTGTCCAAGCAGAAAAATTATCTCGGGTATCTTCCCTGGAGGAGTCTGGGGTTGCTACCCGGGATTACAGGGACCCAAACCACAGGAAAAATGTCTGTGGGAGATGCCTGGGAGGAATCTCATATGCATCCCAGAAGATGGAGCTTTGTCCAAGGAGAAAAATCATCTCGGGTATCTTCTCTGGAGGAGTCTGGGGTTGCTACCCGGGATTACAGGGACCAAAACCACAGGAAAAATGTCTCCGGGAGACGCCTGGGAGCAATCTCAGATGCATCCCAGAAGATGGAGCATTGTCCAAGGAGAAAAGTCATCTCGGGTATCTTCCCTGGAGGAGTCTGGGGTTGCTACCCGGGATCACAGGGCCCCAAAACACCGGAGAAAACTCTGCGGGAGACTCCTGGGAGGAGTTCTGGATAGATCCCGCAATATGGACCACTGTCAAGAGAGAAAAATCATATTGGGTGTCTTCCCTGGAGGAGTCTGGTGTTGCTACCCGGGATCAGAGGGCCCGAAAATACCGGAATAAACACTCAGGGACATATCTGCAAGGAGTCTCGGATGCTGCCAAGAGGATGGAGCATTGTCCAAGGAGAAAAATCATCTCGGGTATCTTCCCTGGAGGAGTCTGGGGTTGCTACCCGGGATTACAGGGACCCAAACCACAGGAAAAATGTCTGCGGGAGACGCATGGGAGGAATCTCAGATGCATCCCAGAAGATGGAGCATTGTCCAAGGAGAAAAATCATCTCGGCTATCTTCCCTGGAGGAGTCTGGGGTTGCTACCCGGGATCACAGGGCCCGAAAACACCGGAATAAAAACTCAGGGACATACCTGCAAGGAGTCTTGGATGCTTCCCAGAGGATGGAGCATTGTCCAAGCAGAAAAATTATCTCGGGTATCTTCCTTGGAGGAGTCTGGGGTTGCTACCTGGGATCACAGGGCCCTAAAGCACTGGAGAAAACTCTGCGGGAGACGCCTGGGAGGAATTCTGGGTAGATCCCGCAGGATGGACCACTGTCAAGAGAGAAAAATCATATTGGGTGTCTTCCCTGGAGGAGTCTGGGGTTGCTACCTGGGCTGACAGAACCATAAACCGTGAGAAAAAAGACTCAGGGACATAGCTGCGACAAGTCTTGGGTGCATCCCAGAGCATGGAGCATTGTCCAAGGAGAAAAATCATCCCGGATATCATTCCTGGAGGAGTCTGGGGTTGGTACCTGGGATTAAAGGGACCCAAACCGCAGGAAAAATGTCTGCGGGAGACGCCTGGTAGGAATCTCAGATGCATCCCAGAAGATGGAGCTTTGTCCAAGGAGAAAAATCATCTCGGGTATCTTCCCTGGAGGAGTCTGGGGTTGCTACCCGGGTTTACTGGGACCCAAACCACAGGAAAAATGTCTGTGGGAGATGCCTGGGAGGAATCTCATATGCATCCCAGAAGATGGAGCATTGTCCAAGGAGAAAAATCATCTCGGGTATCTTCCCTGGAGGAGTCTGGGGTTGCTACCCGGGATAACAGGGCCCTAAAGCACTGGAGAAAACTCTGCGGGAGACGCCTGGGAGGAATTCTGGGTAGATCCCGCAGGATGGACCACTGTCAAGAGAGAAAAATCATATTGGGTGTCTTCCCTGGAGGAGTCTGGGGTTGCTACCTGGGATGACAGAACCATAAACCGTGAGAAAAAAGACTCAGGGACATAGCTGCGACAAGTCTCGGGTGCATCCCAGAGCATGGAGCATTGTCCAAGGAGAAAAATCACCTCGGGTATCTTTCCTGGAGGAGTCTGGGGTTGCTACCCGGGATCACAGGGACCCAAACCACAGGAAAAATGTCTGCGGGAGACGCCTGGGAGGAATCTCAGATGCATCCCAGAAGATGGAGCATTGTCCAAGGAGAAAAATCATCTCGGGTATCTTCCCTGGAGGAGTCTGGGGTTGCTACCCGGGATCAGAGGGCCCGAAAACACCGGAATAAAAACTCAGGGACATACCTGCAAGGAGTCTCGGATGCTTCCCAGAGGATGGAGCATTGTCCAAGCAGAAAAATTATCTCGGGTATCTTCCCTGGAGGAGTCTGGGGTTGCTACCCGGGATTACAGGGACGCAAACCACAGGAAAAATGTCTCTGGGAGATGCCTGGGAGGAATCTCATATGCATCCCAGAAGATGGAGCTTTGTCCCAGCAGAAAAATCATCTCGGGTATCTTCCCTGGAGGAGTCTGGGGTTGCTACCCGGGATCACAGGGCCCCAAAACACCGGAGAAAACTCTGCGGGAGACACCTGGGAGGAGTTCTGGATAGATCCCGCAGTATGGACCACTGTCAAGAGAGAAAAATCATATTGGGTGTCTTCCCTGGAGGAGTCTGGGGTTGCTACCCGGGATCACAGGGCCCGAAAATACCGGAATAAACACTCAGGGACATAACTGCAAGGAGTTTAGGATGCTTCCAAGAGGATGTAGCATTGTCCAAGGAGAAAAATCATCTCTGGTATCTTCCCTGGAGGAGTCTGGGGTTGCTACCCGAGTTTACAGGGACCCAAACCACAGAAAAATGTCTGCGTGAGACGCCTGGCAGGAATCTCAGATGCATCCCAGAAGATGGAGCATTGTCCAAGGAGAAAAATCATCTCGGCTATCTTCCCTGGAGGAGTCTGGGGTTGCTACCCGGGATCACAGGGCCCGAAAACACCGGAATAAAAACTCAGGGACATACCTGCAAGGAGTCTCGGATGCTTCCCAGAGTATGTAGCATTGTCCAAGCAGAAAAATCATCTCGGGTATCTTCCCTGGAGGAGTCTGCGGTTGCTACCCGGGTTTACA
The DNA here is from genome assembly GCF_965231255.1 of Vanellus vanellus. Classification (NCBI taxonomy): domain Eukaryota; kingdom Metazoa; phylum Chordata; class Aves; order Charadriiformes; family Charadriidae; genus Vanellus; species Vanellus vanellus. Next base: position 3,798,799 of record NW_028127296.1, on the reverse strand, counting down.
GGGACCCAAACCACAGGAAAAATGTCTGTGGGAGATGCCTGGGAGGAATCACATATGCATCCCAGAAGACGGAGCATTGTCCAAGGAGAAAAATCATCTCGGATATCTTCCCTGGAGGAGTCTGGGGTTGCTACCCGGGATTACAGGGACCAAAACCACAAGAAAAATGTCTGCGGGAGACGCCTGGGAGGAATCTCAGATGCATCCCAGAAGATGGAGCATTGTCCAAGGAGAAAAGTCATCTCGGGTATCTTCCCTGGAGGAGTCTGGGGTTGCTACCCGGGATGACAGGGCCCGAAAACACTGGAATAAAAACTCAGGGACATACCTACAAGGAGTCTCGGATGCTTCCCAGAGGATGGAGCATTGTCCAAGCAGAAAAATTATCTCGGGTATCTTCCTTGGAGGAGTCTGGGGTTGCTACCCGGGATAACAGGGCCCTAAAGCACTGGAGAAAACTCTGCGGGAGACGCCTGGGAGGAATTCTGGGTAGATCCCGCAGGATGGACCACTGTCAAGAGAGAAAAATCATATTGGGTGTCTTCCCTGGAGGAGTCTGGGGTTGCTACCTGGGCTGACAGAACCATAAACCGTGAGAAAAAAGACTCAGGGACATAGCTGCGACAAGTCTCGGGTGCATCCCAGAGCATGGAGCATTGTCCAAGGAGAAAAATCATCCCGGATATCTTTCCTGGAGGAGTCTGGGGTTGCTACCTGGGATTAAAGGGACCCAAACCACAGGAAAAATGTCTGCGGGAGACGCCTGGGAGGAATCTCAGATGCATCCCAGAAGATGGAGCTTTATCCAAGGAGAAAAATCATCTCGGGTATCTTCCCTGGAGGAGTCTGGGGTTGCTACCCGGGATCACAGGGCCCGAAAACACCGGAATAAAAACTCAGGGACATACCTGCAAGGAGTCTCGGATGCTTCCCAGAGGATGGAGCATTGTCCAAGCAGAAAAATTATCTCGGGTATCTTCCCTGGAGGAGTCTGGGGTTGCTACCCGGGATTACAGGGACGCAAACCACAGGAAAAATGTCTCTGGGAGATGCCTGGGAGGAATCTCATATGCATCCCAGAAGATGGAGCTTTGTCCCAGCAGAAAAATCATCTCGGGTATCTTCCCTGGAGGAGTCTGGGGTTGCTACCCGGGATCACAGGGCCCCAAAACACCGGAGAAAACTCTGCGGGAGACACCTGGGAGGAGTTCTGGATAGATCCCGCAGTATGGACCACTGTCAAGAGAGAAAAATCATATTGGGTGTCTTCCCTGGAGGAGTCTGGGGTTGCTACCCGGGATCACAGGGCCCGAAAATACCGGAATAAACACTCAGGGACATAACTGCAAGGAGTCTCGGATGCTTCCAAGAGGATGGAGCATTGTCCAAGGAGAAAAATCATCTCTGGTATCTTCCCTGGAGGAGTCTGGGGTTGCTACCCGGGTTTACAGGGACCCAAACCACAGAAAAATGTCTGCGTGAGACGCCTGGCAGGAATCTCAGATGCATCCCAGAAGATGGAGCATTGTCCAAGGAGAAAAATCATCTCGGCTATCTTCCCTGGAGGAGTCTGGGGTTGCTACCCGGGATCACAGGGCCCGAAAACACCGGAATAAAAACTCAGGGACATACCTGCAAGGAGTCTCGGATGCTTCCCAGAGGATGGAGCATTGTCCAAGCAGAAAAATTATCTCGGGTATCTTCCCTGGAGGAGTCTGGGGTTGCTACCCGGGATTACAGGGACGCAAACCACAGGAAAAATGTCTGTGGGAGATGCCTGGGAGGAATCTTATATGCATCCCAGAAGATGGAGCTTTGTCCAAGGAGAAAAGTCATCTCGGGTATCTTCCCTGGAGGAGTCTGGGGTTGCTACCCGGGATCACAGGGCCCCAAAACACCGGAGAAAACTCTGCGGGAGACTCCTGGGAGGAGTTCTGGATAGATCCCGCAGTATGGACCACTGTCAAGAGAGAAAAATCATATTGGGTGTCTTCCCTGGAGGAGTCTGGGGTTGCTACCCGGGATAAGAGGGCCTGAAAACACCGGAATAAAAACTCAGGGACATACCTGCAAAGAGTCTCGGATGCTTCCCAGAGTATGTAGCATTGTCCAAGGAGAAAAATCATCTCGGGTATCTTCCCTGGAGGAGTCTGCGGTTGCTACCCGGGTTTACAGGGACCCAAACCACAGGAAAAATGTCTGTGGGAGATGCCTGGGAGGAATCACATATGCATCCCAGAAGACGGAGCATTGTCCAAGGAGAAAAATCATCTCGGATATCTTCCCTGGAGGAGTCTGGGGTTGCTACCCGGGATTACAGGGACCAAAACCACAAGAAAAATGTCTGCGGGAGACGCCTGGGAGGAATCTCAGATGCATCCCAGAAGATGGAGCATTGTCCAAGGAGAAAAGTCATCTCGGGTATCTTCCCTGGAGGAGTCTGGGGTTGCTACCCGGGATCACAGGGCCCGAAAACACTGGAATAAAAACTCAGGGACATACCTACAAGGAGTCTCGGATGCTTCCCAGAGGATGGAGCATTGTCCAAGCAGAAAAATTATCTCGGGTATCTTCCTTGGAGGAGTCTGGGGTTGCTACCCGGGATAACAGGGCCCTAAAGCACTGGAGAAAACTCTGCGGGAGACGCCTGGGAGGAATTCTGGGTAGATCCCGCAGGATGGACCACTGTCAAGAGAGAAAAATCATATTGGGTGTCTTCCCTGGAGGAGTCTGGGGTTGCTACCTGGGCTGACAGAACCATAAACCGTGAGAAAAAAGACTCAGGGACATAGCTGCGACAAGTCTCGGGTGCATCCCAGAGCATGGAGCATTGTCCAAGGAGAAAAATCATCCCGGATATCTTTCCTGGAGGAGTCTGGGGTTGCTACCTGGGATTAAAGGGACCCAAACCACAGGAAAAATGTCTGCGGGAGACGCCTGGGAGGAATCTCAGATGCATCCCAGAAGATGGAGCTTTATCCAAGGAGAAAAATCATCTCGGGTATCTTCCCTGGAGGAGTCTGGGGTTGCTACCCGGGATCAGAGGGCCCGAAAATACCGGAATAAACACTCAGGGACATAACTGCAAGGAGTCTCGGATGCTTCCAAGAGGATGGAGCATTGTCCAAGGAGAAAAATCATCTCTGGTATCTTCCCTGGAGGAGTCTGGGGTTGCTACCCGGGTTTACAGGGACCCAAACCACAGGAAAAATGTCTGCGTGAGACGCCTGGCAGGAATCTCAGATGCATCCCAGAAGATGGAGCATTGTCCAAGGAGAAAAATCATCTCGGCTATCTTCCCTGGAGGAGTCTGGGGTTGCTACCCGGGATCACAGGGCCCGAAAACACCGGAATAAAAACTCGGGGACATACCTGCAAGGAGTCTCGGATGCTTCCCAGAGGATGGAGCATTGTCCAAGCAGAAAAATTATCTCGGGTATCTTCCTTGGAGGAGTCTGGGGTTGCTACCCGGGATCACAGGGCCCTAAAGCACTGGAGAAAACTCTGCGGGAGACACCTGGGAGGAGTTCTGGATAGATCCCGCAGGATGGACCACTGTCAAGAGAGAAAAATCATATTGGGTGTCTTCCCTGGAGGAGTCTGGGGTTGCTACCTGGGATGACAGAACCATAAACCGTGAGAAAAAAGACTCAGGGACATAGCTGCGACAAGTCTCGGATGCATCCCAGAGGATGGAGCATTGTCCAAGGAGAAAAATCATCCCGGATATCTTACCTGGAGGAGTCTGGGGTTGCTACCCGGGATTACAGGGACCCAAACCACAGGAAAAATGTCTGCGGGAGACTCCTGGGAGGAATCTCAGATGCATCCCAGAAGATGGAGCATTGTCCAAGGAGAAAAATCATCTCGGGTATCTTCCCTGGAGGAGTCTGGGGTTGTACCCGGGATCACAGGGCCCGAAAACACCGGAATAAAAACTCAGGGACATACCTGCAAGGAGTCTCGGATGCTTCCCAGAGGATGGAGCATTGTCCAAGCAGAAAAATTATCTCGGGTATCTTCCCTGGAGGAGTCTGGGGTTGCTACCCGGGATTACAGGGACCCAAACTACAGGAAAAATGTCTGTGGGAGATGCCTGGGAGGAATCTCAGATGCATCCCAGAAGATGGAGCTTTGTCCCAGCAGAAAAATCATCTCGGGTATCTTCCCTGGAGGAGTCTGGGGTTGCTACCCGGGATTACAGGGACCCAAACCACAGGAAAAATGTCTGTGGGAGATGCCTGGGAGGAATCTCATATGCATCCCAGAAGATGGAGCTTTGTCCAAGGAGAAAAGTCATCTCGGGTATCTTCCCTGGAGGAGTCTGGGGTTGCTACCCGGGATCACAGGGCCCCAAAACACCGGAGAAAACTCTGCGGGAGACTCCTGGGAGGAGTTCTGGAGAGATCCCGCAGTATGGACCACTGTCAAGAGAGAAAAATCATATTGGGTGTCTTCCCTGGAGGAGTCTGGGGTTGCTACCCGGGATCAGAGGGCCCGAAAATACCGGAATAAACACTCAGGGACATATCTGCAAGGAGTCTCGGATGCTTCCAAGAGGATGGAGCATTGTCCAAGGAGAAAAATCATCTCGGCTATCTTCCCTGGAGGAGTCTGGGGTTGCTACCCGGGATTACAGGGACCCAAACCACAGGAAAAATGTCTGCGGGAGACGCATGGGAGGAATCTCAGATGCATCCCAGAAGATGGAGCATTGTCCAAGGAGAAAAATCATCTCGGCTATCTTCCCTGGGGAGTCTGGGGTTGCTACCCGGGATCACAGGGCCCAAAAACACCGGAATAAAAACTCAGGGACATACCTGCAAGGAGTCTCGGATGCTTCCCAGAGGATGGAGCATTGTCCAAGCAGAAAAATTATCTCGGGTATCTTCCTTGGAGGAGTCTGGGGTTGCTACCTGGGATCACAGGGCCCTAAAGCACTGGAGAAAACTCTGCGGGAGACGCCTGGGAGGAATTCTGGGTAGATCCCGCAGGATGGACCACTGTCAAGAGAGAAAAATCATATTGGGTGTCTTCCCTGGAGGAGTCTGGGGTTGCTACCTGGGCTGACAGAACCATAAACCGTGAGAAAAAAGACTCAGGGACATAGCTGCGACAAGTCTCGGGTGCATCCCAGAGCATGGAGCATTGTCCAAGGAGAAAAATCATCCCGGATATCATTCCTGGAGGAGTCTGGGGTTGGTACCTGGGATTAAAGGGACCCAAACCACAGGAAAAATGTCTGTGGGAGACGCCTGGGAGGAATCTCAGATGCATCCCAGAAGATGGAGCATTGTCCAAGGAGAAAAATCATCTCGGGTATCTTCCCTGGAGGAGTCTGGGGTTGCTACCCGGGATCACAGGGCCCGAAAACACCGGAATAAAAACTCAGGGACATACCTGCAAGGAGTCTCGGATGCTTCCCAGAGGATGGAGAATTGTCCAAGCAGAAAAATTATCTCGGGTATCTTCCCTGGAGGAGTCTGGGGTTGCTACCCGGGATCACAGGGCCCCAAAACACCGGAGAAAACTCTGCAGGAGACACCTGGGAGGAGTTCTGGATAGATCCCGCAGTATGGACCACTGTCAAGAGAGAAAAATCATATTGGGTGTCTTCCCTGGAGGAGTCTGGGGTTGCTACCCGGGATCAGAGGGCCCGAAAATACCGGAATAAACACTCAGGGACATACCTGCAAGGAGTCTCGGATGCTTCCAAGAGGATGGAGCATTGTCCAAGGAGAAAAATCATCTCGGGTATCTTCCCTGGAGGAGTCTGGGGTTGCTACCCGGGTTTACAGGGACCCCAACCACAGGAAAAATGTCTGCGTGAGACGCCTGGCAGGAATCTCAGATGCATCCCAGAAGATGGAGCATTGTCCAAGGAGAAAAGTCATCTCGGGTATCTTCCCTGGAGGAGTCTGGGGTTGCTACCCGGGATCACAGGGCCCGAAAACACCGGAATAAAAACTCAGGGACATACCTGCAAGGAGTCTCGGATGCTTCCCAGAGGATGGAGCATTGTCCAAGCAGAAAAATTATCTCGGGTATCTTCCTTGGAGGAGTCTGGGGTTGCTACCCGGGATAACAGGGCCCTAAAGCACTGGAGAAAACTCTGCGGGAGACGCCTGGGAGGAATTCTGGGTAGATCCCGCAGGATGGACCACTGTCAAGAGAGAAAAATCATATTGGGTGTCTTCCCTGGAGGAGTCTGGGGTTGCTACCTGGGATGACAGAACCATAAACCGTGAGAAAAAAGACTCAGGGACATAGCTGCGACAAGTCTCGGATGCATCCCAGAGGATGGAGCATTGTCCAAGGAGAAAAATCATCCCGGATATCTTTCCTGGAGGAGTCTGGGGTTGGTACCTGGGATTAAAGGGACCCAAACCACAGGAAAAATGTCTGCGGGAGACGCCTGGGAGGAATCTCAGATGCATCCCAGAAGATGGAGCTTTGTCCCAGCAGAAAAATCATCTCGGGTATCTTCCCTGGAGGAGTCTGGGGTTGCTACCCGGGATTACAGGGACCCAAACCACAGGAAAAATGTCTGCGGGAGACTCCTGGGAGGAATCTCAGATGCATCCCAGAAGATGGAGCATTGTCCAAGGAGAAAAATCATCTCGGGTATCTTCCCTGGAGGAGTCTGGGGTTGCTACCCGGGATCACAGGGCCCGAAAACATCGGAATAAAAACTCAGGGACATACCTGCAAGGAGTCTCGGATGCTTCCCAGAGGATGGAGCATTGTCCAAGCAGAAAAATTATCTCGGGTATCTTCCCTGGAGGAGTCTGGGGTTGCTACCCGGGATTACAGGGACCCAAACCACAGGAAAAATGTCTGTGGGATATGCCTGGGAGGAATTTCAGATGCATCCCAGAAGATGGAGCTTTGTCCCAGCAGAAAAATCATCTCGGGTATCTTCCCTGGAGGAGTCTGGGGTTGCTACCCGGGATTACAGGGACCCAAACCACAGGAAAAATGTCTGTGGGAGATGCCTGGGAGGAATCTCATATGCATCCCAGAAGATGGAGCTTTGTCCAAGGAGAAAAGTCATCTCGGGTATCTTCCCTGGAGGAGTCTGGGGTTGCTACCCGGGATCACAGGGCCCCAAAACACCGGAGAAAACTCTGCGGGAGACACCTGGGAGGAGTTCTGGATAGATCCCGCAGTATGGACCACTGTCAAGAGAGAAAAATCATATTGGGTGTCTTCCCTGGAGGAGTCTGGGGTTGCTACCCGGGATCAGAGGGCCCGAAAATACCGGAATAAACACTCAGGGACATAACTGCAAGGAGTCTCGGATGCTTCCAAGAGGATGGAGCATTGTCCAAGGAGAAAAATCATCTCTGGTATCTTCCCTGGAGCAGTCTGGGGTTGCTACCCGGGTTTACAGGGACCCAAACCACAGGAAAAATGTCTGCGTGAGACGCCTGGCAGGAATCTCAGATGCATCCCAGAAGATGGAGCATTGTCCAAGGAGAAAAATCATCCCGGATATCTTTCCTGGAGGAGTCTGGGGTTGGTACCTGGGATTAAAGGGACCCAAACCACAGGAAAAATGTCTGCGGGAGACGCCTGGGAGGAATCTCAGATGCATCCCAGAAGATGGAGCTTTGTCCCAGCAGAAAAATCATCTCGGGTATCTTCCCTGGAGGAGTCTGGGGTTGCTACCCGGGATTACAGGGACCCAAACCACAGGAAAAATGTCTGCGGGAGACTCCTGGGAGGAATCTCATATGCATCCCAGAAGATGGAGCATTGTCCAAGGAGAAAAATCATCTCGGGTATCTTCCCTGGAGGAGTCTGGGGTTGCTACCCGGGATCACAGGGCCCGAAAACATCGGAATAAAAACTCAGGGACATACCTGCAAGGAGTCTCGGATGCTTCCCAGAGGATGGAGCATTTTCCAAGCAGAAAAATTATCTCGGGTATCTTCCCTGGAGGAGTCTGGGGTTGCTACCCGGGATTACAGGGACCCAAACCACAGGAAAAATGTCTGTGGGATATGCCTGGGAGGAATTTCAGATGCATCCCAGAAGATGGAGCTTTGTCCCAGCAGAAAAATCATCTCGGGTATCTTCCCTGGAGGAGTCTGGGGTTGCTACCCGGGATCACAGGGCCCCAAAACACCGGAGAAAACTCTGCGGGAGACACCTGGGAGGAGTTCTGGATAGATCCCGCAGTATGGACCACTGTCAAGAGAGAAAAATCATATTGGGTGTCTTCCCTGGAGGAGTCTGGGGTTGCTACCCGGGATCAGAGGGCCCGAAAATACCGGAATAAACACTCAGGGACATACCTGCAAGGAGTCTCGGATGCTTCCAAGAGGATGGAGCATTGTCCAAGCAGAAAAATTATCTCGGGTATCTTCCTTGGAGGAGTCTGGGGTTGCTACCTGGGATCACAGGGCCCTAAAGCACTGGAGAAAACTCTGCGGGAGACGCCTGGGAGGAATTCTGGGTAGATCCCGCAGGATGGACCACTGTCAAGAGAGAAAAATCATATTGGGTGTCCTGGCTGGAGGAGTCTGGGGTGGCTACCCGGGATCACAGGGCCTGAAAACACTGGAATAAACACTCAGGGACATACCTGCAAGGAGTCTCGGATGCTTCCCAGAGGATGTAGCATTGTCCAAGGAGAAAAATCAATTCGGGTATCTTCCCTGGAGAAGTCTGGGGTTGCTACCCGGGATCACAGGGCCCCAAGACACCGGAGAAAACTCTGCGGGAGACGCCTGGGAGGAATTCTGGGTAGATCCCGCAGGATGGACCACTGTCAAGAGAGAAAAATCATATTGGGTGTCTTCCCTGGAGGAGTCTGGGGTTGCTACCCGGGATGACAGAACCATGAACCGCGAGAAAAAAGACTCAGGGACATAGCTGCGACAAGTCTCGGGTGCATCCCAGAGGATGGAGCATTGTCCAAGGAGAAAAATCATCCCGGATATCTTTCCTGGAGGAGTCTGGGGTTGCTACCTGGGATTAAAGGGACCCAAACCACAGGAAAAATGTCTGCTGGAGACGCCTGGGAGGAATCTCAGATGCATCCCAGAAGATGGAGCATTGTCCAAGGAGAAAAATTATCTTGGGTATCTTCCCTGGAGGAGTCTGGGGTTGCTACCCGGGATCACAGGGACCCAAACCACAGGAAAAATGTCTGTGGGAGATGCCTGGGAGGAATCTCATATGCATCCCAGAAGATGGAGGTTTGTCCCAGCAGAAAAATCATCTCGGGTATCTTCCCTGGAGGAGTCTGGGGTTGCTACCCGGGATCACAGGGCCCGAAAACACCGGAATAAAAACTCAGGGACATACCTGCAAGGAGTCTCGGATGCTTCCCAGAGGATGGAGCATTGTCCAAGCAGAAAAATTATCTCGGGTATCTTCCCTGGAGGAGTCTGGGGTTGCTACCCGGGATCACAGGGACCCAAACCATAGGAAAAATGTCTGTGGGAGATGCCTGGGAGGAATCTCATATGCATCCCAGAAGACGGAGCATTGTCCAAGGAGAAAAATCATCTCGGATATCTTCCCTGGAGGAGTCTGGGGTTGCTACCCGGGATTACAGGGACCCAAACCACAGGAAAAATGTCTGCGGGAGACTCCTGGGAGGAATCTCAGATGCATCCCAGAAGATGGAGCATTGTCCAAGGAGAAAAATCATCTCGGGTATCTTCCCTGGAGGAGTCTGGGGTTGTACCCGGGATCAGAGGGCCCGAAAACACCGGAATAAAAACTCAGGGACATACCTGCAAGGAGTCTCGGATGCTTCCCAGAGGATGGAGCATTGTCCAAGCAGAAAAATTATCTCGGGTATCTTCCCTGGAGGAGTCTGGGGTTGCTACCCGGGATTACAGGGACCCAAACTACAGGAAAAATGTCTGTGGGAGATGCCTGGGAGGAATCTCAGATGCATCCCAGAAGATGGAGCTTTGTCCCAGCAGAAAAATCATCTCGGGTATCTTCCCTGGAGGAGTCTGGGGTTGCTACCCGGGATTACAGGGACCCAAACCACAGGAAAAATGTCTGAGCGAGATGCCTGGGAGGAATCTCATATGCATCCCAGAAGATGGAGCTTTGTCCAAGGAGAAAAGTCATCTCGGGTATCTTCCCTGGAGGAGTCTGGGGTTGCTACCCGGGATTACAGGGACCCAAACCACAGGAAAAATGTCTGCGGGAGACGCATGGGAGGAATCTCAGATGCATCCCAGAAGATGGAGCATTGTCCAAGCAGAAAAATTATCTCAGGTATCTTCCCTGGAGGAGTCTGGGGTTGCTACCCGGGATCACAGGGCCCCAAAACACCGGAGAAAACTCTGCAGGAGACACCTGGGAGGAGTTCTGGATAGATCCCGCAGGATGGACCACTGTCAAGAGAGAAAAATCATATTGGGTGTCTTCCCTGGAGGAGTCTGGGGTTGCTACCCGGGATCAGAGGGCCCGAAAATACCGGAATAAACACTCAGGGACATAACTGCAAGGAGTCTCGGATGCTTCCAAGAGGATGGAGCATTGTCCAAGGAGAAAAATCATCTCTGGTATCTTCCCTGGAGGAGTCTGGGGTTGCTACCCGGGTTTACAGGGACCCAAACCACAGGAAAAATGTCTGCGTGAGACGCCTGGCAGGAATCTCAGATGCATCCCAGAAGATGGAGCATTGTCCAAGGAGAAAAATCATCTCGGCTATCTTCCCTGGAGGAGTCTGGGGTTGCTACCCGGGATCACAGGGCCCGAAAACACCGGAATAAAAACTCAGGGACATACCTGCAAGGAGTCTCGGATGCTTCCCAGAGGATGGAGCATTGTCCAAGCAGAAAAATTATCTCGGGTATCTTCCTTGGAGGAGTCTGGGGTTGCTACCCGGGATCACAGGGCCCTAAAGCACTGGAGAAAACTCTGCGGGAGACGCCTGGGAGGAATTCTGGGTAGATCCCGCAGGATGGACCACTGTCAAGAGAGAAAAATCATATTGGGTGTCTTCCCTGGAGGAGTCTGGGGTTGCTACCTGGGATGACAGAACCATAAACCGTGAGAAAAAAGACTCAGGGACATAGCTGCGACAAGTCTCGGATGCATCCCAGAGGATGGAGCATTGTCCAACGAGAAAAATCATCCCGGTTATCTTTCCTGGAGGAGTCTGGGGTTGGTACCTGGGATTAAAGGGACACAAACCGCAGGAAAAATGTCTGCGGGAGACGCCTGGGAGGAATCTCAGATGCATCCCAGAAGATGGAGCTTTGTCCCAGCAGAAAAAGGATCTCGGGTATCTTCCCTGGAGGAGTCTGGGGTTGCTACCCGGGATTACAGGGACCCAAACCACAGGAAAAATGTCTGCGGGAGACTCCTGGGAGGAATCTCAGATGCATCCCAGAAGATGGAGCATTGTCCAAGGAGAAAAATCATCTCGGGTATCTTCCCTGGAGGAGTCTGGGGTTGTACCCGGGATCAGAGGGCCCGAAAATACCGGAATAAAAACTCAGGGACATACCTGCAAGGAGTCTCGGATGCTTCCCAGAGGATGGAGCATTGTCCAAGCAGAAAAATTATCTCGGGTATCTTCCCTGGAGGAGTCTGGGGTTGCTACCCGGGATTACAGGGACCCAAACTACAGGAAAAATGTCTGTGGGAGATGCCTGGGAGGAATCTCAGATGCATCCCAGTAGATGGAGCTTTGTCCCAGCAGAAAAATCATCTCGGGTATCTTCCCTGGAGGAGTCTGGGGTTGCTACCCGGGATTACAGGGACCGAAACCACAGGAAAAATGTCTGTGGGAGATGCCTGGGAGGAATCTCATACGCATCCCAGAAGATGGAGCTTTGTCCAAGGAGAAAAGTCATCTCGGGTATCTTCCCTGGAGGAGTCTGGGGTTGCTACCCGGGATCACAGGGCCCCAAAACACCGGAGAAAACTCTGCGGGAGACACCTGGGAGGAGTTCTGGATAGATCCCGCAGTATGGACCACTGTCAAGAGAGAAAAATCATATTGGGTGTCTTCCCTGGAGGAGTCTGGGGTTGCTACCCGGGATCAGAGGGCCCGAAAATACCGGAATAAACACTCAGGGACATAACTGCAAGGAGTCTCGGATGCTTCCCAGAGGATGGAGCATTGTCCAAGCAGAAAAATTATCTCGGGTATCTTCCTTGGAGGAGTCTGGGGTTGCTACCCGGGATCACAGGGCCCTAAAGCACTGGAGAAAACTCTGCGGGAGACGCCTGGGAGGAATTCTGGGTAGATCCCGCAGGATGGGCCACTGTCAAGAGAGAAAAATCATATTGGGTGTCTTCCCTGGAGGTGTCTGGGGTTGCTACCTGGGATGACAGAACCATAAACCGTGAGAAAAAAGACTCAGGGACATAGCTGCGATAAGTCTCGGATGCATCCCAGAGGATGGAGCATTGTCCAAGGAAAAAAATCATCTCGGGTATCTTCCCTGGAGGAGTCTGGGGTTGCTACCCGGGATCACAGGGCCCGAAAACATCGGAATAAAAACTCAGGGACATACCTGCAAGGAGTCTCGGATGCTTCCCAGAGGATGGAGCATTGTCCAAGCAGAAAAATTATCTCGGGTATCTTCCCTGGAGGAGTCTGGGGTTGCTACCCGGGATTACAGGGACCCAAACCACAGGAAAAATGTCTGTGGGAGATGCCTGGGAGGAATCTCATATGCATCCCAGAAGATGGAGCTTTGTCCAAGGAGAAAAGTCATCTCGGGTATCTTCCCTGGAGGAGTCTGGGGTTGCTACCCGGGATCACAGGGCCCCAAAACACTGGAGAAAACTCTGCGGGAGACACCTGGGAGGAGTTCTGGATAGATCCCGCAGTATGGACCACTGTCAAGAGAGAAAAATCATATTGGGTGTCTTCCCTGGAGGAGTCTGGGGTTGCTACCTGGGATGACAGAACCATAAACCGTGAGAAAAAAGACTCAGGGACATAGCTGCGACAAGTCTCGGATGCATCCCAGAGGATGGAGCATTGTCCCAGCAGAAAAATCATCTCGGGTATCTTTCCTGGAGGAGTCTGGGGTTGCTACCCGGGATTACAGGGACCCAAACCACAGGAAAAGTATCTGCGGGAGACTCCTGGGAGGAATCTCAGATGCATCCCAGAAGATGGAGCATTGTCCAAGGAGAAAAATCATCTCGGGTATCTTCCCTGGAGGACTCTGGGGTTGTACCCGGGATCAGAGGGCCCGAAAATACCGGAATAAAAACTCAGGGACATACCTGCAAGGAATCTCGGATGCTTCCCAGAGGATGGAGCATTGTCCAAGCAGAAAAATTATCTCGGGTATCTTCCCTGGAGGAGTCTGGGGTTGCTACCCGGGATGACAGGGACCCAAACTACAGGAAAAATGTCTGTGGGAGATGCCTGGGAGGAATCTCAGATGCATCCCAGAAGATGGAGCTTTGTCCCAGCAGAAAAATCATCTCGGGTGTCTTCCCTGGAAGAGTCTGGGGTTGCTACCCGGGATTACAGGGACCCAAACCACAGGAAAAATGTCTGTGGGAGATGCCTGGGAGGAATCTCAGATGCATCCCAGAAGATGGAGCTTTGTCCAAGGAGAAAAGTCATCTCGGGTATCTTCCCTGGAGGAGTCTGGGGTTGCTACCCGGGATCACAGGGCCCCAAAACGCCGGAGAAAACTCTGCGGGAGACACCTGGGAGGAGTTCTGGATAGATCCCGCAGTATGGACCACTGTCAAGAGAGAAAAATCATATTGGGTATCTTCCCTGGAGGAGTCTGGGGTTGCTACCCGGGATCACAGGGCCCCAAGACACCGGAGAAAACTCTGCGGGAGACGCCTGGGTGGAATTCTGGGTAGATCCCGCAGGATGGACCACTGTCAAGAGAGAAAAATCATATTGGGTGTCTTCCCTGGAGGAGTCTGGGGTTGCTACCCGGGATGACAGAACCATGAACCGCGAGAAAAAAGACTCAGGGACATAGCTGCGACAAGTCTCGGGTGCATCCCAGAGGATGGACCATTGTCCAAGGAGAAAAATCATCCCGGATATCTTTCCTGGAGGAGTCTGGGGTTGCTACCCGGGATTACAGGGCCCGAAAACACCGGAATAAAAACTCAGGGACATACCTGCAAGGAGTCTCGGATACTTCCCAGAGGATAGAGCATTGTCCAAGCAGAAAAATTATCTCGGGTATCTTCCTTGGAGGAGTCTGGGGTTGCTACCCGGGATCACAGGGCCCTAAAGCACTGGAGAAAACTCTGCGGGAGACGCCTGGGAGGAATTCTGGGTAGATCCCGCAGGATGGAACACTGTCAAGAGAGAAAAATCATATTGGGTGTCTTCCCTGGAGGAGTCTGGGGTTGCTACCCGGGATTAAAGGGACCCAAACAACAGGAAAAATGTCTGCGGGAGACGCCTGGGAGGAATCTCAGATGCATCCCAGACGATGGAGCTTTGTCCCAGCAGAAAAATCATCTCGGGTATCTTCCCTGGAGGAGTCTGGGGTTGCTACCCGGGATCACAGGGCCCCAAAACACCGGAGAAAACTCTGCGGGAGACACCTGGGAGGAGTTCTGGATAGATCCCGCAGTATGGACCACTGTCAAGAGAGAAAAATCATATTGGGTGTCTTCCATGGAGGAGTCTGGGGTTGCTACCCGGGTTTAAAGGGACCCAAACCACAGGAAAAATGTCTGCGGGAGACGCCTGGGAGGAATCTCAGATGCATCCCAGAAGATGGAGCATTGTCCAAGGAGAAAAATCATCTCGGGTATCTTCCCTGGAGGAGTCTGGGGTTGCTACCCGGGTTTACAGGGACCCAAACCACAGGAAAAGTATCTGCGGGAGACGCCTGGCAGGAATCTCAGATGCATCCCAGAAGATGGAGCATTGTCCAAGGAGAAAAATCATCTCGGGTATCTTCCCTGGAGGAGTCTGGGGTTGCTACACGGGATCAAAGGGCCCGAAAACACCGGAATAGAAACTCAGGGACATACCTGCAAGGAGTCTTGGATGCTTCCCAGAGGATGGAGCATTGTCCAAGCAGAAAAATTATCTCGGGTATCTTCCTTGGAGGAGTCTGGGATTGCTACCCGGGATCACAGGGCCCTAAAGCACTGGAGAAAACTCTGCGGGAGACGCCTGGGAGGAATTCTGGGTAGATCCCGCAGGATGGACCACTGTCAAGAGAGAAAAATCATATTGGGTGTCTTCCCTGGAGGAGTCTGGGGTTGCTACCTGGGATGACAGAACCATAAACCGTGAGAAAAAAGACTCAGGGACATAGCTGCGACAAGTCTCGGATGCATCCCAGAGGATGGAGCATTGTCCAAGGAGAAAAATCATCCCGGATATCTTTCCTGGAGGAGTCTGGGGTTGCTACCCGGGATTACAGGGACCCAAACCACAGGAAAAATGACTGCGGGAGACGCCTGGGAGGAATCTCAGATGCATCCCAGAAGATGGAGCATTGTCCAAGGAGAAAAATCATCTCGGGTATCTTCCCTGGAGGAGTCTGGGGTTGCTACCCGGGATCACAGGGCCCGAAAACACCGGAATAAAAACTCAAGGACATACCTGCAAGGAGTCTCGGATGCTTCCCAGAGGATGGAGCATTGTCCAAGCAGAAAAATTATCTCGGGTATCTTCCCTGGAGGAGTCTGGGGTTGCTACCCGGGATTACAGGGACCCAAACCACAGGAAAAATGTCTGTGGGAGATGCCTGGGAGGAATTTCAGATGCATCCCAGAAGATGGAGCTTTGTCCCAGCA
This sequence comes from Vanellus vanellus, assembly GCF_965231255.1. Classification (NCBI taxonomy): domain Eukaryota; kingdom Metazoa; phylum Chordata; class Aves; order Charadriiformes; family Charadriidae; genus Vanellus; species Vanellus vanellus. Next base: position 3,783,058 of record NW_028127296.1, on the reverse strand, counting down.
GAAAAATCATCTCGGGTATCTTCCCTGGAGGAGTCTGGGGTTGCTACCCGGGATTACAGGGACCCAAACCACAGGAAAAATGTCTGTGGGAGATGCCTGGGAGGAATCTCATATGCATCCCAGAAGATGGAGCTTTGTCCAAGGAGAAAAGTCATCTCGGGTATCTTCCCTGGAGGAGTCTGGGGTTGCTACACGGGATCACAGGGCCCCAAAACACCGGAGAAAACTCTGCGGGAGACACCTGGGAGGAGTTCTGGATAGATCCCGCAGTATGGACCACTGTCAAGAGAGAAAAATCATATTGGGTGTCTTCCCTGGAGGAGTCTGGGGTTGCTACCCGGGATCAGAGGGCCCGAAAATACCGGAATAAACACTCAGGGACATACCTGCAAGGAGTCTCGGATGCTTCCAAGAGGATGGAGCATTGTCCAAGCAGAAAAATTATCTCGGGTATCTTCCTTGGAGGAGTCTGGGGTTGCTACCCGGGTTTACAGGGACCCAAACCACAGGAAAAGTATCTGCGGGAGACGCCTGGCAGGAATCTCAGATGCATCCCAGAAGATGGAGCATTGTCCAAGGAGAAAAATCATCTCGGGTATCTTCCCTGGAGGAGTCTGGGGTTGCTACCCGGGTTTACAGGGACCCAAACCACAGGAAAATTATCTGCGGGAGACGCCTGGGAGGAATCTCAGATGCATCCCAGAAGATGGAGCATTGTCCAAGGAGAAAAATCATCTCGGGTATCTTCCCTGGAGGAGTCTGGGGTTGCTACACGGGATCAAAGGGCCCGAAAACACCGGAATAGAAACTCAGGGACATACCTGCAAGGAGTCTCGGATGCTTCCCAGAGGATGGAGCATTGTCCAAGCAGAAAAATTATCTCGGTTATCTTCCTTGGAGGAGTCTGGGGTTGCTACCCGGGATCACAGGGCCCTAAAGCACTGGAGAAAACTCTGCGGGAGACGCCTGGGAGGAATTCTGGGTAGATCCCGCAGGATGGACCACTGTCAAGAGAGAAAAATCATATTGGGTGTCTTCCCTGGAGGAGTCTGGGGTTGCTACCTGGGATGACAGAACCATAAACCGTGAGAAAAAAGACTCAGGGACAGAGCTGCGACAAGTCTCGGATGCATCCCAGAGGATGGAGCATTGTCCAAGGAGAAAAATCATCCCGGATATCTTTCCTGGAGGAGTCTGGGGTTGCTACCCGGGATTACAGGGACCCAAACCACAGGAAAAATGTCTGCGGGAGACGCATGGGAGGAATCTCAGATGCATCCCAGAAGATGGAGCATTGTCCAAGGAGAAAAATCATCTCGGCTATCTTCCCTGGAGGAGTCTGGGGTTGCTACCCGGGATCACAGGGCCCGAAAACACCGGAATAAAAACTCAGGGACATACCTGCAAGGAGTCTCGGATGCTTCCCAGAGGATGGAGCATTGTCCAAGCAGAAAAATTATCTCGGGTATCTTCCCTGGAGGAGTCTGGGGTTGCTACCCGGGATTACAGGGACCCAAACCACAGGAAAAATGTCTGTGGGAGATGCCTGGGAGGAATCTCATATGCATCCCAGAAGATGGAGCTTTGTCCCAGCAGAAAAATCATCTCGGATATCTTCCCTGGAGGAGTCTGGGGTTGCTAACCGGGATTACAGGTACCCAAACCACAGGAAAAATGTCTGCGGGAGACGCCTGGGAGGAATCTCAGATGCATCCCAGAAGATGGAGCATTGTCCAAGGAGAAAAATCATCTCGGGTATCTTCCCTGGAGGAGTCTGGGGTTGCTACCCGGGATTACAGGGACCCAAACCACAGGAAAAATGTCTGTGGGAGATGCCTGGGAGGAATTTCAGATGCATCCCAGAAGATGGAGCTTTGTCCCAGCAGAAAAATCATCTCGGGTATCTTCCCTGGAGGAGTCTGGGGTTGCTACCCGGGATTACAGGGACCCAAACCACAGGAAAAATGTCTGCGGGAGACTCCTGGGAGGAATCTCATATGCATCCCAGAAGATGGAGCATTGTCCAAGGAGAAAAATCATCTCGGGTATCTTCCCTGGAGGAGTCTGGGGTTCCTACCCGGGATCACAGGGCCCGAAAACATCGGAATAAAAACTCAGGGACATACCTGCAAGGAGTCTCGGATGCTTCCCAGAGGATGGAGCATTGTCCAAGCAGAAAAATTATCTCGGGTATCTTCCCTGGAGGAGTCTGGGGTTGCTACCCGGGATTACAGGGACCCAAACCACAGGAAAAATGTCTGTGGGAGATGCCTGGGAGGAATTTCAGATGCATCCCAGAAGATGGAGCTTTGTCCCAGCAGAAAAATCATCTCGGGTATCTTCCCTGGAGGAGTCTGGGGTTGCTACCCGGGATTACAGGGACCCAAACCACAGGAAAAATGTCTGTGGGAGATGCCTGGGAGGAATCTCATATGCATCCCAGAAGATGGAGCTTTGTCCAAGGAGAAAAGTCATCTCGGGTATCTTCCCTGGAGGAGTCTGGGGTTGCTACACGGGATCACAGGGCCCCAAAACACCGGAGAAAACTCTGCGGGAGACACCTGGGAGGAGTTCTGGATAGATCCCGCAGTATGGACCACTGTCAAGAGAGAAAAATCATATTGGGTGTCTTCCCTGGAGGAGTCTGGGGTTGCTACCCGGGATCAGAGGGCCCGAAAATACCGGAATAAACACTCAGGGACATACCTGCAAGGAGTCTCGGATGCTTCCAAGAGGATGGAGCATTGTCCAAGCAGAAAAATTATCTCGGGTATCTTCCTTGGAGGAGTCTGGGGTTGCTACCTGGGATTACAGGGACCCAAACCACAGGAAAAATGTCTGTGGGAGATGCCTGGGAGGAATCTCAGATGCATCCCAGAAGATGGAGCATTGTCCAAGGAGAAAAATCATCTCGGGTATCTTCCCTGGAGGAGTCTGGGGTTGCTACCCGGGATCAGAGGGCCCGAAAACACCGGAATAAAAACTCAGGGACATACCTGCAAGGAGTCTCGGATGCTTCCCAGAGGATGGAGCATTGTCCAAGGAGAAAAGTCATCTCGGGTATCTTCCCTGGAGGAGTCTGGGGTTGCTACCCGGGATCACAGGGCCCTAAAGCACTGGAGAAAACTCTGCGGGAGACGCCTGGGAGGAATTCTGGGTAGATCCCGCAGGATGGGCCACTGTCAAGAGAGAAAAATCATATTGGGTGTCTTCCCTGGAGGAGTCTGGGGTTGCTACCTGGGATGACAGAACCATAAACCGTGAGAAAAAAGACTCAGGGACATAGCTGCGACAAGTCTCGGATGCATCCCAGAGCATGGAGCATTGTCCAAGCAGAAAAATTATCTCGGGTATCTTCCCTGGAGGAGTCTGGGGTTGCTACCCGGGATTACAGGGACCCAAACCACAGGAAAAATGTCTGTGGGAGATGCCTGGGAGGAATTTCAGATGCATCCCAGAAGATGGAGCTTTGTCCCAGCAGAAAAATCATCTCGGGTATCTTCCCTGGAGGAGTCTGGGGTTGCTACCCGGGATTACAGGGACCCAAACCACAGGAAAAATGTCTGTGGGAGATGCCTGGGAGGAATCTCATATGCATCCCAGAAGATGGAGCTTTGTCCAAGGAGAAAAGTCATCTCGGGTATCTTCCCTGGAGGAGTCTGGGGTTGCTACACGGGATCACAGGGCCCCAAAACACCGGAGAAAACTCTGCGGGAGACACCTGGGAGGAGTTCTGGATAGATCCCGCAGTATGGACCACTGTCAAGAGAGAAAAATCATATTGGGTGTCTTCCCTGGAGGAGTCTGGGGTTGCTACCCGGGATCAGAGGGCCCGAAAATACCGGAATAAACACTCAGGGACATACCTGCAAGGAGTCTCGGATGCTTCCAAGAGGATGGAGCATTGTCCAAGCAGAAAAATTATCTCGGGTATCTTCCTTGGAGGAGTCTGGGGTTGCTACCCGGGTTTACAGGGACCCAAACCACAGGAAAAGTATCTGCGGGAGACGCCTGGCAGGAATCTCAGATGCATCCCAGAAGATGGAGCATTGTCCAAGGAGAAAAATCATCTCGGGTATCTTCCCTGGAGGAGTCTGGGGTTGCTACCCGGGTTTACAGGGACCCAAACCACAGGAAAATTATCTGCGGGAGACGCCTGGCAGGAATCTCAGATGCATCCCAGAAGATGGAGCATTGTCCAAGGAGAAAAATCATCTCGGGTATCTTCCCTGGAGGAGTCTGGGGTTGCTACACGGGATCAAAGGGCCCGAAAACACCGGAATAGAAACTCAGGGACATACCTGCAAGGAGTCTCGGATGCTTCCCAGAGGATGGAGCATTGTCCAAGCAGAAAAATTATCTCGGGTATCTTCCTTGGAGGAGTCTGGGGTTGCTACCCGGGATCACAGGGCCCTAAAGCACTGGAGAAAACTCTGCGGGAGACGCCTGGGAGGAATTCTGGGTAGATCCCGCAGGATGGACCACTGTCAAGAGAGAAAAATCATATTGGGTGTCTTCCCTGGAGGAGTCTGGGGTTGCTACCTGGGATGACAGAACCATAAACCGTGAGAAAAAAGACTCAGGGACAGAGCTGCGACAAGTCTCGGATGCATCCCAGAGGATGGAGCATTGTCCAAGGAGAAAAATCATCCCGGATATCTTTCCTGGAGGAGTCTGGGGTTGCTACCCGGGATTACAGGGACCCAAACCACAGGAAAAATGTCTGCGGGAGACGCCTGGGAGGAATCTCAGATGCATCCCAGAAGATGGAGCATTGTCCAAGGAGAAAAATCATCTCGGGTATCTTCCCTGGAGGAGTCTGGGGTTGCTACCCGGGATCACAGGGCCCGAAAACACCGGAATAAAAACTCAGGGACATACCTGCAAGGAGTCTCGGATGCTTCCCAGAGGATGGAGCATTGTCCAAGCAGAAAAATTATCTCGGGTATCTTCCCTGGAGGAGTCTGGGGTTGCTACCCGGGATTACAGGGACCCAAACCACAGGAAAAATGTCTGTGGGAGATGCCTGGGAGGAATCTCATATGCATCCCAGAAGATGGAGCTTTGTCCCAGCAGAAAAATCATCTCGGATATCTTCCCTGGAGGAGTCTGGGGTTGCTAACCGGGATTACAGGTACCCAAACCACAGGAAAAATGTCTGCGGGAGACGCCTGGGAGGAATCTCAGATGCATCCCAGAAGATGGAGCATTGTCCAAGGAGAAAAATCATCTCGGGTATCTTCCATGGAGGAGTCTGGGGTTGCTACCCGGGATTACAGGGACCCAAACCACAGGAAAAATGTCTGTGGGAGATGCCTGGGAGGAATTTCAGATGCATCCCAGAAGATGGAGCTTTGTCCCAGCAGAAAAATCATCTCGGGTATCTTCCCTGGAGGAGTCTGGGGTTGCTACCCGGGATTACAGGGACCCAAACCACAGGAAAAATGTCTGCGGGAGACTCCTGGGAGGAATCTCATATGCATCCCAGAAGATGGAGCATTGTCCAAGGAGAAAAATCATCTCGGGTATCTTCCCTGGAGGAGTCTGGGGTTGCTACCCGGGATCACAGGGCCCGAAAACATCGGAATAAAAACTCAGGGACATACCTGCAAGGAGTCTCGGATGCTTCCCAGAGGATGGAGCATTGTCCAAGCAGAAAAATTATCTCGGGTATCTTCCCTGGAGGAGTCTGGGGTTGCTACCCGGGATCACAGGGCCCCAAAACACCGGAATAAACACTCAGGGACATAACTGCAAGGAGTCTCGGATGCTTCCAAGAGGATGGAGCATTGTCCAAGGAGAAAAATCATCTCGGGTATCTTCCCTGGAGGAGTCTGGGGTTGATACCCGGGATCAGAGGGCCCGAAAACACCGGAATAAAAACTCAGGGACATACCTGCAAGGAGTCTCGGATGCTTCCCAGAGGATGGAGCATTGTCCAAGCAGAAAAATTATCTCGGGTATCTTCCCTGGAGGAGTCTGGGGTTGCTACCCGGGATTACAGGGACCCAAACCACAGGAAAAATGTCTGTGCGAGATGCCTGGGAGGAATCTCATATGCATCCCAGAAGGTGGAGCTTTGTCCCAGCAGAAAAATCATCTCGGGTATCTTCCCTGGAGGAGTCTGGGGTTGCTACCCGGGATCAGAGGGCCCGAAAACACCGGAATAAAAACTCAGGGACATACCTGCAAGGAGTCTCGGATGCTTCCCAGAGGATGGAGCATTGTCCAAGGAGAAAAGTCATCTCGGGTATCTTCCCTGTAGGAGTCTGGGGTTGCTACCCGGGATCACAGGGCCCCAAAACACCGGAGAAAACTCTGCGGGAGACACCTGGGAGGAGTTCTGGATAGATCCCGCAGTATGGACCACTGTCAAGAGAGAAAAATCATATTGGGTGTCTTCCCTGGAGGAGTCTGGGGTTGCTACCCGGGATCAGAGGGCCCGAAAATACCGGAATAAACACTCAGGGACATAACTGCAAGGAGTCTCGGATGCTTCCAAGAGGATGGAGCATTGTCCAAGGAGAAAAATTATCTCGGGTATCTTCCCTGGAGGAGTCTGGGGTTGCTACCCGGGTTTACAGGGACCCAAACCACAGGAAAAATGTCTGCGTGAGACGCCTGGCAGGAATCTCAGATGCATCCCAGAAGATGGAGCATTGTCCAAGGAGAAAAATCATCTCGGGTATCTTCCCTGGAGGAGTCTGGGGTTGCTACCCGGGATCACAGGGCCCGAAAACACCGGAATAAAAACTCAGGGACATACCTGCAAGGAGTCTCGGATGCTTCCCAGAGGATGGAGCATTGTCCAAGCAGAAAAATTATCTCGGGTATCTTCCTTGGAGGAGTCTGGGGTTGCTACCCGGGATCACAGGGCCCTAAAGCACTGGAGAAAACTCTGCGGGAGACGCCTGGGAGGAATTCTGGGTAGATCCCGCAGGATGGACCACTGTCAAGAGAGAAAAATCATATTGGGTGTCTTCCCTGGAGGAGTCTGGGGTTGCTACCTGGGATGACAGAACCATAAACCGTGAGAAAAAAGACTCAGGGACATAGCTGCGACAAGTCTCGGATGCATCCCAGAGCATGGAGCATTGTCCAAGGAGAAAAATCATCCCGGATATCTTTCCTGGAGGAGTCTGGGGTTGCTACCCGGGATTAAAGGGACCCAAACCACAGGAAAAATGTCTGCGGGAGACGCCTGGGAGGAATCTCAGATGCATCCCAGAAGATGGAGCTTTGTCCCAGCAGAAAAAGGATCTCGGGTATCTTCCCTGGAGGAGTCTGGGGTTGCTACCCGGGATTACAGGGACCCAAACCACAGGAAAAATGTCTGCGGGAGACTCCTGGGAGGAATCTCATATGCATCCCAGAAGATGGAGCATTGTCCAAGGAGAAAAATCATCTCGGGTATCTTCCCTGGAGGAGTCTGGGGTTGCTACCCGGGATCACAGGGCCCGAAAACATCGGAATAAAAACTCAGGGACATACCTGCAAGGAGTCTCGGATGCCTCCCAGAGGATGGAGCATTGTCCAAGCAGAAAAATTATCTCGGGTATCTTCCCTGGAGGAGTCTGGGGTTGCTACCCGGGATTACAGGGACCCAAACCACAGGAAAAATGTCTGTGGGAGATGCCTGGGAGGAATTTCAGATGCATCCCAGAAGATGGAGCTTTGTCCCAGCAGAAAAATCATCTCGGGTATCTTCCCTGGAGGAGTCTGGGGTTGCTACCCGGGATTACAGGGACCCAAACCACAGGAAAAATGTCTGTGGGAGATGCCTGGGAGGAATCTCATATGCATCCCAGAAGATGGAGCTTTGTCCAAGGAGAAAAGTCATCTCGGGTATCTTCCCTGGAGGAGTCTGGGGTTGCTACACGGGATCACAGGGCCCCAAAACACCGGAGAAAACTCTGCGGGAGACACCTGGGAGGAGTTCTGGATAGATCCCGCAGTATGGACCACTGTCAAGAGAGAAAAATCATATTGGGTGACTTCCCTGGAGGAGTCTGGGGTTGCTACCCGGGATCAGAGGGCCCGAAAATACCGGAATAAACACTCAGGGACATACCTGCAAGGAGTCTCGGATGCTTCCAAGAGGATGGAGCATTGTCCAAGCAGAAAAATTATCTCGGGTATCTTCCTTGGAGGAGTCTGGGGTTGCTACCTGGGATCACAGGGCCCTAAAGCACTGGAGAAAACTCTGCGGGAGACGCCTGGGAGGAATTCTGGGTAGATCCCGCAGGATGGACCACTGTCAAGAGAGAAAAATCATATTGGGTGTCCTGGCTGGAGGAGTCTGGGGTTGCTACCCGGGATGACAGAACCATGAACCGCGAGAAAAAAGACTCAGGGACATAGCTGCGACAAGTCTCGGGTGCATCCCAGAGGATGGAGCATTGTCCAAGGAGAAAAATCATCCCGGATATCTTTCCTGGAGGAGTCTGGGGTTGCTACCTGGGATTAAAGGGACCCAAACCACAGGAAAAATGTCTGCGGGAGACGCCTGGGAGGAATCTCAGATGCATCCCAGAAGATGGAGCATTGTCCAAGGAGAAAAATTATCTTGGGTATCTTCCCTGGAGGAGTCTGGGGTTGCTACCCGGGATCACAGGGACCCAAACCACAGGAAAAATGTCTGTGGGAGATGCCTGGGAGGAATCTCATATGCATCCCAGAAGATGGAGCTTTGTCCAAGGAGAAAAATCATCTCGGGTATCTTCCCTGGAGGAGTCTGGGGTTGCTACCCGGGATCACGGGGCCTGAAAACACCGGAATAAAAACTCAGGGACATACCTGCAAGGAGTCTCGGATGCTTCCCAGAGGATGGAGCATTGTCCAAGCAGAAAAATTATCTCGGGTATCTTCCCTGGAGGAGTCTGTGGTTGCTACCCGGGATCACAGGGCCCCAAAACACCAGAGAAAACTCTGCAGGAGACACCTGGGAGGAGTTCTGGATAGATCCCGCAGTATGGACCACTGTCAAGAGAGAAAAATCATTTTGGGTGTCTTCCCTGGAGGAGTCTGGGGTTGCTACCCGGGATCAGAGGGCCCGAAAATACCGGAATAAACACTCAGGGACATAACTGCAAGGAGTCTCGGATGCTTCCAAGAGGATGGAGCATTGTCCAAGGAGAAAAATCATCCCGGATATCTTTCCTGGAGGAGTCTGGGGTTGCTACCCGGGATTAAAGGGACCCAAACCACAGGAAAAATGTCTGCGGGAGACGCCTGGGAGGAATCTCAGATGCATCCCAGAAGATGGAGCTTTGTCCCAGCAGAAAAATCATCTCGGGTATCTTCCCTGGAGGAGTCTGGGGTTGCTACCCGGGATCACAGAGCCAGAAAACACCGGAATAAAAACTCAGGGACATACCTGCAAGGAGTCTCGGATGCTTCCCAGAGGATGGAGCATTGTCCAAGCAGAAAAATTATCTCGGGTATCTTCCCTGGAGGAGTCTGGGGTTGCTACCCGGGATCACAGGGACCCAAACCACAGGAAAAATGTCTGTGGGAGATGCCTGGGAGGAATCTCATATGCATCCCAGAAGATGGAGCTTTGTCCCAGCAGAAAAATCATCTCGGATATCTTCCCTGGAGGAGTCTGGGGTTGCTAACCGGGATTACAGGGACCCAAACCACAGGAAAAATGTCTGCGGGAGACGCCTGGGAGGAATCTCAGATGCATCCCAGAAGATGGAGCATTGTCCAAGGAGAAAAATCATCTCGGGTATCTTCCCTGGAGGAGTCTGGGGTTGCTACCCGGGATCACAGGGCCCGAAAACACCGGAATAAAAACTCAGGGACATACCTGCAAGGAGTCTCGGATGCTTCCCAGAGGATGGAGCATTGTCCAGGCAGAAAAATTATCTCGGGTATCTTCCCTGGAGGAGTCTGGGGTTGCTACCCGGGATTACAGGGACCCAAACCACAGGAAAAATGTCTGTGGGAGATGCCTGGGAGGAATCTCATATGCATCCCAGAAGATGGAGCTTTGTCCAAGGAGAAAAATCATCTCGGGTATCTTCCCTGGAGGAGTCTGGGGTTGCTACCCGGGATCACAGGGCCCCAAAACACCGGAATAAAAACTCAGGGACATACCTGCAAGGAGTCTCGGATGCTTCCCAGAGGATGGAGCATTGTCCAAGCAGAAAAATTATCTCGCGTATCTTCCCTGGAGGAGTCTGGGGTTGCTACCCGGGATTACAGGGACCCAAACCACAGGAAAAATGTCTGTGGGAGATGCCTGGGAGGAATCTCATATGCATCCCAGAAGATGGAGCTTTGTCCCAGCAGAAAAATCATCTCGGGTATCTTCCCTGGAGGAGTCTGGGGTTGCTACCCGGGATTACAGGGACCCAAACCACAGGAAAAATGTCTGTGGGAGATGCCTGGGAGGAATCTCATATGCATCCCAGAAGATGGAGCTTTGTCCAAGGAGAAAAGTCATCTCGGGTATCTTCCCTGGAGGAGTCTGGGGTTGCTACCCGGGATCACAGGGCCCGAAAACACCGGAATAAAAACTCAGGGACATACCTGCAAGGAGTCTCGGATGCTTCCCAGAGGATGGAGCATTGTCCAAGCAGAAAAATTATCTCGGGTATCTTCCTTGGAGGAGTCTGGGGTTGCTACCCGGGATCACAGGGCCCTAAAGCACTGGAGAAAACTCTGCAGGAGACGCCTGGGAGGAATTCTGGGTAGATCCCGCAGGATGGACCACTGTCAAGAGAGAAAAATCATATTGGGTGTCTTCCCTGGAGGAGTCTGAGGTTGCTACCTGGGATGACAGAACCATAAACCGTGAGAAAAAAGACTCAGGGACTTAGCTGCGACAAGTCTCGGATGCATCCCAGAGGATGGAGCATTGTCCAAGGAGAAAAATCATCCCGGATATCTTTCCTGGAGGAGTCTGGGGTTGCTACCCGGGATTAAAGGGACCCAAACCACAGGACAAATGTCTGCGGGAGACGCCTGGGAGGAATCTCAGATGCATCCCAGAAGATGGAGCTTTGTCCCAGCAGAAAAATCATCTCGGGTATCTTTCCTGGAGGTGTCTGGGGTTGCAACCCGGGATCACAGGGCCCGAAAACACCGGAATAAACACTCAGGGACATACCTGCAAGGAGTCTCGGATGCTTCCCAGAGGATGGAGCATTGTCCAAGCAGAAAAATTATCTCGGGTATCTTCCCTGGAGGAGTCTGGGGTTGCTACCCGGGATCACAGGACCCCAAAACACCGGAGAAAACTCTGGGGAGACTCCTGGGAGGAGTTCTGGATAGATCCCGCAGTATGGACCACTGTCAAGAGAGAAAAATCGTATTGGGTGTCGTCCCTGGAGGAGTCTGGGGTTGCTACCCGGGATCACAGGGCCCGAAAATACCGGAATAAACACTCAGGGACATAACTGCAAGGAGTCTCGGATGCTTCCAAGAGGATGGAGCATTGTCCAAGGAGAAAAATCATCTCGGGTATCTTCCTTGGAGGAGTCTGGGGTTGCTACCCGGGATCACAGGGCCCTAAAGCACTGGAGAAAACTCTGCGGGAGACGCCTGGGAGGAATTCTGGGTAGATCCCGCAGGATGGACCACTGTCAAGAGAGAAAAATCATATTGGTTGTCTTCCCTGGAGGAGTCTGGGGTTGCTACCTGGGATGACAGAACCATAAACCGTGAGAAAAAAGACTCAGGGACATAGCTGCGACTAGTCTCGGATGCATCCCAGAGGATGGAGCATTGTCCAAGGAGAAAAATCATCCCGGATATCTTTCCTGGAGGAGTCTGGGGTTGCTACCCGGGATTAAAGGGACCCAAACCACAGGAAAAATGTCTGCGGGAGATGCCTGGGAGGAATCTCAGATGCATCCCAGAAGATGGAGCATTGTCCAAGGAGAAAAATCATCTCGGGTATCTTCCCTGGAGGAGTCTGGGGTTGCTACCCGGGATCAGAGGGCCCGAAAACACCGGAATAAAAACTCAGGGACATACCTGCAAGGAGTCTCGGATGCTTCCCAGAGGATGGAGCATTGTCCAAGCAGAAAAATCATCTCGGGTATCTTCCCTGGAGGAGTCTGGGGTTGCTACCCGGGATTACAGGGACCCAAACCACAGGAAAAATGTCTGTGCGAGATGCCTGGGAGGAATCTCATATGCATCCCAGAAGATGGAGCTTTGTCCCAGCAGAAAAATCATCTCGGGTATCTTCCCTGGAGGAGTCTGGGGTTGCTACCTGGGATTACAGGGACCCAAACCACAGGAAAAATGTCTGTGGGAGATGCCTGGGAGGAATCTCAGATGCATCCCAGAAGATGGAGCATTGTCCAAGGAGAAAAATCATCTCGGGTATCTTCCCTGGAGGAGTCTGGGGTTGCTACCCGTGATCACAGGGCCCGAAAACACCGGAATAAAAACTCAGGGACATACCTGCAAGGAGTCTCGGATGCTTCCCAGAGGATGGAGCATTGTCCAAGGAGAAAAGTCATCTCGGGTATCTTCCCTGGAGGAGTCTGGGGTTGCTACCCGGGATCACAGGGCCCCAAAACACCGGAGAAAACTCTGCGGGAGACACCTGGGAGGAGTTCTGGATAGATCCCGCAGTATGGACCACTGTCAAGAGAGAAAAATCATATTGGGTGTCTTCCCTGGAGGAGTCTGGGGTTGCTACCCGGGATCAGAGGGCCCGAAAATACCGGAATAAACACTCAGGGACATAACTGCAAGGAGTCTCAGATGCTTCCAAGAGGATGGAGCATTGTCCAAGGAGAAAAATCATCTCTGGTATCTTCCCTGGAGGAGTCTGGGGTTGCTACCCGGGATTACAGGGACCCAAACCACAGGAAAAATGTCTGCGGGAGACGCCTGGCAGGAATCTCAGATGCATCCCAGAAGATGGAGCATTGTCCATGGAGAAAAATCATCTTGGGTATCTTCCCTGGAGGAGTCTGGGGTTGCTACCCGGGATCACAGGGCCCCAAAACACCGGAATAAAAACTCAGGGACATAACTGCAAGGAGTCTTGGATGCTTCCCAGAGGATGGAGCATTGTCCAAGCAGAAAAATTATCTCGGGTATCTTCCTTGGAGGAGTCTGGGGTTGCTACCCGGGATCACAGGGCCCTAAAGCACTGGAGAAAACTCTGCGGTGACGCCTGGGAGGAATTCTGGGTAGATCCCGCAGGATGGACCACTGTCAAGAGAGAAAAATCATATTGGGTGTCTTCCCTGGAGGAGTCTGGGGTTGCTACCTGGGATGACAGAACCATAAACCGTGAGAAAAAAGACTCAGGGACATAGCTGCGACAAGTCTCGGATGCATCCCAGAGGATGGAGCATTGTCCAAGGAGAAAAATTATCCCGGATATCTTTCCTGGAGGAGTCTGGGGTTGCTACCCGGGATTAAAGGTACCCAAACCACAGGAAAAATGTCTGCGGGAAATGCCTGCGAGGAATCTCAGATGCATCCCAGAAGATGGAGCATTGTCCAAGGAGAAAAATCATCTCGGGTATCTTCCCAGGAGGAGTCTGGGGTTGCTACCCGGGATCACAGGGCCCCAAAACACCGGAATAAAAACTCAGGGACATACCTGCAAGGAGTCTCGGATGCTTCCCAGAGGATGGAGCATTGTCCAAGCAGAAAAATTATCTCGCGTATCTTCCCTGGAGGAGTCTGGGGTTGCTACCCGGGATTACAGGGACCCAAACCACAGGAAAAATGTCTGTGGGAGATGCCTGGGAGGAATCTCATATGCATCCCAGAAGATGGAGCTTTGTCCCAGCAGAAAAATCATCTCGGGTATCTTCCCTGGAGGAGTCTGGGGTTGCTACCTGGGATTACAGGGACCCAAACCACAGGAAAAATGTTTGTGCGAGATGCCTGGGAGGAATCTCATATGCATCCCAGAAGATGGAGCTTTGTCCAAGGAGAAAAGTCATCTCGGGTATCTTCCCTGGAGGAGTCTGGGGTTGCTACCCGGGATCACAGGGCCCGAAAATACCGGAATAAACACTCAGGGACATAACTGCAAGGAGTCTCGGATGCTTCCAAGAGGATGGAGCATTGTCCAAGGAGAAAAATCATCTCGGGTATCTTCCCTGGAGGAGTCTGGGGTTGCTACCCGGGATCAGAGGGCCCGAAAACACCGGAATAAAAACTCAGGGACATACCTGCAAGGAGTCTCGGATGCTTCCCAGAGGATGGAGCATTGTCCAAGCAGAAAAATTATCTCGGGTATCTTCCCTGGAGGAGTCTGGGGTTGCTACCCGGGATTACAGGGACCCAAACCACAGGAAAAATGTCTGTGCGAGATGCCTGGGAGGAATCTCATATGCATCCCAGAAGGTGGAGCTTTGTCCCAGCAGAAAAATCATCTCGGGTATCTTCCCTGGAGGAGTCTGGGGTTGCTACCTGGGATTACAGGGACCCAAACCACAGGAAAAATGTCTGTGGGAGATGCCTGGGAGGAATCTCAGATGCATCCCAGAAGATGGAGCATTGTCCAAGGAGAAAAATCATCTCGGGTATCTTCCCTGGAGGAGTCTGGGGTTGCTACCCGGGATCAGAGGGCCCGAAAACACCGGAATAAAAACTCAGGGACATACCTGCAAGGAGTCTCGGATGCTTCCCAGAGGATGGAGCATTGTCCAAGGAGAAAAGTCATCTCGGGTATCTTCCCTGTAGGAGTCTGGGGTTGCTACCCGGGATCACAGGGCCCCAAAACACCGGAGAAAACTCTGCGGGAGACACCTGGGAGGAGTTCTGGATAGATCCCGCAGTATGGACCACTGTCAAGAGAGAAAAATCATATTGGGTGTCTTCCCTGGAGGAGTCTGGGGTTGCTACCCGGGATCAGAGGGCCCGAAAATACCGGAATAAACACTCAGGGACATAACTGCAAGGAGTCTCGGATGCTTCCAAGAGGATGGAGCATTGTCCAAGGAGAAAAATTATCTCGGGTATCTTCCCTGGAGGAGTCTGGGGTTGCTACCCGGGTTTACAGGGACCCAAACCACAGGAAAAATGTCTGCGTGAGACGCCTGGCAGGAATCTCAGATGCATCCCAGAAGATGGAGCATTGTCCAAGGAGAAAAATCATCTCGGGTATCTTCCCTGGAGGAGTCTGGGGTTGCTACCCGGGATCACAGGGCCCGAAAACACCGGAATAAAAACTCAGGGACATACCTGCAAGGAGTCTCGGATGCTTCCCAGAGGATGGAGCATTGTCCAAGCAGAAAAATTATCTCGGGTATCTTCCTTGGAGGAGTCTGGGGTTGCTACCCGGGATCACAGGGCCCTAAAGCACTGGAGAAAACTCTGCGGGAGACGCCTGGGAGGAATTCTGGGTAGATCCCGCAGGATGGACCACTGTCAAGAGAGAAAAATCATATTGGGTGTCTTCCCTGGAGGAGTCTGGGGTTGCTACCTGGGATGACAGAACCATAAACCGTGAGAAAAAAGACTCAGGGACATAGCTGCGACAAGTCTCGGATGCATCCCAGAGCATGGAGCATTGTCCAAGGAGAAAAATCATCCCGGATATCTTTCCTGGAGGAGTCTGGGGTTGCTACCCGGGATTAAAGGGACCCAAACCACAGGAAAAATGTCTGCGGGAGACGCCTGGGAGGAATCTCAGATGCATCCCAGAAGATGGAGCTTTGTCCCAGCAGAAAAAGGATCTCGGGTATCTTCCCTGGAGGAGTCTGGGGTTGCTACCCGGGATTACAGGGACCCAAACCACAGGAAAAATGTCTGCGGGAGACTCCTGGGAGGAATCTCATATGCATCCCAGAAGATGGAGCATTGTCCAAGGAGAAAAATCATCTCGGGTATCTTCCCTGGAGGAGTCTGGGGTTGCTACCCGGGATCACAGGGCCCGAAAACATCGGAATAAAAACTCAGGGACATACCTGCAAGGAGTCTCGGATGCCTCCCAGAGGATGGAGCATTGTCCAAGCAGAAAAATTATCTCGGGTATCTTCCCTGGAGGAGTCTGGGGTTGCTACCCGGGATTACAGGGACCCAAACCACAGGAAAAATGTCTGTGGGAGATGCCTGGGAGGAATTTCAGATGCATCCCAGAAGATGGAGCTTTGTCCCAGCAGAAAAATCATCTCGGGTATCTTCCCTGGAGGAGTCTGGGGTTGCTACCCGGGATTACAGGGACCCAAACCACAGGAAAAATGTCTGTGGGAGATGCCTGGGAGGAATCTCATATGCATCCCAGAAGATGGAGCTTTGTCCAAGGAGAAAAGTCATCTCGGGTATCTTCCCTGGAGGAGTCTGGGGTTGCTACCCGGGATCACAGGGCCCCAAAACACCGGAGAAAACTCTGCGGGAGACACCTGGGAGGAGTTCTGGATAGATCCCGCAGTGTGGACCACTGTCAAGAGAGAAAAATCATATTGGGTGACTTCCCTGGAGGAGTCTGGGGTTGCTACCCGGGATCAGAGGGCCCGAAAATACCGGAATAAACACTCAGGGACATACCTGCAAGGAGTCTCGGATGCTTCCAAGAGGATGGAGCATTGTCCAAGCAGAAAAATTATCTCGGGTATCTTCCTTGGAGGAGTCTGGGGTTGCTACCTGGGATCACAGGGCCCTAAAGCACTGGAGAAAACTCTGCGGGAGACGCCTGGGAGGAATTCTGGGTAGATCCCGCAGGATGGACCACTGTCAAGAGAGAAAAATCATATTGGGTGTCCTGGCTGGAGGAGTCTGGGGTGGCTACCCGGGATCACAGGGCCTGAAAACACTGGAATAAACACTCAGGGACATACCTGCAAGGAGTCTCGGATGCTTCCCAGAGGATGGAGCATTGTCCAAGGAGAAAAATCATCCCGGATATCTTCCCTGGAGGAGTCTGGGGTTGCTACCCGGGATCACAGGGCCCCAAGACACCGGAGAAAACTCTGCGGGAGACGCCTGGGAGGAATTCTGGGTAGATCCCGCAGGATGGACCACTGTCAAGAGAGAAAAATCATATTGGGTGTCTTCCCTGGAGGAGTCTGGGGTTGCTACCCGGGATGACAGAACCATGAACCGCGAGAAAAAAGACTCAGGGACATAGCTGCGACAAGTCTCGGGTGCATCCCAGAGGATGGAGCATTGTCCAAGGAGAAAAATCATCCCGGATATCTTTCCTGGAGGAGTCTGGGGTTGCTACCTGGGATTAAAGGGACCCAAACCACAGGAAAAATGTCTGCGGGAGACGCCTGGGAGGAATCTCAGATGCATCCCAGAAGATGGAGCATTGTCCAAGGAGAAAAATTATCTTGGGTATCTTCCCTGGAGGAGTCTGGGGTTGCTACCCGGGATCACAGGGACCCAAACCACAGGAAAAATGTCTGTGGGAGATGCCTGGGAGGAATCTCATATGCATCCCAGAAGATGGAGCTTTGTCCAAGGAGAAAAATCATCTCGGGTATCTTCCCTGGAGGAGTCTGGGGTTGCTACCCGGGATCACAGGGCCTGAAAACACCGGAATAAAAACTCAGGGACATACCTGCAAGGAGTCTCGGATGCTTCCCAGAGGATGGAGCATTGTCCAAGCAGAAAAATTATCTCGGGTATCTTCCCTGGAGGAGTCTGTGGTTGCTACCCGGGATCACAGGGCCCCAAAACACCAGAGAAAACTCTGCAGGAGACACCTGGGAGGAGTTCTGGATAGATCCCGCAGTATGGACCACTGTCAAGAGAGAAAAATCATATTGGGTGTCTTCCCTGGAGGAGTCTGGGGTTGCTACCCGGGATCAGAGGGCCCGAAAATACCGGAATAAACACTCAGGGACATAACTGCAAGGAGTCTCGGATGCTTCCAAGAGGATGGAGCATTGTCCAAGGAGAAAAATCATCCCGGATATCTTTCCTGGAGGAGTCTGGGGTTGCTACCCGGGATTAAAGGGACCCAAACCACAGGAAAAATGTCTGCGGGAGATGCCTGGGAGGAATCTCAGATGCATCCCAGAAGATGGAGCTTTGTCCCAGCAGAAAAATCATCTCGGGTATCTTCCCTGGAGGAGTCTGGGGTTGCTACCCGGGATCACAGAGCCAGAAAACACCGGAATAAAAACTCAGGGACATACCTGCAAGGAGTCTCGGATGCTTCCCAGAGGATGGAGCATTGTCCAGGCAGAAAAATTATCTCGGGTATCTTCCCTGGAGGAGTCTGGGGTTGCTACCCGGGATTACAGGGACCCAAACCACAGGAAAAATGTCTGTGGGAGATGCCTGGGAGGAATCTCATATGCATCCCAGAAGATGGAGCTTTGTCCAAGGAGAAAAATCATCTCGGGTATCTTCCCTGGAGGAGTCTGGGGTTGCTACCCGGGATCACAGGGCCCCAAAACACCGGAATAAAAACTCAGGGACATACCTGCAAGGAGTCTCGGATGCTTCCCAGAGGATGGAGCATTGTCCAAGCAGAAAAATTATCTCGCGTATCTTCCCTGGAGGAGTCTGGGGTTGCTACCCGGGATTACAGGGACCCAAACCACAGGAAAAATGTCTGTGGGAGATGCCTGGGAGGAATCTCATATGCATCCCAGAAGATGGAGCTTTGTCCCAGCAGAAAAATCATCTCGGGTATCTTCCCTGGAGGAGTCTGGGGTTGCTACCCGGGATTACAGGGACCCAAACCACAGGAAAAATGTCTGTGGGAGATGCCTGGGAGGAATCTCATATGCATCCCAGAAGATGGAGCTTTGTCCAAGGAGAAAAGTCATCTCGGGTATCTTCCCTGGAGGAGTCTGGGGTTGCTACCCGGGATCACAGGGCCCGAAAACACCGGAATAAAAACTCAGGGACATACCTGCAAGGAGTCTCGGATGCTTCCCAGAGGATGGAGCATTGTCCAAGCAGAAAAATTATCTCGGGTATCTTCCTTGGAGGAGTCTGGGGTTGCTACCCGGGATCACAGGGCCCTAAAGCACTGGAGAAAACTCTGCGGGAGACGCCTGGGAGGAATTCTGGGTAGATCCCGCAGGATGGACCACTGTCAAGAGAGAAAAATCATATTGGGTGTCTTCCCTGGAGGAGTCTGAGGTTGCTACCTGGGATGACAGAACCATAAACCGGGAGAAAAAAGACTCAGGGACTTAGCTGCGACAAGTCTCGGATGCATCCCAGAGGATGGAGCATTGTCCAAGGAGAAAAATCATCCCGGATATCTTTCCTGGAGGAGTCTGGGGTTGCTACCCGGGATTAAAGGGACCCAAACCACAGGACAAATGTCTGCGGGAGACGCCTGGGAGGAATCTCAGATGCATCCCAGAAGATGGAGCTTTGTCCCAGCAGAAAAATCATCTCGGGTATCTTTCCTGGAGGAGTCTGGGGTTGCAACCCGGGATCACAGGGCCCGAAAACACCGGAATAAACACTCAGGGACATACCTGCAAGGAGTCTCGGATGCTTCCCAGAGGATGGAGCATTGTCCAAGCAGAAAAATTATCTCGGGTATCTTCCCTGGAGGAGTCTGGGGTTGCTACCCGGGATCACAGGACCCCAAAACACCGGAGAAAACTCTGCGGGAGACTCCTGGGAGGAGTTCTGGATAGATCCCGCAGTATGGACCACTGTCAAGAGAGAAAAATCGTATTGGGTGTCGTCCCTGGAGGAGTCTGGGGTTGCTACCCGGGATCACAGGGCCCGAAAATACCGGAATAAACACTCAGGGACATAACTGCAAGGAGTCTCGGATGCTTCCAAGAGGATGGAGCATTGTCCAAGGAGAAAAATCATCTCGGGTATCTTCCTTGGAGGAGTCTGGGGTTGCTACCCGGGATCACAGGGCCCTAAAGCACTGGAGAAAACTCTGCGGGAGACGCCTGGGAGGAATTCTGGGTAGATCCCGCAGGATGGACCACTGTCAAGAGAGAAAAATCATATTGGGTGTCTTCCCTGGAGGAGTCTGGGGTTGCTACCTGGGATGACAGAACCATAAACCGTGAGAAAAAAGACTCAGGGACATAGCTGCGACTAGTCTCGGATGCATCCCAGAGGATGGAGCATTGTCCAAGGAGAAAAATCATCCCGGATATCTTTCCTGGAGGAGTCTGGGGTTGCTACCCGGGATCAGAGGGCCCGAAAACACCGGAATAAAAACTCAGGGACATACCTGCAAGGAGTCTCGGATGCTTCCCAGAGGATGGAGCATTGTCCAAGCAGAAAAATCATCTCGGGTATCTTCCCTGGAGGAGTCTGGGGTTGCTACCCGGGATTACAGGGACCCAAACCACAGGAAAAATGTCTGTGCGAGATGCCTGGGAGGAATCTCATATGCATCCCAGAAGATGGAGCTTTGTCCCAGCAGAAAAATCATCTCGGGTATCTTCCCTGGAGGAGTCTGGGGTTGCTACCTGGGATTACAGGGACCCAAACCACAGGAAAAATGTCTGTGGGAGATGCCTGGGAGGAATCTCAGATGCATCCCA
The DNA here is from genome assembly GCF_965231255.1 of Vanellus vanellus. Taxonomy (NCBI): domain Eukaryota; kingdom Metazoa; phylum Chordata; class Aves; order Charadriiformes; family Charadriidae; genus Vanellus; species Vanellus vanellus. The sequence continues at coordinate 3,762,638 of NW_028127296.1, read as the reverse complement.
GAAGATGGAGCATTGTCCAAGGAGAAAAATCATCTCGGGTATCTTCCCTGGAGGAGTCTGGGGTTGCTACCCGGGATCAGAGGGCCCGAAAACACCGGAATAAAAACTCAGGGACATACCTGCAAGGAGTCTCGGATGCTTCCCAGAGGATGGAGCATTGTCCAAGGAGAAAAGTCATCTCGGGTATCTTCCCTGGAGGAGTCTGGGGTTGCTACCCGGGATCACAGGGCCCCAAAACACCGGAGAAAACTCTGCGGGAGACACCTGGGAGGAGTTCTGGATAGATCCCGCAGTATGGACCACTGTCAAGAGAGAAAAATCATATTGGGTGTCTTCCCTGGAGGAGTCTGGGGTTGCTACCCGGGATCAGAGGGCCCGAAAATACCGGAATAAACACTCAGGGACATAACTGCAAGGAGTCTCGGATGCTTCCAAGAGGATGGAGCATTGTCCAAGGAGAAAAATCATCTCTGGTATCTTCCCTGGAGGAGTCTGGGGTTGCTACCCGGGATTACAGGGACCCAAACCACAGGAAAAATGTCTGCGGGAGACGCCTGGCAGGAATCTCAGATGCATCCCAGAAGATGGAGCATTGTCCAAGGAGAAAAATCATCTCGGGTATCTTCCCTGGAGGAGTCTGGGGTTGCTACCCGGGATCACAGGGCCCCAAAACACCGGAATAAAAACTCAGGGACATAACTGCAAGGAGTCTCGGATGCTTCCCAGAGGATGGAGCATTGTCCAAGCAGAAAAATTATCTCGGGTATCTTCCTTGGAGGAGTCTGGGGTTGCTACCCGGGATCACAGGGCCCTAAAGCACTGGAGAAAACTCTGCAGGAGACGCCTGGGAGGAATTCTGGGTAGATCCCGCAGGATGGACCACTGTCAAGAGAGAAAAATCATATTGGGTGTCTTCCCTGGAGGAGTCTGGGGTTGCTACCTGGGATGACAGAACCATAAACCGTGAGAAAAAAGACTCAGGGACATAGCTGCGACAAGTCTCGGATGCATCCCAGAGCATGGAGCATTGTCCAAGGAGAAAAATCATCCCGGATATCTTTCCTGGAGGAGTCTGGGGTTGCTACCCGGGATTAAAGGGACCCAAACCACAGGAAAAATGTCTGCGGGAGACGTCTGGGAGGAATCTCAGATGCATCCCAGAAGATGGAGCATTGTCCAAGGAGAAAAATCATCTCGGGTATCTTCCCTGGAGGAGTCTGGGGTTGCTACCCGGGATCAGAGGGCCCGAAAACACCGGAATAAAAACTCAGGGACATACCTGCAAGGAGTCTCGGATGCTTCCCAGAGGATGGAGCATTGTCCAAGCAGAAAAATTATCTCGGGTATATTCCCTGGAGGAGTCTGGGGTTGCTACCCGGGATTACAGGGACCCAAACCACAGGAAAAATGTCTGCGGGAGACGCCTGGGAGGAATCTCAGATGCATCACAGAAGATGGAGCATTGTCCAAGGAGAAAAATCATCTCGGCTATCTTCCCTGGAGGAGTCTGGGGTTGCTACCCGGGATCACAGGGCCCGAAAACACTGGAATAAAAACTCAGGGACATACCTGCAAGGAGTCTCGGATGCTTCCAAGAGGATGGAGCATTGTCCAAGCAGAAAAATTATCTCGGGTATCTTCCCTGGAGGAGTCTGGGGTTGCTACCCGGGATTACAGGGACCCAAACCACAGGAAAATTGTCTGTGGGAGATGCCTGGGAGGAATCTCATATGCATCCCAGAAGATGGAGCATTGTCCAAGGAGAAAAATCATCTCGGGTATCTTCCCTGGAGGAGTCTGGGGTTGCTACCCGGGGTCACAGGGCCCGAAAACACCGGAATAAAAACTCAGGGACATACCTGCAAGGAGTCTCGGATGCTTCCCAGAAGACGGAGCATTGTCCAAGCAGAAAAATTATCTCGGGTATCTTCCTTGGAGGAGTCTGGGGTTGCTACCCGGGATCACAGGGCCCTAAAGCACTGGAGAAAACTCTGCAGGAGACGCCTGGGAGGAATTCTGGGTAGATCCCACAGGATGGACCACTGTCAAGAGAGAAAAATCATATTGGGTGTCTTCCCTGGAGGAGTCTGGGGTTGCTACCTGGGATGACAGAACCATAAACCGTGAGAATAAAGACTCAGGGACATACCTGCGACAAGTCTCGGATGCATCCCAGAGGATGGAGCATTGTCCAAGGAGAAAAATCATCTCGGGTATCTTTCCTGGAGGAGTCTGGGGTTGCTACCCGGGATTAAAGGGACCCAAACCACAGGAAAAATGTCTGCGGGAGACGCCTGGGAGGAATCTCAGATGCATCCCAGAAGATGGAGCATTGTCCCAGGAGAAAAATCATCTCGGGTATCTTCCCTGGAGGACTCTGGGGTTGCTACCCGGGATCACAGGGCCCCAAAACACCGGAGAAAACTCTGCGGGAGACTCCTGGGAGGAGTTCTGGATAGATCCCGCAGTATGGACCACTGTCAAGAGAGAAAAATCATATTGGGTGTCTTCCCTGGAGGAGTCTGGGGTTGCTACCCGGGATCAGAGGGCCCGAAAATACCGGAATAAACACTCAGGGACATAACTGCAAGGAGTCTCGGATGCTTCCAAGAGGATGGAGCATTGTCCAAGGAGAAAAATTATCTCGGGTATCTTCCCTGGAGGAGTCTGGGGTTGCTATCTGGGATTACAGGGACCCAAACCACAGGAAAAATGTCTGTGGGAGACACCTGGGAGGAATCTCAGATGCATCCCAGAAGATGGAGCATTGTCAAAGGAGAAAAATCATCTCGGGTATCTTCCCTGGAGGAGTCTGGGGTTGCTACCCGGGATCAGAGGGCCCGAAAACACCGGAATAAAAACTCAGGGACATACCTGCAAGGAGTCTCGGATGCTTCCCAGAGGATGGAGCATTGTCCAAGCAGAAAAATTATCTCGGGTATCTTCCCTGGAGGAGTCTGGGGTTGCTACCCGGGATTACAGGGACCCAAACCACAGGAAAAATGTCTGTGGGAGATGCCTGGGAGGAATCTCATATGCATCCCAGAAGATGGAGCTTTGTCCAAGGAGAAAAGTCATCTCGGGTATCTTCCCTGGAGGAGTCTGGGGTTGCTACACGGGATCAGAGGGCCCCAAAACACCGGAGAAAACTCTGCGGGAGACACCTGGGAGGAGTTCTGGATAGATCCCGCAGTATGGACCACTGTCAAGAGAGAAAAATCATATTGGGTGTCTTCCCTGGAGGAGTCTGGGGTTGCTACCCGGGATCAGAGGGCCCGAAAATACCGGAAAAAACACTCAGGGACATACCTGCAAGGAGTCTCGGATGCTTCCAAGAGGATGGAGCATTGTCCAAGCAGAAAAATTATCTCGGGTATCTTCCTTGGAGGAGTCTGGGGTTGCTACCTGGGATCACAGGGCCCTAAAGCACTGGAGAAAACTCTGCGGGAGACGCCTGGGAGGAATTCTGGGTAGATCCCGCAGGATGGACCACTGTCAAGAGAGAAAAATCATATTGGGTGTCCTGGCTGGAGGAGTCTGGGGTGGCTACCCGGGATCACAGGGCCTGAAAACACTGGAATAAACACTCAGGGACATACCTGCAAGGAGTCTCGGATGCTTCCAAGAGGATGGAGCATTGTCCAAGGAGAAAAATCAATTCGGGTATCTTCCCTGGAGGAGTCTGGGGTTGCTACCCGGGATCACAGGGCCCCAAGACACCGGAGAAAACTCTGCGGGAGACGCCTGGGAGGAATTCTGGGTAGATCCCGCAGGATGGACCACTGTCAAGAGAGAAAAATCATATTGGGTGTCTTCCCTGGAGGAGTCTGGGGTTGCTACCCGGGATGACAGAACCATAAACCGTGAGATAAAAGACTCAGGGACATAGCTGCGACAAGTCTCGGATGCATCCCAGAGCATGGAGCATTGTCCAACGAGAAAAATCATCCCGGATATCTTTCCTGGAGGAGTCTGGGGTTGCTACCCGGGATTAAAGGGACCCAAACCACAGGAAAAATGTCTGCGGGAGACGCCTGGGAGGAATCTCATATGCATCCCAGAAGATGGAGCTTTGTCCCAGCAGAAAAATCATCTCGGGTATCTTCCCTGGAGGAGTCTGGGGTTGCTACCCGGGATCACAGGGCCCGAAAACATCGGAATAAAAACTCAGGGACATACCTGCAAGGAGTCTCGGATGCTTCCCAGAGGATGGAGCATTGTCCAAGCAGAAAAATTATCTCGGGTATCTTCCCTGGAGGAGTCTGGGGTTGCTACCCGGGATTACAGGGACCCAAACCACAGGAAAAATGTCTGTGGGAGATGCCTGGGAGGAATTTCAGATGCATCCCAGAAGATGGAGCTTTGTCCCAGCAGAAAAATCATCTCGGGTATCTTCCCTGGAGGAGTCTGGGGTTGCTACCCGGGATTACAGGGACCCAAACCACAGGAAAAATGTCTGTGGGAGATGCCTGGGAGGAATCTCATATGCATCCCAGAAGATGGAGCTTTGTCCAAGGAGAAAAGTCATCTCGGGTATCTTCCCTGGAGGAGTCTGGGTTTGCTACCCGGGATCACAGGGCCCCAAAACACCGGAGAAAACTCTGCGGGAGACACCTGGGAGGAGTTCTGGATAGATCCCGCAGTATGGACCACTGTCAAGAGAGAAAAATCATATTGGGTGTCTTCCCTGGAGGAGTCTGGGGTTGCTACCCGGGATCAGAGGGCCCGAAAATACCGGAATAAACACTCAGGGACATACCTGCAAGGAGTCTCGGATGCTTCCAAGAGGATGGAGCATTGTCCAAGCAGAAAAATTATCTCGGGTATCTTCCTTGGAGGAGTCTGGGGTTGCTACCTGGGATCACAGGGCCCTAAAGCACTGGAGAAAACTCTGCGGGAGACGCCTGGGAGGAATTCTGGGTAGATCCCGCAGGATGGACCACTGTCAAGAGAGAAAAATCATATTGGGTGTCCTGGCTGGAGGAGTCTGGGGTGGCTACCCGGGATCACAGGGCCTGAAAACACTGGAATAAACACTCAGGGACATACCTGCAAGGAGTCTCGGATGCTTCCAAGAGGATGGAGCATTGTCCAAGGAGAAAAATCAATTCGGGTATCTTCCCTGGAGGAGTCTGGGGTTGCTACCCGGGATCACAGGGCCCCAAGACACCGGAGAAAACTCTGCGGGAGACGCCTGGGAGGAATTCTGGGTAGATCCCGCAGGATGGACCACTGTCAAGAGAGAAAAATCATATTGGGTGTCTTCCCTGGAGGAGTCTGGGGTTGCTACCCGGGATGACAGAACCATGAACCGCGAGAAAAAAGACTCAGGGACATAGCTGCGACAAGTCTCGGGTGCATCCCAGAGGATGGAGCATTGTCCAAGGAGAAAAATCATCCCGGATACCTTTCTGGAGGAGTCTGGGGTTGCTACCTGGGATTAAAGGGACCCAAACCACAGGAAAAATGTCTGCGGGAGACGCCTGGGAGGAATCTCAGATGCATCCCAGAAGATGGAGCATTGTCCAAGGAGAAAAATTATCTTGGGTATCTTCCCTGGAGGAGTCTGGGGTTGCTACCCGGGATCACAGGGACCCAAACCACAGCAAAAATGTCTGTGGGAGATGCCTGGGAGGAATCTCATATGCATCCCAGAAGATGGAGCTTTGTCCAAGGAGAAAAATCATCTCGGGTATCTTCCCTGGAGGAGTCTGGGGTTGCTACCCGGGATTACAGGGACCAAAACCACAGGAAAAATATCTGCGGGAGACGCCTGGGAGGAATCTCAGATGCATCCCAGAAGATGGAGCTTTGTCCCAGCAGAAAAATCATCTCGGGTATCTTCCCTGGAGGAGTCTGGGGTTGCTACCCGGGATCACAGGGCCCGAAAACACCGGAATAAAAACTCAGGGACATACCTGCAAGGAGTCTCGGATGCTTCCCAGAGGATGGAGCATTGTCCAAGCAGAAAAATTATCTCGGGTATCTTCCCTGGAGGAGTCTGGGGTTGCTACCCGGCATCACAGGGCCCCAAAACACCGGAGAAAACTCTGCGGGAGACACCTGGGCGGAGTTCTGGATAGATCCCGCAGTATGGACCACTGTCAAGAGAGAAAAATCATATTGGGTGTCTTCCCTGGAGGAGTCTGGGGTTGCTACCCGGGATCAGAGGGCCCGAAAATACCGGAATAAACACTCAGGGACATAACTGCAAGGAGTCTCGGATGCTTCCAAGAGGATGGAGCATTGTCCAAGGAGAAAAATCATCTCTGGTATCTTCCCTGGAGGAGTCTGGGGTTGCTACCCGGGTTTACAGGGACCCAAACCACAGGAAAAATGTCTGCGTGAGACGCCTGGCAGGAATCTCAGATGCATCTCAGAAGATGGAGCATTGTCCAAGGAGAAAAATCATCTCGGCTATCTTCCCTGGAGGAGTCTGGGGTTGCTACCCGGGATCACAGGGCCCGAAAACACCGGAATAAAAACTCAGGGACATACCTGCAAGAAGTCTCGGATACTTCCCAGAGGATGGAGCATTGTCCAAGCAGAAAAATTATCTCGGGTATCTTCCTTGGAGGAGTCTGGGGTTGCTACCCGGGATCACAGGGCCCTAAAGCACTGGAGAAAACTCTGCGGGAGACGCCTGGGAGGAATTCTGGGTAGATCCCGCAGGATGGAACACTGTCAAGAGAGAAAAATCATATTGGGTGTCTTCCCTGGAGGAGTCTGGGTTTGCTACCTGGGATGACAGAACCATAAACCGTGAGAAAAAAGACTCAGGGACATAGCTGCGACAAGTCTCGGATGCATCCCAGAGGATGGAGCATTGTCCAAGGAGAAAAATCATCCCGGATATCTTTCCTGGAGGAGTCTGGGGTTGCTACCCGGGATTAAAGGGACCCAAACCACAGGAAAAATGTCTGCGGGAGACGCCTGGGAGAAATCTCAGATGCATCCCAGAAGATGGAGCATTGTCCCAGCAGAAAAATCATCTCGGGTATCTTCCCTGGAGGAGTCTGGGGTTGCTACCCGGGATCACATAGCCAGAAAACACCGGAATAAAAACTCAGGGACATACCTGCAAGGAGTCTCGGATGCTTCCCAGAGGATGGAGCATTGTCCAAGGAGAAAAATCATCTCGGGTATCTTCCCTGGAGGAGTCTGGGGTTGCTACCCGGGATCACAGGGCCCCAAAACACCGGAGAAAACTCTGCGGGAGACACCTGGGAGGAGTTCTGGATAGATCCCGCAGTATGGACCACTGTCAAGAGAGAAAAATCATATTGGGTGTCTTCCCTGGAGGAGTCTGGGGTTGCTACCCGGGATCAGAGGGCCCGAAAATACCGGAATAAACACTCAGGGACATAACTGCAAGGAGTCTCGGATGCTTCCAAGAGGATGGAGCATTGTCCAAGGAGAAAAATCATCTCTGGTATCTTCCCTGGAGGAGTCTGGGGTTGCTACCCGGGATTAAAGGGACCCAAACCACAGGAAAAATGTCTGCGTGAGACGCCTGGCAGGAATCTCAGATGCATCCCAGAAGATGGAGCATTGTCCAAGGAGAAAAATCATCTCGGGTATCTTCCCTGGAGGAGTCTGGGGTTGCTACCCGGGATCACAGGGCCCGAAAACACCGGAATAAAAACTCAGGGACATACCTGCAAGGAGTCTCGGATGCTTCCCAGAGGATGGAGCATTGTCCAAGCAGAAAAATTATCTCGGGTATCTTCCTTGGAGGAGTCTGGGGTTGCTACCCGGGATCACAGGGCCCTAAAGCACTGGAGAAAACTCTGCGGGAGACGCCTGGGAGGAATTCTGGGTAGATCCCGCAGGATGGACCACTGTCAAGAGAGAAAAATCATATTGGGTGTCTTCCCTGGAGGAGTCTGGGGTTGCTACCTGGGATGACAGAACCATAAACCGTGAGAAAAAAGACTCAGGGACATAGCTGCGACAAGTCTCGGATGCATCCCAGAGCATGGAGCATTGTCCAAGGAGAAAAATCATCCCGGATATCTTTCCTGGAGGAGTCTGGGGTTGCTACCCGGGATTAAAGGGACCCAAACCACAGGAAAAATGTCTGCGGGAGACGCCTGGGAGGAATCTCAGATGCATCCCAGAAGATGGAGCATTGTCCAAGGAGAAAAATCATCTCGGGTATCTTCCCTGGAGGAGTCTGGGGTTGCTACCCGGGATCACAGGGCCCGAAAACACCGGAATAAAAACTCAGGGACATACGTGCAAGGAGTCTCGGATGCTTCCCAGAGGATGGAGCATTGTCCAAGCAGAAAAATTATCTCGGGTATCTTCCCTGGAGGAGTCTGGGGTTGCTACCCGGGATTACAGGGACCCAAACCACAGGAAAAATGTCTGTGCGAGATGCCTGGGAGGAATCTCATATGCATCCCAGAAGATGGAGCTTTGTCCCAGCAGAAAAATCATCTCGGGTATCTTCCCTGGAGGAGTCTGGGGTTGCTACCTGGGATTACAGGGACCCAAACCACAGGAAAAATGTCTGTGGGAGATGCCTGGGAGGAATCTCATATGCATCCCAGAAGATGGAGCTTTGTCCAAGGAGAAAGGTCATCTCGGCTATCTTCCCTGGAGGAGTCTGGGGTTGCTACCCGGGATCACAGGGCCTCAAAACACCGGAGAAAACTCTTCGGGAGACTCCTGGGAGGAGTTCTGGATAGATCCCGCAGTATGGACCACTGTCAAGAGAGAAAAATCATATTGGGTGTCCTCCCTGGAGGAGTCTGGGGTTGCTACCCGGGATCAGAGGGCCCAAAAACACCGGAATAAAAACTCAGGGACATACCTGCAAGGAGTCTCGGATGCTTCCCAGAGGATGGAGCATTGTCCAAGCAGAAAAATTATCTCGGGTATCTTCCCTGGAGGAGTCTGGGGTTGCTACCCGGGATCACAGGGCCCCAAAACACCGGAGAAAACTCTGCGGGAGACACCTGGGAGGAGTTCTGGATAGATCCCGCAGTATGGACCACTGTCAAGAGAGAAAAATCATATTGGGTGTCTTCCCTGGAGGAGTCTGGGGTTGCTACCCGGGATCAGAGGGCCCGAAAATACCGGAATAAACACTCAGGGACATAACTGCAAGGAGTCTCGGATGCTTCCAAGAGGATGGAGCATTGTCCAAGGAGAAAAATCATATCTGGTATCTTCCCTGGAGGAGTCTGGGGTTGCTACCCGGGATTACAGGGACCCAAACCACAGGAAAAATGTCTGCGGGAGACGCCTGGGAGGAATCTCAGATGCATCCCAGAAGATGGAGCTTTGTCCCAGCAGAAAAATCATCTCGGGTATCTTCCCTGGAGGAGTCTGGGGTTGCTACCCGGGATTACAGGGACCCAAACCACAGGAAAAATGTCTGCGGGAGACGCCTGGGAGGAATCTCAGATGCATCCCAGAAGATGGAGCATTGTCCAAGGAGAAAAATCATCTCGGGTATCTTCCCTGGAGGAGTCTGGGGTTGCTACCCGGGATCACAGGGCCCGAAAACACCGGAATAAAAACTCAGGGACATACCTGCAAGGAGTCTCGGATGCTTCCCAGAGGATGGAGCATTGTCCAAGCAGAAAAATTATCTCGGGTATCTTCCTTGGAGGAGTCTGGGGTTGCTACCCGGGATCACAGGGCCCTAAAGCACTGGAGAAAACTCTGCAGGAGACGCCTGGGAGGAATTCTGGGTAGATCCCGCAGGATGGACCACTGTCAAGAGAGAAAAATCATATTGGGTGTCTTCCCTGGAGGAGTCTGGGGTTGCTACCTGGGATGACAGAACCATAAACCGTGAGAAAAAAGACTCAGGGACATAGCTGCGACAAGTCTCGGATGCATCCCAGAGCATGGAGCATTGTCCAAGGAGAAAAATCATCCCGGATATCTTTCCTGGAGGAGTCTGGGGTTGCTACCCGGGATTAAAGGGACCCAAACCACAGGAAAAATGTCTGCGGGAGACGTCTGGGAGGAATCTCAGATGCATCCCAGAAGATGGAGCATTGTCCAAGGAGAAAAATCATCCCGGGTATCTTCCCTGGAGGAGTCTGGGTTTGCTACCCGGGATTACAGGGACCCAAACCACAGGAAAAATGTCTGCGGGAGACGCCTGGGAGGAATCTCAGATGCATCCCAGAAGATGGAGCATTGTCCAAGGAGAAAAATCATCCCGGATATCTTCCCTGGAGGAGTCTGGGGGTGCTACCCGGGATTAAAGGGACCCAAACCACAGGAAAAATGTCTGCGGGAGATGCCTGGGAGGAATCTCAGATGCATCCCAGAAGATGGAGCATTGTCCAAGGAGAAAAATCATCTCGGGTATCTTCCCTGGAGGAGTCTGGGGTTGCTACCCGGGATCACAGGGCCCGAAAACACCGGAATAAAAACTCAGGGACATACCTGCAAGGAGTCTCGGATGCTTCCCAGAGGATGGAGCATTGTCCAAGCAGAAAAATTATCTCGGGTATCTTCCCTGGAGGAGTCTGGGGTTGCTACCCGGGATTACAGGGACCCAAACCACAGGAAAAATGTCTGCGGGAGACGCCTGGGAGGAATCTCAGATGCATCACAGAAGATGGAGCATTGTCCAAGGAGAAAAATCATCTCGGCTATCTTCCCTGGAGGAGTCTGGGGTTGCTACCCGGGATCACAGGGCCCGAAAACACTGGAATAAAAACTCAGGGACATACCTGCAAGGAGTCTCGGATGCTTCCCAGAGGATGGAGCATTGTCCAAGCAGAAAAATTATCTTGGGTATCTTCCCTGGAGGAGTCTGGGGTTGCTACCCGGGATTACAGGGACCCAAACCACAGGAAAATTGTCTGTGGGAGATGCCTGGGAGGAATCTCATATGCATCCCAGAAGATGGAGCATTGTCCCAGCAGAAAAATCATCTCGGGTATCTTCCCTGGAGGAGTCTGGGGTTGCTACCCGGGGTCACAGGGCCCGAAAACACCGGAATAAAAACTCAGGGACATACCTGCAAGGAGTCTCGGATGCTTCCCAGAAGACGGAGCATTGTCCAAGCAGAAAAATTATCTCGGGTATCTTCCTTGGAGGAGTCTGGGGTTGCTACCCGGGATCACAGGGCCCTAAAGCACTGGAGAAAACTCTGCAGGAGACGCCTGGGAGGAATTCTGGGTAGATCCCACAGGACGGACCACTGTCAAGAGAGAAAAATCATATTGGGTGTCTTCCCTGGAGGAGTCTGGGGTTGCTACCTGGGATGACAGAACCATAAACCGTGAGAATAAAGACTCAGGGACATAGCTGCGACAAGTCTCGGATGCATCCCAGAGGATGGAGCATTGTCCAAGGAGAAAAATCATCTCGGGTATCTTTCCTGGAGGAGTCTGGGGTTGCTACCCGGGATTAAAGGGACCCAAACCACAGGAAAAATGTCTGCGGGAGACGCCTGGGAGGAATCTCAGATGCATCCCAGAAGATGGAGCATTGTCCCAGGAGAAAAATCATCTCGGGTATCTTCCCTGGAGGACTCTGGGGTTGCTACCCGGGATCACAGGGCCCCAAAACACCGGAGAAAACTCTGCGGGAGACACCTGGGAGGAGTTCTGGATAGATCCCGCAGTATGGACCACTGTCAAGAGAGAAAAATCATATTGGGTGTCTTCCCTGGAGGAGTCTGGGGATGCTACCCGGGATCAGAGGGCCCGAAAATACCGGAATAAACACTCAGGGACATACCTGCAAGGAGTCTCGGATGCTTCCCAGAGGATGTAGCATTGTCCAAGGAGAAAAATTATCTCGGGTATCTTCTCTGGAGGAGTCTGGGGTTGCTACCCGGGTTTACAGGGACCCAAACCACAGGAAAAATGTCTGCGGGAGACTACTGGGAGGAGTTCTGGATAGATCCCGCAGTATGGACCACTGTCAAGAGAGAAAAATCATATTGGGTGTCTTCCCTGGAGGAGTCTGGGGTTGCTATCCGGGATCAGAGGGCCCGAAAATACCGGAATAAACACTCAGGGACATACCTGCAAGGAGTCTCGGATGCTTCCAAGAGGATGGAGCATTGTCCAAGGAGAAAAATTATCTCGGGTATCTTCCCTGGAGGAGTCTGGGGTTGCTATCTGGGATTACAGGGACCCAAACCACAGGAAAAATGTCTGTGGGAGACACCTGGGAGGAATCTCAGATGCATCCCAGAAGATGGAGCATTGTCCAAGGAGAAAAATCATCTCGGGTATCTTCCCTGGAGGAGTCTGGGGTTGCTACCCAGGATCACAGGGCCCGAAAACACCGGAATAAAAACTCAGGGACATACCTGCAAGGAGTCTCGGATGCTTCCCAGAGGATGGAGCATTGTCCAAGCAGAAAAATTATCTCGGGTATCTTCCCTGGAGGAGTCTGGGGTTGCTACCCGGGATTACAGGGACCCAAACCACAGGAAAAATGTCTGCGGGAGACGCCTGGGAGGAATCTCAGATGCATCACAGAAGATGGAGCATTGTCCAAGGAGAAAAATCATCTCGGCTATCTTCCCTGGAGGAGTCTGGGGTTGCTACCCGGGATCACAGGGCCCGAAAACACTGGAATAAAAACTCAGGGACATACCTGCAAGGAGTCTCGGATGCTTCCCAGAGGATGGAGCATTGTCCAAGCAGAAAAATTATCTCGGGTATCTTCCCTGGAGGAGTCTGGGGTTGCTACCCGGGATTACAGGGACCCAAACCACAGGAAAATTGTCTGTGGGAGATGCCTGGGAGGAATCTCATATGCATCCCAGAAGATGGAGCATTGTCCAAGGAGAAAAATCATCTCGGGTATCTTCCCTGGAGGAGTCTGGGGTTGCTACCCGGGGTCACAGGGCCCGAAAACACCGGAATAAAAACTCAGGGACATACCTGCAAGGAGTCTCGGATGCTTCCCAGAAGACGGAGCATTGTCCAAGCAGAAAAATTATCTCGGGTATCTTCCTTGGAGGAGTCTGGGGTTGCTACCCGGGATCACAGGGCCCTAAAGCACTGGAGAAAACTCTGCAGGAGACGCCTGGGAGGAATTCTGGGTAGATCCCACAGGACGGACCACTGTCAAGAGAGAAAAATCATATTGGGTGTCTTCCCTGGAGGAGTCTGGGGTTGCTACCTGGGATGACACAACCATAAACCGTGAGAATAAAGACTCAGGGACATAGCTGCGACAAGTCTCGGATGCATCCCAGAGGATGGAGCATTGTCCAAGGAGAAAAATCATCTCGGGTATCTTTCCTGGAGGAGTCTGGGGTTGCTACCCGGGATTAAAGGGACCCAAACCACAGGAAAAATGTCTGCGGGAGACGCCTGGGAGGAATCTCAGATGCATCCCAGAAGATGGAGCATTGTCCCAGGAGAAAAATCATCTCGGGTATCTTCCCTGGAGGACTCTGGGGTTGCTACCCGGGATCACAGGGCCCCAAAACACCGGAGAAAACTCTGCGGGAGACTCCTGGGAGGAGTTCTGGATAGATCCCGCAGTATGGACCACTGTCAAGAGAGAAAAATCATATTGGGTGTCTTCCCTGGAGGAGTCTGGGGATGCTACCCGGGATCAGAGGGCCCGAAAATACCGGAATAAACACTCAGGGACATACCTGCAAGGAGTCTCGGATGCTTCCCAGAGGATGTAGCATTGTCCAAGGAGAAAAATCATCTCGGGTATCTTCTCTGGAGGAGTCTGGGGTTGCTACCCGGGTTTACAGGGACCCAAACCACAGGAAAAATGTCTGCGGGAGACTACTGGAAGGAGTTCTGGATAGATCCCGCAGTATGGACCACTGTCAAGAGAGAAAAATCATATTGGGTGTCTTCCCTGGAGGAGTCTGGGGTTGCTATCCGGGATCAGAGGGCCCGAAAATACCGGAATAAACACTCAGGGACATACCTGCAAGGAGTCTCGGATGCTTCCAAGAGGATGGAGCATTGTCCAAGGAGAAAAATTATCTCGGGTATCTTCCCTGGAGGAGTCTGGGGTTGCTATCTGGGATTACAGGGACCCAAACCACAGGAAAAATGTCTGTGGGAGACACCTGGGAGGAATCTCAGATGCATCCCAGAAGATGGAGCATTGTCAAAGGAGAAAAATCATCTCGGGTATCTTCCCTGGAGGAGTCTGGGGTTGCTACCCGGGATCACAGGGCCCGAAAACACCGGAATAAAAACTCAGGGACATACCTGCAAGGAGTCTCGGATGCTTCCCAGAGGATGGAGCATTGTCCAAGCAGAAAAATTATCTCGGGTATCTTCCCTGGAGAAGTCTGGGGTTGCTACCCGGGATTACAGGGACCCAAACCACAGGAAAAATGTCTGTGGGAAATGCCTGGGAGGAATCTCATATGCATCCCAGAAGATGGAGCTTTGTCCCAGCAGAAAATTCATCTCGGGTATCTTCCCTGGAGGAGTCAGGGGTTGCTACCCGGGTTTACAGGGACCCAAACCACAGGAAAAATGTCTGTGGGAGATGCCTGGGAGGAATCTCAGATGCATCCCAGAAGATGGAGCATTGTCCAAGGAGAAATATCATCTCTGCTATCTTCCCTGAAGGAGTCTGGGGTTACTACCCGGGATCACAGGGCCCGAAAACACCGGAATAAAAACTCAGGGACATACCTGCAAGGAGTCTCGGATGCTTCCAAGAGGATGGAGCATTGTCCAAGCAGAAAAATTATCTCGGGTATCTTCCTTGGAGGAGTCTGGGGTTGCTACCCGGGATCACAAGGCCCTAAAGCACTGGAGAAAACTCTGCAGGAGACGCCTGGGAGGAATTCTGGGTAGATCCCGCAGGGCGGATCACTGTCAAGAGAGAAAAATCATATTGGGTGTCTTCCCTGGAGGAGTCTGGGGTTGCTACCTGGGATGACAGAACCATAAACCGTGAGAAAAAAGACTCAGGGACATAGCTGCGACAAGTCTCGGATGCATCCCAGAGGATGGAGCATTGTCCAAGGAGAAAAATCATCTCGGGTATCTTCCCTGGAAGAGTCTGGGGTTGCTACCCGGGATTAAAGGGACCCAAACCACAGGAAAAATGTCTGCGGGAGACGCCTGGGAGGAATCTCAGATGCATCCCAGAAGATGGAGCATTGTCCAAGGAGAAAAATCATCTCGGGTATCTTCCCTGGAGGAGTCTGGGGTTGCTACCCGGGATCACAGGGCCCGAAAACACCGGAATAAAAACTCAGGGACATACCTGCAAGGAGTCTCGGATGCTTCCCAGAGGATGGAGCATTGTCCAAGCAGAAAAATTATCTCGGGTATCTTCCCTGGAGGAGTCTGGGGTTGCTACCCGGGATTACAGGGACCCAAACCACAGGAAAAATGTCTGTGGGAGATGCCTGGGAGGAATCTCATATGCATCCCAGAAGATGGAGCTTTGTCCCAGCAGAAAAATCATCTCGGGTATCTTCCCTGGAGGAGTCTGGGGTTGCTATCCGGGATCAGAGGGCCCGAAAATACCGGAATAAACACTCAGGGACATACCTGCAAGGAGTCTCGGATGCTTCCAAGAGGATGGAGCATTGTCCAAGGAGAAAAATTATCTCGGGTATCTTCCCTGGAGGAGTCTGGGGTTGCTATCTGGGATTACAGGGACCCAAACCACAGGAAAAATGTCTGTGGGAGACACCTGGGAGGAATCTCAGATGCATCCCAGAAGATGGAGCATTGTCCAAGGAGAAAAATCATCTCGGGTATCTTCCCTGGAGGAGTCTGGGGTTGCTACCCAGGATCACAGGGCCCGAAAACACCGGAATAAAAATTCAGGGACATACCTGCAAGGAGTCTCGGATGCTTCCCAGAGGATGGAGCATTGTCCAAGCAGAAAAATTATCTCGGGTATCTTCCCTGGAGGAGTCTGGGGTTGCTACCCGGGATTACAGGGACCCAAACCACAGGAAAAATGTCTGCGGGAGACGCCTGGGAGGAATCTCAGATGCATCACAGAAGATGGAGCATTGTCCAAGGAGAAAAATCATCTCGGCTATCTTCCCTGGAGGAGTCTGGGGTTGCTACCCGGGATCACAGGGCCCGAAAACACTGGAATAAAAACTCAGGGACATACCTGCAAGGAGTCTCGGATGCTTCCCAGAGGATGGAGCATTGTCCAAGCAGAAAAATTATCTCGGGTATCTTCCCTGGAGGAGTCTGGGGTTGCTACCCGGGATTACAGGGACCCAAACCACAGGAAAATTGTCTGTGGGAGATGCCTGGGAGGAATCTCATATGCATCCCAGAAGATGGAGCATTGTCCAAGGAGAAAAATCATCTCGGGTATCTTCCCTGGAGGAGTCTGGGGTTGCTACCCGGGGTCACAGGGCCCGAAAACACCGGAATAAAAACTCAGGGACATACCTGCAAGGAGTCTCGAATGCTTCCCAGAAGACGGAGCATTGTCCAAGCAGAAAAATTATCTCGGGTATCTTCCTTGGAGGAGTCTGGGGTTGCTACCCGGGATCACAGGGCCCTAAAGCACTGGAGAAAACTCTGCAGGAGACGCCTGGGAGGAATTCTGGGTAGATCCCACAGGACGGACCACTGTCAAGAGAGAAAAATCATATTGGGTGTCTTCCCTGGAGGAGTCTGGGGTTGCTACCTGGGATGACACAACCATAAACCGTGAGAATAAAGACTCAGGGACATAGCTGCGACAAGTCTCGGATGCATCCCAGAGGATGGAGCATTGTCCAAGGAGAAAAATCATCTCGGGTATCTTTCCTGGAGGAGTCTGGGGTTGCTACCCGGGATTAAAGGGACCCAAACCACAGGAAAAATGTCTGCGGGAGACGCCTGGGAGGAATCTCAGATGCATCCCAGAAGATGGAGCATTGTCCCAGGAGAAAAATCATCTCGGGTATCTTCCCTGGAGGACTCTGGGGTTGCTACCCGGGATCACAGGGCCCCAAAACACCGGAGAAAACTCTGCGGGAGACTCCTGGGAGGAGTTCTGGATAGATCCCGCAGTATGGACCACTGTCAAGAGAGAAAAATCATATTGGGTGTCTTCCCTGGAGGAGTCTGGGGATGCTACCCGGGATCAGAGGGCCCGAAAATACCGGAATAAACACTCAGGGACATACCTGCAAGGAGTCTCGGATGCTTCCCAGAGGATGTAGCATTGTCCAAGGAGAAAAATCATCTCGGGTATCTTCTCTGGAGGAGTCTGGGGTTGCTACCCGGGTTTACAGGGACCCAAACCACAGGAAAAATGTCTGCGGGAGACTACTGGAAGGAGTTCTGGATAGATCCCGCAGTATGGACCACTGTCAAGAGAGAAAAATCATATTGGGTGTCTTCCCTGGAGGAGTCTGGGGTTGCTATCCGGGATCAGAGGGCCCGAAAATACCGGAATAAACACTCAGGGACATACCTGCAAGGAGTCTCGGATGCTTCCAAGAGGATGGAGCATTGTCCAAGGAGAAAAATTATCTCGGGTATCTTCCCTGGAGGAGTCTGGGGTTGCTATCTGGGATTACAGGGACCCAAACCACAGGAAAAATGTCTGTGGGAGACACCTGGGAGGAATCTCAGATGCATCCCAGAAGATGGAGCATTGTCAAAGGAGAAAAATCATCTCGGGTATCTTCCCTGGAGGAGTCTGGGGTTGCTACCCGGGATCACAGGGCCCGAAAACACCGGAATAAAAACTCAGGGACATACCTGCAAGGAGTCTCGGATGCTTCCCAGAGGATGGAGCATTGTCCAAGCAGAAAAATTATCTCGGGTATCTTCCCTGGAGAAGTCTGGGGTTGCTACCCGGGATTACAGGGACCCAAACCACAGGAAAAATGTCTGTGGGAAATGCCTGGGAGGAATCTCATATGCATCCCAGAAGATGGAGCTTTGTCCCAGCAGAAAATTCATCTCGGGTATCTTCCCTGGAGGAGTCAGGGGTTGCTACCCGGGTTTACAGGGACCCAAACCACAGGAAAAATGTCTGTGGGAGATGCCTGGGAGGAATCTCAGATGCATCCCAGAAGATGGAGCATTGTCCAAGGAGAAATATCATCTCTGCTATCTTCCCTGAAGGAGTCTGGGGTTACTACCCGGGATCACAGGGCCCGAAAACACCGGAATAAAAACTCAGGGACATACCTGCAAGGAGTCTCGGATGCTTCCAAGAGGATGGAGCATTGTCCAAGCAGAAAAATTATCTCGGGTATCTTCCTTGGAGGAGTCTGGGGTTGCTACCCGGGATCACAAGGCCCTAAAGCACTGGAGAAAACTCTGCAGGAGACGCCTGGGAGGAATTCTGGGTAGATCCCGCAGGGCGGATCACTGTCAAGAGAGAAAAATCATATTGGGTGTCTTCCCTGGAGGAGTCTGGGGTTGCTACCTGGGATGACAGAACCATAAACCGTGAGAAAAAAGACTCAGGGACATAGCTGCGACAAGTCTCGGATGCATCCCAGAGGATGGAGCATTGTCCAAGGAGAAAAATCATCTCGGGTATCTTCCCTGGAAGAGTCTGGGGTTGCTACCCGGGATTAAAGGGACCCAAACCACAGGAAAAATGTCTGCGGGAGACGCCTGGGAGGAATCTCAGATGCATCCCAGAAGATGGAGCATTGTCCAAGGAGAAAAATCATCTCGGGTATCTTCCCTGGAGGAGTCTGGGGTTGCTACCCGGGATCACAGGGCCCGAAAACACCGGAATAAAAACTCAGGGACATACCTGCAAGGAGTCTCGGATGCTTCCCAGAGGATGGAGCATTGTCCAAGCAGAAAAATTATCTCGGGTATCTTCCCTGGAGGAGTCTGGGGTTGCTACCCGGGATTACAGGGACCCAAACCACAGGAAAAATGTCTGTGGGAGATGCCTGGGAGGAATCTCATATGCATCCCAGAAGATGGAGCTTTGTCCCAGCAGAAAAATCATCTCGGGTATCTTCCCTGGAGGAGTCTGGGGTTGCTACCTGGGATTACAGGGACCCAAACCACAGGAAAAATGTCTGTGGGAGATGCCTGGGAGGAATCTCATATGCATCCCAGAAGATGGAGCTTTGTCCCAGCAGAAAAATCATCTCGGGTATCTTCCCTGGAGGAGTCTGGGGTTGCTACCCGGGATCACAGGGCCCGAAAACACCGGAATAAAAACTCAGGGACATACCTGCAAGAAGTCTCGGATACTTCCCAGAGGATGGAGCATTGTCCAAGCAGAAAAATCATCTCGGGTATCTTGCTTGGAGGAGTCTGGGGTTGCTACCCGGGATCACAGGGCCCTAAAGCACTGGAGAAAACTCTGCGGGAGACGCCTGGGAGGAATTCTGGGTAGATCCCGCAGGATGGAACACTGTCAAGAGAGAAAAATCATATTGGGTGTCTTCCCTGGAGGAGTCTGGGGTTGCTACCTGGGATGACAGAACCATAAACCGTGAGAAAAAAGACTCAGGGACATAGCTGCGACAAGTCTCGGATGCATCCCAGAGGATGGAGCATTGTCCAAGGAGAAAAATCATCCCGGATATCTTTCCTGGAGGAGTCTGGGGTTGCTACCCGGGATTAAAGGGACCCAAACCACAGGAAAAATGTCTGCGGGAGACGCCTGGGAGAAATCTCAGATGCATCCCAGAAGATGGAGCATTGTCCCAGCAGAAAAATCATCTCGGGTATCTTCCCTGGAGGAGTCTGGGGTTGCTACCCGGGATCACAGAGCCAGAAAACACCGGAATAAAAACTCAGGGACATACCTGCAAGGAGTCTCGGATGCTTCCCAGAGGATGGAGCATTGTCCAAGGAGAAAAATCATCTCGGGTATCTTCCCTGGAGGAGTCTGGGGTTGCTACCCGGGATCACAGGGCCCCAAAACACCGGAGAAAACTCTGCGGGAGACACCTGGGAGGAGTTCTGGATAGATCCCGCAGTATGGACCACTGTCAAGAGAGAAAAATCATATTGGGTGTCTTCCCTGGAGGAGTCTGGGGTTGCTACCCGGGATCAGAGGGCCCGAAAATACCGGAATAAACACTCAGGTACATAACTGCAAGGAGTCTCGGATGCTTCCAAGAGGATGGAGCATTGTCCAAGGAGAAAAATCATCTCTGGTATCTTCCCTGGAGGAGTCTGGGGTTGCTACCCGGGATTAAAGGGACCCAAACCACAGGAAAAATGTCTGCGTGAGACGCCTGGCAGGAATCTCAGATGCATCCCAGAAGATGGAGCATTGTCCAAGGAGAAAAATCATCTCGGGTATCTTCCCTGGAGGAGTCTGGGGTTGCTACCCGGGATCACAGGGCCCGAAAACACCGGAATAAAAACTCAGGGACATACCTGCAAGGAGTCTCGGATGCTTCCCAGAGGATGGAGCATTGTCCAAGCAGAAAAATTATCTCGGGTATCTTCCTTGGAGGAGTCTGGGGTTGCTACCCGGGATCACAGGGCCCTAAAGCACTGGAGAAAACTCTGCGGGAGACGCCTGGGAGGAATTCTGGGTAGATCCCGCAGGATGGACCACTGTCAAGAGAGAAAAATCATATTGGGTGTCTTCCCTGGAGGAGTCTGGGGTTGCTACCTGGGATGACAGAACCATAAACCGTGAGAAAAAAGACTCAGGGACATAGCTGCGACAAGTCTCGGATGCATCCCAGAGCATGGAGCATTGTCCAAGGAGAAAAATCATCCCGGATATCTTTCCTGGAGGAGTCTGGGGTTGCTACCCGGGATTAAAGGGACCCAAACCACAGGAAAAATGTCTGCGGGAGACGCCTGGGAGGAATCTCAGATGCATCCCAGAAGATGGAGCATTGTCCAAGGAGAAAAATCATCTCGGGTATCTTCCCTGGAGGAGTCTGGGGTTGCTACCCGGGATCACAGGGCCCGAAAACACCGGAATAAAAACTCAGGGACATACGTGCAAGGAGTCTCGGATGCTTCCCAGAGGATGGAGCATTGTCCAAGCAGAAAAATTATCTCGGGTATCTTCCCTGGAGGAGTCTGGGGTTGCTACCCGGGATTACAGGGACCCAAACCACAGGAAAAATGTCTGTGCGAGATGCCTGGGAGGAATCTCATATGCATCCCAGAAGATGGAGCTTTGTCCCAGCAGAAAAATCATCTCGGGTATCTTCCCTGGAGGAGTCTGGGGTTGCTACCTGGGATTACAGGGACCCAAACCACAGGAAAAATGTCTGTGGGAGATGCCTGGGAGGAATCTCATATGCATCCCAGAAGATGGAGCTTTGTCCAAGGAGAAAGGTCATCTCGGGTATCTTCCCTGGAGGAGTCTGGGGTTGCTACCCGGGATCACAGGGCCTCAAAACACCGGAGAAAACTCTTCGGGAGACTCCTGGGAGGAGTTCTGGATAGATCCCGCAGTATGGAGCACTGTCAAGAGAGAAAAATCATATTGGGTGTCCTCCCTGGAGGAGTCTGGGGTTGCTACCCGGGATCAGAGGGCCCAAAAACACCGGAATAAAAACTCAGGGACATACCTGCAAGGAGTCTCGGATGCTTCCCAGAGGATGGAGCATTGTCCAAGCAGAAAAATTATCTCGGGTATCTTCCCTGGAGGAGTCTGGGGTTGCTACCCGGGATCACAGGGCCCCAAAACACCGGAGAAAACTCTGCGGGAGACACCTGGGAGGAGTTCTGGATAGATCCCGCAGTATGGACCACTGTCAAGAGAGAAAAATCATATTGGGTGTCTTCCCTGGAGGAGTCTGGGGTTGCTACCCGGGATCAGAGGGCCCGAAAATACCGGAATAAACACTCAGGGACATAACTGCAAGGAGTCTCGGATGCTTCCAAGAGGATGGAGCATTGTCCAAGGAGAAAAATCATCTCTGGTATCTTCCCTGGAGGCGTCTGGGGTTGCTACCCGGGATTAAAGGGACCCAAACCACAGGAAAAATGTCTGCGTGAGACGCCTGGCAGGAATCTCAGATGCATCCCAGAAGATGGAGCATTGTCCAAGGAGAAAAATCATCTCGGGTATCTTCCCTGGAGGAGTCTGGGGTTGCTACCCGGGATCACAGGGCCCGAAAACACCGGAATAAAAACTCAGGGACATACCTGCAAGGAGTCTCGGATGCTTCCCAGAGGATGGAGCATTGTCCAAGCAGAAAAATTATCTCGGGTATCTTCCTTGGAGGAGTCTGGGGTTGCTACCCGGGATCACAGGGCCCTAAAGCACTGGAGAAAACTCTGCGGGAGACGCCTGGGAGGAATTCTGGGTAGATCCCGCAGGATGGACCACTGTCAAGAGAGAAAAATCATATTGGGTGTCTTCCCTGGAGGAGTCTGGGGTTGCTACCTGGGATGACAGAACCATAAACCGTGAGAAAAAAGACTCAGGGACATAGCTGCGACAAGTCTCGGATGCATCCCAGAGCATGGAGCATTGTCCAAGGAGAAAAATCATCCCGGATATCTTTCCTGGAGGAGTCTGGGGTTGCTACCCGGGATTAAAGGGACCCAAACCACAGGAAAAATGTCTGCGGGAGACGCCTGGGAGGAATCTCAGATGCATCCCAGAAGATGGAGCATTGTCCAAGGAGAAAAATCATCTCGGGTATCTTCCCTGGAGGAGTCTGGGGTTGCTACCCGGGATCACAGGGCCCGAAAACACCGGAATAAAAACTCAGGGACATACGTGCAAGGAGTCTCGGATGCTTCCCAGAGGATGGAGCATTGTCCAAGCAGAAAAATTATCTCGGGTATCTTCCCTGGAGGAGTCTGGGGTTGCTACCTGGGATTACAGGGACCCAAACCACAGGAAAAATGTCTGTGGGAGATGCCTGGGAGGAATCTCATATGCATCCCAGAAGATGGAGCTTTGTCCAAGGAGAAAGGTCATCTCGGGTATCTTCCCTGGAGGAGTCTGGGGTTGCTACCCGGGATCACAGGGCCTCAAAACACCGGAGAAAACTCTTCGGGAGACTCCTGGGAGGAGTTCTGGATAGATCCCGCAGTATGGAGCACTGTCAAGAGAGAAAAATCATATTGGGTGTCCTCCCTGGAGGAGTCTGGGGTTGCTACCCGGGATCAGAGGGCCCAAAAACACCGGAATAAAAACTCAGGGACATACCTGCAAGGAGTCTCGGATGCTTCCCAGAGGATTGAGCATTGTCCAAGCAGAAAAATTATCTCGGGTATCTTCCCTGGAGGAGTCTGGGGTTGCTACCCGGGATCACAGGGCCCCAAAACACCGGAGAAAACTCTGCGGGAGACACCTGGGAGGAGTTCTGGATAGATCCCGCAGTATGGACCACTGTCAAGAGAGAAAAATCATATTGGGTGTCTTCCCTGGAGGAGTCTGGGGTTGCTACCCGGGATCAGAGGGCCCGAAAATACCGGAATAAACACTCAGGGACATAACTGCAAGGAGTCTCGGATGCTTCCAAGAGGATGGAGCATTGTCCAAGGAGAAAAATCATATCTGGTATCTTCCCTGGAGGAGTCTGGGGTTGCTACCCGGGATTACAGGGACCCAAACCACAGGAAAAATGTCTGCGGGAGACGCCTGGGAGGAATCTCAGATGCATCCCAGAAGATGGAGCTTTGTCCCAGCAGAAAAATCATCTCGGGTATCTTCCCCGGAGGAGTCTGGGGTTGCTACCCGGGTTTACAGGGACCCAAACCACAGGAAAAATGTCTGCGGGAGACGCCTGGGAGGAATCTCAGATGCATCCCAGAAGATGGAGCATTGTCCAAGGAGAAAAATCATCTCGGGTATCTTCCCTGGAGGAGTCTGGGGTTGCTACCCGGGATCAGAGGGCCCGAAAACACCGGAATAAAAACTCAGGGACATACCTGCAAGGAGTCTCGGATGCTTCCCAGAGGATGGAGCATTGTCCAAGCAGAAAAATTATCTTGGGTATCTTCCTTGGAGGAGTCTGGGGTTGCTACCCGGGATCACAGGGGCCTAAAGCACTGGAGAAAACTCTGTGGGAGACGCCTGGGAGGAATTCTGGGTAGATCCCGCAGGATGGACCACTGTCAAGAGAGAAAAATCATATTGGGTGTCTTCCCTGGAGGAGTCTGGGGTTGCTACCTGGGATGACAGAACCATAAACCGTGAGAAAAAGACTCAGGGACATATCTGCGACAAGTCTTGGATGCATCCCAGAGGATGGAGCATTGTCCAAGGAGAAAAATCATCCCGGATATCTTTCCTGGAGGAGTCTGGGGTTGCTACCCGGGATTACAGGGACCCAAACCACAGGAAAAATGTCTGCGGGAGACGCCTGGGAGGAATCTCAGATGCATCCCAGAAGATGGAGCATTGTCCAAGGAGAAAAATCATCTCGGCTATCTTCCCTGGAGGAGTCTGGGGTTGCTACCCGGGATCACAGGGCCCGAAAACACCGGAATAAAAACTCAGGGACATACCTGCAAGGAGTCTCGGATGCTTCCCAGAGGATGGAGCATTGTCCAAGCAGAAAAATTATCTCGGGTATCTTCCCTGGAGGAGTCTGGGGTTGCTACCCGGGATTACAGGGACCCAAACCACAGGAAAAATGTCTGTGGGAGACGTCTGGGAGGAATCTCAGATGCATCCCAGAAGATGGAGCATTATCCAAGGAGAAAAATCATTTCGGGTATCTTCCCTGGAGGAGTCTGGGGTTGCTACCCGGGATCACAGGGCCCCAAAACACCGGAGAAAACTCTGCGGGAGACTCCTGGGAGGAGTTCTGGATAGATCCCGCAGTATGTACCACTGTCAAGAGAGAAAAATCATATTGGGTGTCTTCCCTGGAGGAGTCTGGGGTTGCTACCCGGGATCTGAGGGCCCGAAAATACCGGAAAAAACCCTCAGGGACATACCTGCAAGGAGTCTCGGATGCTTCCCAGAGGATGGAGCATTGTCCGAGGAGAAAAATCATCCCGGATATCTTTCCTGGAGGAGTCTGGGGTTGCTACCCGGGATTAAAGGGACCCAAACCACAGGAAAAATGTCTGTGGGAGACGCCTGGGAGGAATCTAAGATGCATCCCAGAAGATGAAGCTTTGTCCCAGCAGAAAAATCATCTCGGGTATCTTCCCTGGAGGAGTCTGGGGTTGCTACCCGGGATTACAGGGACCCAAACCACAGGAAAAATGTCTGCGGGAGACGCCTGGGAGGAATCTCAGATGCATCCCAGAAGATGGAGCATTGTCCAAGGAGAAAAATCATCTCGGGTATCTTCCCTGGAGGAGTCTGGGGTTGCTACCCGGGATCACAGGGCCCGAAAACACCGGAATAAAAACTCAGGGACATACCTGCAAGGAGTCTCAGATGCTTCCCAGAGGATGGAGCATTGTCCAAGCAGAAAAATTATCTTGGGTATCTTCCTTGGAGGAGTCTGGGGTTGCTACCCGGGATCACAGGGCCCTAAAGCACTGGAGAAAACTCTGCGGGAGACGCCTGGGAGGAATTCTGGGTAGATCCCGCAGGATGGACCACTGTCAAGAGAGAAAAATCATATTGGGTGTCTTCCCTGGAGGAGTCTGGGGTTGCTACCTGGGATGACAGAACCATAAACCGTGAGAAAAAAGACTCAGGGACATAGCTGCGACAAGTCTCGGATGCATCCCAGAGCATGGAGCATTGTCCAAGGAGAAAAATCATCCCGGATATCTTTCCTGGAGGAGTCTGGGGTTGCTACCCGGGATTAAAGGGACCCAAACCACAGGAAAAATGTCTGCGGGAGACGCCTGGGAGGAATCTCAGATGCATCCCAGAAGATGGAGCATTGTCCAAGGAGAAAAATCATCTCGGGTATCTTCCCTGGAGGAGTCTGGGGTTGCTACCCGGGATCACAGGGCCCGAAAACACCGGAATAAAAACTCAGGGACATACGTGCAAGGAGTCTCGGATGCTTCCCAGAGGATGGAGCATTGTCCAAGCAGAAAAATTATCTCGGGTATCTTCCCTGGAGGAGTCTGGGGTTGCTACCCGGGATTACAGGGACCCAAACCACAGGAAAAATGTCTGTGCGAGATGCCTGGGAGGAATCTCATATGCATCCCAGAAGATGGAGCTTTGTCCCAGCAGAAAAATCATCTCGGGTATCTTCCCTGGAGGAGTCTGGGGTTGCTACCTGGGATTACAGGGACCCAAACCACAGGAAAAATGTCTGTGGGAGATGCCTGGGAGGAATCTCATATGCATCCCAGAAGATGGAGCTTTGTCCAAGGAGAAAGGTCATCTCGGGTATCTTCCCTGGAGGAGTCTGGGGTTGCTACCCGGGATCACAGGGCCTCAAAACACCGGAGAAAACTCTTCGGGAGACTCCTGGGAGGAGTTCTGGATAGATCCCGCAGTATGGAGCACTGTCAAGAGAGAAAAATCATATTGGGTGTCCTCCCTGGAGGAGTCTGGGGTTGCTACCCGGGATCAGAGGGCCCAAAAACACCGGAATAAAAACTCAGGGACATACCTGCAAGGAGTCTCGGATGCTTCCCAGAGGATGGAGCATTGTCCAAGCAGAAAAATTATCTCGGGTATCTTCCCTGGAGGAGTCTGGGGTTGCTACCCGGGATCACAGGGCCCCAAAACACCGGAGAAAACTCTGCGGGAGACACCTGGGAGGAGTTCTGGATAGATCCCGCAGTATGGACCACTGTCAAGAGAGAAAAATCATATTGGGTGTCTTCCCTGGAGGAGTCTGGGGTTGCTACCCGGGATCAGAGGGCCCGAAAATACCGGAATAAACACTCAGGGACATAACTGCAAGGAGTCTCGGATGCTTCCAAGAGGATGGAGCATTGTCCAAGGAGAAAAATCATATCTGGTATCTTCCCTGGAGGAGTCTGGGGTTGCTACCCGGGATTACAGGGACCCAAACCACAGGAAAAATGTCTGCGGGAGACGCCTGGGAGGAATCTCAGATGCATCCCAGAAGATGGAGCTTTGTCCCAGCAGAAAAATCATCTCGGGTATCTTCCCCGGAGGAGTCTGGGGTTGCTACCCGGGTTTACAGGGACCCAAACCACAGGAAAAATGTCTGCGGGAGACGCCTGGGAGGAATCTCAGATGCATCCCAGAAGATGGAGCATTGTCCAAGGAGAAAAATCATCTCGGGTATCTTCCCTGGAGGAGTCTGGGGTTGCTACCCGGGATCAGAGGGCCCGAAAACACCGGAATAAAAACTCAGGGACATACCTGCAAGGAGTCTCGGATGCTTCCCAGAGGATGGAGCATTGTCCAAGCAGAAAAATTATCTTGGGTATCTTCCTTGGAGGAGTCTGGGGTTGCTACCCGGGATCACAGGGCCCTAAAGCACTGGAGAAAACTCTGTGGGAGACGCCTGGGAGGAATTCTGGGTAGATCCCGCAGGATGGACCACTGTCAAGAGAGAAAAATCATATTGGGTGTCTTCCCTGGAGGAGTCTGGGGTTGCTACCTGGGATGACAGAACCATAAACCGTGAGAAAAAGACTCAGGGACATATCTGCGACAAGTCTTGGATGCATCCCAGAGGATGGAGCATTGTCCAAGGAGAAAAATCATCCCGGATATCTTTCCTGGAGGAGTCTGGGGTTGCTACCCGGGATTACAGGGACCCAAACCACAGGAAAAATGTCTGCGGGAGACGCCTGGGAGGAATCTCAGATGCATCCCAGAAGATGGAGCATTGTCCAAGGAGAAAAATCATCTCGGCTATCTTCCCTGGAGGAGTCTGGGGTTGCTACCCGGGATCACAGGGCCCGAAAACACCGGAATAAAAACTCAGGGACATACCTGCAAGGAGTCTCGGATGCTTCCCAGAGGATGGAGCATTGTCCAAGCAGAAAAATTATCTCGGGTATCTTCCCTGGAGGAGTCTGGGGTTGCTACCCGGGATTACAGGGACCCAAACCACAGGAAAAATGTCTGTGGGAGACGTCTGGGAGGAATCTCAGATGCATCCCAGAAGATGGAGCATTATCCAAGGAGAAAAATCATCTCGGGTATCTTCCCTGGAGGAGTCTGGGGTTGCTACCCGGGATCACAGGGCCCCAAAACACCGGAGAAAACTCTGCGGGAGACTCCTGGGAGGAGTTCTGGATAGATCCCGCAGTATGTACCACTGTCAAGAGAGAAAAATCATATTGGGTGTCTTCCCTGGAGGAGTCTGGGGTTGCTACCCGGGATCTGAGGGCCCGAAAATACCGGAAAAAACCCTCAGGGACATACCTGCAAGGAGTCTCGGATGCTTCCCAGAGGATGGAGCATTGTCCGAGGAGAAAAATCATCCCGGATATCTTTCCTGGAGGAGTCTGGGGTTGCTACCCGGGATTAAAGGGACCCAAACCACAGGAAAAATGTCTGTGGGAGACGCCTGGGAGGAATCTAAGATGCATCCCAGAAGATGAAGCTTTGTCCCAGCAGAAAAATCATCTCGGGTATCTTCCCTGGAGGAGTCTGGGGTTGCTACCCGGGATTACAGGGACCCAAACCACAGGAAAAATGTCTGCGGGAGACGCCTGGGAGGAATCTCAGATGCATCCCAGAAGATGGAGCATTGTCCAAGGAGAAAAATCATCTCGGGTATCTTCCCTGGAGGAGTCTGGGGTTGCTACCCGGGATCACAGGGCCCGAAAACACCGGAATAAAAACTCAGGGACATACCTGCAAGGAGTCTCAGATGCTTCCCAGAGGATGGAGCATTGTCCAAGCAGAAAAATTATCTCGGGTATCTTCCCTGGAGGAGTCTGGGGTTGCTACCCGGGATTACAGGGACCCAAACCACAGGAAAAATGTCTGTGGGAGATGCCTGGGAGGAATCTCATATCCATCCCAGAAGATGGAGCTTTGTCCCAGCAGAAAAATCATCTCGGGTATCTTCACTGGAGGAGTCTGGGGTTGCTACCCGGGATTACAGGGACCCAAACCACAGGAAAAATGTCTGTGGGAGATGCCTGGGAGGAATCTCATATGCATCCCAGAAGATGGAGCTTTGTCCAAGGAGAAAAGTCATCTCGGGTATCTTCCCTGGAGGAGTCTGGGGTTGCTACCCGGGATCACAGGGCCCCAAAACACCGGAGAAAACTCTGCGGGAGACACCTGGGAGGAGTTCTGGATAGATCCCGCAGTATGTACCACTGTCAAGAGAGAAAAATCATATTGGGTGTCTTCCCTGGAGGAGTCTGGGGTTGCTACCCGGGATCAGAGGGCCCGAAAATACCGGAATAAACACTCAGGGACATACCTGCAAGGAGTCTCGGATGCTTCCAAGAGGATGGAGCATTGTCCAAGCAGAAAAATTATCTCGGGTATCTTCCCTGGAGGAGTCTGGGGTTGCTACCCGGGATTACAGGGACCCAAACCACAGGAAAAATGTCTGTGGGAGACGTCTGGGAGGAATCTCAGATGCATCCCAGAAGATGGAGCATTGTCCAAGGAGAAAAATCATCTCGGGTATCTTCCCTGGAGGAGTCTGGGGTTGCTACCCGGGATCACAGGGCCCAAAAACACCGGAGAAAACTCTGCGGGAGACTCCTGGGAGGAGTTCTGGATAGATCCCGCAGTATGGACCACTGTCAAGAGAGAAAAATCATATTGGGTGTCTTCCCTGGAGGAGTCTGGGGTTGCTACCCGGGATCACAGGGCCCGAAAACACCGGAATAAAAACTCAGGGACATACCTGCAAGGAGTCTCGGATGATTCCCAGAGGATGGAGCATTGTCCAAGCAGAAAAATTATCTCGGGTATCTTCCTTGGAGGAGTCTGGGGTTGCTACCCGGGATCACAGGGCCCTAAAGCACTGGAGAAAACTCTGCGGGAGACGCCTGGGAGGAATTCTGGGTAGATCCCGCAGGATGGACCACTGTCAAGAGAGAAAAATCATATTGGGTGTCTTCCCTGGAGGAGTGTGGGGTTGCTACCTGGGATGACAGAACCATAAACCGTGAGAAAAAAGACTCAGGGACATAGCTGCGACAAGTCTCGGATGCATCCCAGAGGATGGAGCATTGTCCAAGGAGAAAAATCATCCCGGATATCTTTCCTGGAGGAGTCTGGGGTTGGTACCCGGGATTACAGGGACCCAAACCACCGGAGAAAACTCTGCGGGAGACACCTGGGAGGAGTTCTGGGTAGATCCCGCAGGACGGACCACTGTCAAGAGAGAAAAATCATATTGGGTGTCTTCCCTGGAGGAGTCTGGGGTTGCTACCCGGGATCAGAGGGCCCGAAAATACCGGAATAAACACTCAGGGACATAACTGCAAGGAGTCTCGGATGCTTCCAAGAGGATGGAGCATTGTCCTAGGAGAAAAATCATCTAGGGTATCTTCCCTGGAGGAGTCTGGGGTTGCTACCCGGGTTTACAGGGACCCAAACCACAGGAAAAAAATCTCCAAAGATGGAGCTTTGTCCAAGGAGAAAAATCATCTCGGGTATCTTCCCTGGAGGAGTCTGGGGTTGCTACCCGGGATCACAGGGCCCGAAAACACCGGAATAAAAACTCAGGGACATACCTGCAAGGAGTCTCGGATGCTTCCCAGAGGATGGAGCATTGTCCAAGCAGAAAAATTATCTCGGGTATCTTCCCTGGAGGAGTCTGGGGTTGCTACCCGGGATTACAGGGACCCAAACCACAGGAAAAATGTCTGTGGGAGATGCCTGGGAGGAATCTCATATGCATCCCAGAAGATGGAGCTTTGTCCAAGGAGAAAAATCATCTCGGGTATCTTCCCTGGAGGAGTCTGGGGTTGCTACCCGGGATCACAGGGCCCCAAAACACCGGAGAAAACTCTGCGGGAGACACCTGGGAGGAATTCTGGATAGATCCCGCAGGATTGACCACTGTCAAGAGAGAAAAATCATATTGGGTGTCTTCCGTGGAGGAGTCTGGGGTTGCTACCTGGGATCAGAGGGCCTGAAAATACCGGAATAAACACTCAGGGACATAACTGCAAGGAGTCTCGGATGCTTCCAAGAGGATGGAGCATTGTCCAAGGAGAAAAATCATCTCGGGTATCTTCCCCGGAGGAGTCTGGGGTTGCTACCCGGGTTTACAGGGACCCAAACCACAGGAAAAATGTCTGCGGGAGACGCCTGGCAGGAATCTCAGATGCATCCCAGAAGATGGAGCATTGTCCAAGGAGAAAAATCATCTCGGCTATCTTCCCTGCAGGAGTCTGGGGTTGCTACCCGGGATCACAGGGCCCGAAAACACCGGAATAAAAACTCAGGGACATACCTGCAAGGAGTCTCGGATGCTTCCCAGAGGATGGAGCATTGTCCAAGCAGAAAAATTATCTTGGGTATCTTCCTTGGAGGAGTCTGGGGTTGCTACCCGGGATCACAGGGCCCTAAAGCACTGGAGAAAACTCTGCGGGAGACGCCTGGGAGGAATTCTGGGTAGATCCCGCAGGATGGACCACTGTCAAGAGAGAAAAATCATATTGGGTGTCTTCCCTGGAGGAGTCTGGGGTTGCTACCTGGGATGACAGAACCATAAACCGTGAGAAAAAAGACTCAGGGACATATCTGCGACAAGTCTTGGATGCATCCCAGAGGATGGAGCATTGTCCAAGGAGAAAAATCATCCCGGATATCTTTCCTGGAGGAGTCTGGGGTTGCTACCCGGGATTACAGGGACCCAAACCACAGGAAAAATGTCTGCGGGAGACGCCTGAGAGGAATCTCAGATGCATCCCAGAAGATGGAGCATTGTCCAAGGAGAAAAATCATCTCGGGTATCTTCCCTGGAGGAGTCTGGGGTTGCTATCCGGGATCACAGGGCCCGAAAACACCGGAATAAAAACTCAGGGACATACCTGCAAGGAGTCTCGGATGCTTCCCAGATGATGGAGCATTGTCCAAGGAGAAAAATCATCTCGGGTATCTTCCCTGGAGGAGTCTGGGGTTGCTATCCGGGATCACAGGGCCCGAAAACACCGGAATAAAAACTCAGGGACATACCTGCAAGGAGTCTCGGATGCTTCCCAGAGGATGGAGCATTGTCCAAGCAGAAAAATTATCGCGGGTATCTTCCCTGGAGGAGTCTGGGGTTGCTACCCGGGATTACAGGGACCCAAACCACAGGAAAAATGTCTGTGGGAGACGTCTGGGAGGAATCTCAGATGCATCCCAGAAGATGGAGCATTGTCCAAGGAGAAAAATCATTTCGGGTATCTTCCCTGGAGGAGTCTGGGGTTGCTACCCGGGATCACAGGGCCCGAAAACACCGGAATAAAAACTCAGGGACATACCTGCAAGGAGTCTCGGATGCTTCCCAGAGGATGGAGCATTGTCCAAGCAGAAAAATTATCTCGGGTATCTTCCTTGGAGGAGTCTGGGGTTGCTACCCGGGATCACAGGGCCCTAAAGCACTGGAGAAAACTCTGCGGGAGACGCCTGGGAGGAATTCTGGGTAGATCCCGCAGGATGGACCACTGTCAAGAGAGAAAAATCATATTGGGTGTCTTCCCTGGAGGAGTGTGGGGTTGCTACCTGGGATGACAGAACCATAAACCGTGAGAAAAAAGACTCAGGGACATAGCTGCGACAAGTCTCGGATGCATCCCAGAGGATGGAGCATTGTCCAAGGAGAAAAATCATCCCGGATATCTTTCCTGGAGGAGTCTGGGGTTGGTACCCAGGATTACAGGGACCCAAACCACAGGAAAAATGTCTGCGGGAGACGCCTGGGAGGAATCTCAGATGCATCCGAGAAGATGGAGCTTTGTCCAAGGAGAAAAATCATCTCGGGTATCTTCCCTGGAGGAGTCTGGGGTTGCTACCCGGGATCACAGGGCCCGAAAACACCGGAATAAAAACTCAGTGACATACCTGCAAGGAGTCTCGGATGCTTCCCAGAGGATGGAGCATTGTCCAAGCAGAAAAATTATCTCGGGTATCTTCCCTGGAGGAGTCTGGGGTTGCTACCCGGGATCACAGGGCCCCAAAACACCGAAGAAAACTCTGCGGGAGACACCTGGGAGGAGTTCTGGATAGATCCCGCAGTATGGACCACTGTCAAGAGAGAAAAATCATATTGGGTGTCTTCCCTGGAGGAGTCTGGGGTTGCTACCCAGGATCAGAGGGCCTGAAAATACCGGAATAAACACTCAGGGACATAACTGCAAGGAGTCTCGGATGCTTCCAAGAGGATGGAGCATTGTCCAAGGAGAAAAATCATCTCGGGTATCTTCCCCGGAGGAGTCTGGGGTTGCTACCCGGGTTTACAGGGACCCAAACCACAGGAAAAATGTCTGCGGGAGACGCCTGGCAGGAATCTCAGATGCATCCCAGAAGATGGAGCATTGTCCAAGGAGAAAAATCATCTCGGGTATCTTCCCTGGAGGAGTCTAGGGTTGCTACCCGGGATCACAGGGCCCGAAAACACTGGAATAAAAACTCAGGGACATACCTGCAAGGAGTCTCGGATGCTTCCCAGAGGATGGAGCATTGTCCAAGCAGAAAAATTATCTCGGGTATCTTCCTTGGAGGAGTCTGGGGTTGCTACCCGGGATCACAGGGCCCTAAAGCACTGGAGAAAACTCTGCGGGAGACGCCTGGGAGGAATTCTGGGTAGATCCCGCAGGATGGACCACTGTCAAGAGAGGAAAATCATATTGGGTGTCTTCCCTGGAGGAGTCTGGGGTTGCTACCTGGGATGACAAAACCATAAACCGTGAGAAAAAAGACTCAGGGACATATCTGCGACAAGTCTTGGATGCATCCCAGAGGATGGAGCATTGTCCAAGGAGAAAAATCATCCCGGATATCTTTCCTGGAGGAGTCTGGGGTTGCTACCCGGGATTAAAGGGACCCAAACCACAGGAAAAATGTCTGCGGGAGACGCCTGGGAGGAATCTCAGATGCATCCCAGAAGATGGAGCATTGTCCAAGGAGAAAAATCATCTCGGGTATCTTCCCTGGAGGAGTCTGGGGTTGCTACCCGGGATCACAGGGCCCGAAAACACCGGAATAAAAACTCAGGGACATACCTGCAAGGAGTCTCAGATGCTTCCCAGAGGATGGAGCATTGTCCAAGCAGAAAAATTATCTCGGGTATCTTCCCTGGAGGAGTCTGGGGTTGCTACCCGGGATTACAGGGACCCAAACCACAGGAAAAATGTCTGCGGGAGATGCCTGGGAGGAATCTCATATGCATCCCAGAAGATGGAGCTTTGTCCCAGCAGAAAAATCGTCTCGGGTATCTTCCCTGGAGGAGTCTGGGGTTGCTACCCGGGATCACAGGGCCCCAAAACACCGGAGAAAACTCTGCGGGAGACTCCTGGGAGGAGTTCTGGATAGATCCCGCAGTATGTACCGCTGTCAAGAGAGAAAAATCATATTGGGTGTCTTCCCTGGAGGAGTCTGGGGTTGCTACCCGGGATCTGAGGGCCCGAAAATACCGGAAAAAACCCTCAGGGACATACCTGCAAGGAGTCTCGGATGCTTCCAAGAGGATGGAGCATTGTCCAAGCAGAATAATTATCTCGGGTATCTTCCTTGGAGGAGTCTGGGGTTGCTACCTGGTATCACAGGGCCCTAAAGCACTGGAGAAAACTCTGCGGGAGACGCCTGGGAGGAATTCTGGGTAGATCCCGCAGGATGAACCACTGTCAAGAGAGAAAAATCATATTGGGTGTCTTCCCTGGAGGAGTCTGGGGTTGCTACCTGGGATGACAGAACCATAAACCGTGAGAAAAAAGACTCAGGGACACAGCTGCGACAAGTCTCGGATGCATCCAAGAGGATGGAGCATTGTCCGAGGAGAAAAATCATCCCGGATATCTTTCCTGGAGGAGTCTGGGGTTGCTACCCGGGATTAAAGGGACCCAAACCACAGGAAAAATGTCTGTGGGAGACGCCTGGGAGGAATCTAAGATGCATCCCAGAAGATGAAGCTTTGTCCCAGCAGAAAAATCATCTCGGGTATCTTCCCTGGAGGAGTCTGGGGTTGCTACCCGGGATTACAGGGACCCAAACCACAGGAAAAATGTCTGCGGGAGACGCCTGGGAGGAATCTCAGATGCATCCCAGAAGATGGAGCATTGTCCAAGGAGAAAAATCATCTCGGGTATCTTCCCTGGAGGAGTCTGGGGTTGCTACCCGGGATCACAGGGCCCGAAAACACCGGAATAAAAACTCAGGGACATACCTGCAAGGAGTCTCAGATGCTTCCCAGAGGATGGAGCATTGTCCAAGCAGAAAAATTATCTCGGGTATCTTCCCTGGAGGAGTCTGGGGTTGCTACCCGGGATTACAGGGACCCAAACCACAGGAAAAATGTCTGTGGGAGATGCCTGGGAGGAATCTCATATCCATCCCAGAAGATGGAGCTTTGTCCCAGCAGAAAAATCATCTCGGGTATCTTCCCTGGAGGAGTCTGGGGTTGCTACCCGGGATTACAGGGACCCAAACCACAGGAAAAATGTCTGTGGGAGATGCCTGGGAGGAATCTCATATGCATCCCAGAAGATGGAGCTTTGTCCAAGGAGAAAAGTCATCTCGGGTATCTTCCCTGGAGGAGTCTGGGGTTGCTACCCGGGATCACAGGGCCCCAAAACACCGGAGAAAACTCTGCGGGAGACACCTGGGAGGAGTTCTGGATAGATCCCGCAGTATGGACCACTGTCAAGAGAGAAAAATCATATTGGGTGTCTTCCCTGGAGGAGTCTGGGGTTGCTACGCGGGATCAGAGGGCCCGAAAATACCGGAATAAACACTCAGGGACATACCTGCAAGGAGTCTCGGATGCTTCCAAGAGGATGGAGCATTGTCCAAGGAGAAAAATTATCTCGGGTATCTTCCCTGGAGGAGTCTGGGTTTGCTACCCGGGATTACAGGGACCCAAACCACAGGAAAAATGTCTGCGGGAGACACCTGGGAGGAATCTCAGATGCATCCCAGAAGATGGAGCATTGTCCAAGGAGAAAAATCATTTCGGGTATCTTCCCTGGAGGAGTCTGGGGTTGCTACCCGGGATCACAGGGCCCGAAAACACCGGAATAAAAACTCAGGGACATACCTGCAAGGAGTCTCGGATGCTTCCCAGAGGATGGAGCATTGTCCAAGCAGAATAATTATCTCGGGTATCTTCCTTGGAGGAGTCTGGGGTTGCTACCTGGTATCACAGGGCCCTAAAGCACTGGAGAAAACTCTGCGGGAGACGCCTGGGAGGAATTCTGGGTAGATCCCGCAGGATGGACCACTGTCAAGAGAGAAAAATCATATTGGGTGTCTTCCCTGGAGGAGTCTGGGGTTGCTACCTGGGATGACAGAACCATAAACCGTGAGAAAAAAGACTCAGGGACACAGCTGCGACAAGTCTCGGATGCATCCAAGAGGATGGAGCATTGTCCGATGAGAAAAATCATCCCGGATATCTTTCCTGGAGGAGTCTGGGGTTGCTACCCGGGATTAAAGGGACCCAAACCACAGGAAAAATGTCTGCGGGAGACGCCTGGGAGGAATCTCATATGCATCCCAGAAGATGGAGCTTTGTCCCAGCAGAAAAATCATCTCGGGTATCTTCCCTGGAGGAGTCTGGGGTTGCTACCCGGGATTACAGGGACCGAAAACACCGGAATAAAAACTCAGGGACATACCTGCAAGGAGTCTCGGATGCTTCCCAGAGGATGGAGCATTGTTCAAGCAGAAAAATTATCTCGGGTATCTTCCCTGGAGGAGTCTGGGGTTGCTACCCGGGATTACAGGGACCCAAACCACAGGAAAAATGTCTGTGGGAGATGCCTGGGAGGAATCTCATATGCATCCCAGAAGATGGAGCTTTGTCCCAGCAGAAAAATCATCTCGGGTATCTCCCCTGGAGGAGTCTGGGGTTGCTACCCGGGATTACAGGGACCCAAACCACAGGAAAAAAGTCTGCGGGAGACTATTGGGAGGAGTTCTGGATAGATCCCGCACTATGGACCACTGTCAAGAGAGAAAAATCATATTGGGTGTCTTCCCTGGAGGAGTCTGGGGTTGCTACCCGGGATCTGAGGGCCCGAAAATACCGGAAAAAACCCTCAGGGACATACCTGCAAGGAGTCTCGGATGCTTCCAAGAGGATGGAGCATTGTCCAAGCAGAATAATTATCTCGGGTATCTTCCTTGGAGGAGTCTGGGGTTGCTACCTGGTATCACAGGGCCCTAAAGCACTGGAGAAAACTCTGCGGGAGACGCCTGGGAGGAATTCTGGGTAGATCCCGCAGGATGGACCACTGTCAAGAGAGAAAAATCATATTGGGTGTCTTCCCTGGAGGAGTCTGGGGTTGCTAGCTGGGATGACAGAACCATAAACCGTGAGAAAAAAGACTCAGGGACACAGCTGCGACAAGTCTCGGATGCATCCAAGAGGATGGAGCATTGTCCGAGGAGAAAAATCATCCCGGATATCTTTCCTGGAGGAGTCTGGGGTTGCTACCCGGGATTAAAGGGACCCAAACCACAGGAAAAATGTCTGTGGGAGATGCCTCGGAGGAAACTCATATGCATCCCAGAAGATGGAGCTTTGTCCCAGCAGAAAAATCATCTCGGGTATCTTCCCTGGAGGAGTCTGGGGTTGCTACCCGGGATTACAGGGACCCAAACCACAGGAAAAATGTCTGTGGGAGACGCCTGGGAGGAATCTAAGATGCATCCCAGAAGATGGAGCTTTGTCCCAGCAGAAAAATCATCTCGGGTATCTTCCCTGGAGGAGTCTGGGGTTGCTACCCGGGATTACAGGGACCCAAACCACAGGAAAAATGTCTGTGGGAGACGCCTGGGAGGAATCTCAGATGCATCCCAGAAGATGGAGCATTGTTCAAGCAGAAAAATCATCTCGGGTATCTTCCCTGGAGGAGTCTGGGGTTGCTACCCGGGATCACAGGGCCCGAAAACACCGGAATAAAAACTCAGGGACATACCTGCAAGGAGTCTCGGATGCTTCCCAGAGGATGGAGCATTGTCCAAGCAGAATAATTATCTCGGGTATCTTCCCTGGAGGAGTCTGGGGTTGCTACCCGGGATTACAGGGACCCAAACCACAGGAAAAATGTCTGTGGGAGATGCCTGGGAGGAATCTCATATGCATCCCAGAAGATGGAGCTTTGTCCCAGCAGAAAAATCATCTCGGGTATCTTCCCTGGAGGAGTCTGGGGTTGCTACCCGGGATTACAGGGACCCAAACCACAGGAAAAATGTCTGCGGGAGACGCCTGGGAGGAATCTCAGATGCATCCCAGAAGATGGAGCTTTGTCCCAGCAGAAAAATCATCTCGGGTATCTTCCCTGGAGGAGTCTGGGCTTGCTACCCGGGATTACAGGGACCCAAACCATCGGAAAAATGTCTGCGGGAGACGCCTGGGCGGAATCTCAGATGAATCCCAGAAGATGGAGCATTGTCCAAGGAGAAAAATCATCTCGGCTATTTTCCCTGGAGGACTCTGGGTTTACTACCCCGGATCACAGGGCCCGAAAACACCGGAATAAAAACTCAGGGACATACCTGGAAGTAGTCTCGGATGCTTCCCAGAGGATGGAGCATTGTCCAAGCAGAAAAATTATCTCGGGTATCTTCCCTGGAGGAGTCTGGGGTTGCTACCCGGGATTACAGGGACCCAAACCACAGGAAAAATGTCTGCGGGAGATGCCTGGGAGGAATCTCAGATGCATCCCAGAAGATGGAGCTTTGTCCCAGCAGAAAAATCATCTCGGGTATCTTCCCTGGAGGAGTCTGGGGTTGCTACCTGGGATTACAGGGACCCAAACCAGAGGAAAAATGTCTGCGGGAGACGCGTGGCAGGAATCTCAGATGCATCCCAGAAGATGGAGCATTGTCCAAGGAGAAAAATTATCTCGGGTATCTTCCCTGGAGGAGTCTGGGGTTGCTACCCGGGATTACAGGGACCCAAACCACAGGAAAAAAACACTGAGAAACAGATCTGGGAGGAGTCTCGTGTGCATCCCGCAGGATGGACAATAGTCCAAGGAGAAAAATCATCTCGGGTATCTTCCCTGGAGGAGTCTGAGGTTGCTACCCGGGATCACAGGGCCCAAAAGCACCGGAATGAACACTCAGAGACATACCTGCAAGGAGTCTCGGATGCTTCCCAGAGGATGGAGCATTGTCCAAGCAGAAAAATTATCTCGGGTATCTTCCCTGGAGCAGTCTGGGGTTGCTACCCGGGATCACAGGGCCCCAAAACACCGGAGAAAACTCTGCGGGAGACACCTGGGAGGAGTTCTGGATAGATCCCGCAGTATGGACCACTGTCAAGAGAGAAAAATCATATTGGGTGTCTTCCCTGGAGGAGTCTGGGGTTGCTACCCGGGTTTACAGGGACCCAAACCACAGGAAAAATGTCTGCTGGAGACGCCTGGGAGGAATCTCAGATTCATCCCAGAAGATGGAGCATTGTCCAAGGAGAAAAATCATCTCGGCTATCTTCCCTGGATAAGTCTGGGGTTGCTACCCGGGATCACAGGGCCCGAAAACACCGGAATAAAAACTCAGGGACATACCTGCAAGGAGTCTCGGATGCTTCCCAGAGGATGGAGCATTGTCCAAGCAGAAAAATTATCTCGGGTATCTTCCTTGGAGGAGTCTGGGGTTGCTACCCGGGATCACAGGGCCCTAAAGCACTGGAGAAAACTCTGCGGGAGACGCCTGGGAGGAATTCTGGGTAGATCCCGCAGGATGGACCACTGTCAAGAGAGAAAAATCATATTGGGTGTCTTCCCTGGAGGAGTCTGGGGTTGCTACTTGGGATGACAGAACCATAAACCGTGAGAAAAAAGACTCAGGGACATAGCTGCGACAAGTCTCGGATGCATCCAAGAGGATGGAGCATTGTCCAAGGAGAAAAATCATCCCGGATATCTTTCCTGGAGGAGTCTGGGGTTGGTACCTGGGATTAAAGGGACCCAAACCACAGGAAAAATGTCTGTGGGAGATGCCTGGGAGGAATCTCATATGCATCCCAGAAGATGGAGCTTTGTCCCAGCAGAAAAATCATCTCGGGTATCTTCCCTGGAGGAGTCTGGGGTTGCTACCCGGGATCAGAGGGCCCCAAAACACCGGAGAAAACTCTGCGGGAGACACCTGGGAGGAGTTCTGGATAGATCCCGCAGTATGGACCACTGTCAAGAGAGAAAAATCATATTGGGTGTCTTCCCTGGAGGAGTCTGGGGTTGCTACCCGGGTTTACAGGGACCCAAACCACAGGAAAAATGTCTGCGGGAGACGCCTGGCAGGAATCTCAGATGCATCCCAGAAGATGGAGCATTGTCCAAGGAGAAAAATCATCTCAGGTATCTTCCGTGGAGGAGTCTGGGATTGCTACCCGGGATCACAGGGCCCGAAAACACCGGAATAAAAACTCAGGGACATACCTGCAAGGAGTCTCGGATGCTTCCCAGAGGATGGAGCATTGTCCAAGGAGAAAAATCATCTCGGGTATCTTCCCTGGAGGAGTCTGGGGTTGCTACCCGGGATTACAGGGACCCAAACCACAGGAAAAATGTCTGCGGGAGACGCCTGGGAGGAATCTCATATGCATCCCAGAAGATGGAGCTTTGTCCCAGCAGAAAAATCATCTCGGGTATCTTCCCTGGAGGAGTCTGGGGTTGCTACCCGGGATTACAGGGACCCAAAACACCGGAATAAAAACTCAGGGACATACCTGCAAGGAGTCTCGGATGCTTCCCAGAGGATGGAGCATTGTTCAAGCAGAAAAATTATCTCGGGTATCTTCCCTGGAGGAGTCTGGGGGTGCTACCCGGGATTACAGGGACCCAAACCACAGGAAAAATGTCTGTTGGAGATGCCTGGGAGGAATCTCATATGCATCCCAGAAGATGGAGCTTTGTCCCAGCAGAAAAATCATCTCGGGTATCTCCCCTGGAGGAGTCTGGGGTTGGTACCCGGGATTACAGGGACCCAAACCACAGGAAAAAAGTCTGCGGGAGACTATTGGGAGGAGTTCTGGATAGATCCCGCACTATGGACCACTGTCAAGAGAGAAAAATCATATTGGGTGTCTTCCCTGGAGGAGTCTGGGGTTGCTACCCGGGATCTGAGGGCCCGAAAATACCGGAAAAAACCCTCAGGGACATACCTGCAAGGAGTCTCGGATGCTTCCAAGAGGATGGAGCATTGTCCAAGCAGAATAATTATCTCGGGTATCTTCCTTGGAGGAGTCTGGGGTTGCTACCCGGGATCACAGGGCCCTAAAGCACTGGAGAAAACTCTGCGGGAGACGCCTGGGAGGAATTCTGGGTAGATCCCGCAGGATGGACCACTGTCAAGAGAGAAAAATCATATTGGGTGTCTTCCCTGGAGGAGTCTGGGGTTGCTAGCTGGGATGACAGAACCATAAACCGTGAGAAAAAAGACTCAGGGACACAGCTGCGACAAGTCTCGGATGCATCCAAGAGGATGGAGCATTGTCCAAGGAGAAAAATCATCACCGATATCTTTCCTGGAGGAGTCTGGGGTTGCTACCCGGGATTAAAGGGACCCAAACCACAGGAAAAATGTCTGCGGGAGACGCCTGGGAGGAATCTCAGATGCATCCCAGAAGATGGAGCTTTGTCCCACCAGAAAAATCATCTCGGGTATCTTCCCTGGAGGAGTCTGGGGTTGCTACCCGGGATTACAGGGACCCAAACCACAGGAAAAATGTCTGCCGGAGACGCCTGGGAGGAATCTCAGATGCATCCCAGAAGGTGGAGCATTGTCCAAGGAGAAAAATCATCTCGGGTATCTTCCCTGGAGGAGTCTGGGGTTGCTACCCGGGATCACAGGGCCCGAAAACACCGGAATAAAAACTCAGGGACATACCTGCAAGGAGTCTCGGATGCTTCCCAGAGGATGGAGCATTGTCCAAGCAGAAAAATTATCCCGGGTATCTTCCCTGGAGGAGTCTGGGGTTGCTACCCGGGATTACAGGGACCCAAACCACAGGAAAAATATCTGCGGGAGACGCCTGGCAGGAATCTCAGATGCATCCCAGAAGATGGAGCATTGTCCAAGGAGAAAAATCATCTCGGGTATCTTCCCTGGAGGAGTCTGGGGTTGCTACCCGGGATTACAGGGACCCAAACCACAGGAAAAATGTCTGTTGGAGATGCCTGGGAGGAATCTCATATGCATCCCAGAAGATAGAGCTTTGTCCAAGGAGAAAAGTCATCTCGGGTATCTTCCCTGGAGGAGTCTGGGGTTGCTACCCGGGATCACAGGGCCCCAAAACACCGGAGAAAACTCTGCGGGAGACACCTGGGAGGAGTTCTGGATAGATCCCGCAGTATGGACCACTGTCAAGAGAGAAAAATCATATTGGGTGTCTTCCCTGGAGGAGTCTGGGGTTGCTACCCGGGATCAGAGGGCCCGAAAATACCGGAATAAACACTCAGGGACATAACTGCAAGGAGTCTCGGATGCTTCCAAGAGGATGGAGCATTGTCCAAGGAGAAAAATCATCTCGGGTATCTTCCCTGGAGGAGTCTGGGGTTGCTACCCGGGTTTACAGGGACCCAAACCACAGGAAAAATATCTGCGGGAGACGCCTGGCAGGAATCTCAGATGCATCCCAGAAGATGGAGCATTGTCCAAGGAGAAAAATCATCTCGGGTATCTTCCCTGGAGGAGTCTGGGGTTGCTACCCGTGATCACAGGGCCCGAAAACACCGGAATAAACACTCAGGGACATAACTGCAAGGAGTCTCGGATGCTTCCCAGAGGATGGAGCATTGTCCAAGCAGAAAAATTATCTCGGGTATCTTCCTTGGAGGAGTCTGGGGTTGCTACCCGGGATCACAGGGCCCTAAAGCACTGGAGAAAACTCTGCGGGAGACGCCTGGGAGGAATTCTGGGTAGATCCCGCAGGATGGACCACTGTCAAGAGAGAAAAATCATATTGGGTGTCTTCCCTGGAGGAGTCTGGGGTTGCTACCTGGGATGACAGAACCATAAACCGTGAGAAAAAAGGCTCAGGGACATAGCTGCGACAAGTCTCGGATGCATCCCAGAGGATGGAGCATTGTCCAATGAGAAAAATCATCCCGGATATCTTTCCTGGAGGAGTCTGGGGTTGCTACCCGGGATTAAAGGGACCCAAACCACAGGAAAAATGTCTGCGGGAGACGCCTGGGAGGAATCTCATATGCATCCCAGAAGATGGAGCTTTGTCCCAGCAGAAAAATCATCTCGGGTATCTTCCCTGGAGGAGTCTGGGGTTGCTACCCGGGATTACAGGGACCGAAAACACCGGAATAAAAACTCAGGGACATACCTGCAAGGAGTCTCGGATGCTTCCCAGAGGATGGAGCATTGTTCAAGCAGAAAAATTATCTCGGGTATCTTTCCTGGAGGAGTCTGGGGGTGCTACCCGGGATTACAGGGACCCAAACCACAGGAAAAATGTCTGTGGGAGATGCCTGGGAGGAATCTCATATGCATCCCAGAAGATGGAGCTTTGTCCCAGCAGAAAAATCATCTCGGGTATCTTCCCTGGAGGAGTCTGGGGTTGCTACCCGGGATTACAGGGACCCAAACCACAGGAAAAAAGTCTGCGGGAGACTATTGGGAGGAGTTCTGGATAGATCCCGCAGTATGGACCACTGTCAAGAGAGAAAAATCATATTGGGTGTCTTCCCTGGAGGAGTCTGGGGTTGCTACCCGGGATCTGAGGGCCCGGAAATACCGGAAAAAACCCTCAGGGACATACCTGCAAGGAGTCTCGGATGCTTCCAAAGGATGGAGCATTGTCCAAGCAGAATAATTATCTCGGGTATCTTCCTTGGAGGAGTCTGGGGTTGCTACCTGGTATCACAGGGCCCTAAAGCACTGGAGAAAACTCTGCGGGAGACGCCTGGGAGGAATTCTGGGTAGATCCTGCAGGATGGACCACTGTCAAGAGAGAAAAATCATATTGGGTGTCTTCCCTGGAGGAGTCTGGGGTTGCTAGCTGGGATGACAGAACCATAAACCGTGAGAAAAAAGACTCAGGGACACAGCTGCGACAAGTCTCGGATGCATCAAGGAGGATGGAGCATTGTCCGAGGAGAAAAATCATCCCGGATATCTTTCCTGGAGGAGTCTGGGGTTGCTACCCGGGATTAAAGGGACCCAAACCACAGGAAAAATGTCTGTGGGAGACGCCTGGGAGGAATCTAAGATGCATCCCAGAAGATGGAGCTTTGTCCCAGCAGAAAAATCATCTCGGGTATCTTCCCTGGAGGAGTCTGGGGTTGCTACCCGGGATTACAGGGACCCAAACCACAGGAAAAATGTCTGTGGGAGACGCCTGGGAGGAATCTCAGATGCATCCCAGAAGATGGAGCATTGTTCAAGCAGAAAAATCATCTCGGGTATCTTCCCTGGAGGAGTCTGGGGTTGCTACCCGGGATCACAGGGCCCGAATACACCGGAATAAAAACTCAGGGACATACCTGCAAGGAGTCTCGGATGCTTCCCAGAGGATGGAGCATTGTCCAAGCAGAAAAATTATCTCGGGTATCTTCCCTGGAGGAGTCTGGGGTTGCTACCCGGGATTACAGGGACCCAAACCACAGGAAAAATGTCTGTGGGAGATGCCTGGGAGGAATCTCAGATGCATCCCAGAAGATGGAGCTTTGTCCCAGCAGAAAAATCATCTCGGGTATCTTCCCTGGAGGAGTCTGGGGTTGCTACCCGGGATTACAGGGACCCAAACCACAGGAAAAATGTCTGCGGGAGACGCCTGGGAGGAATCTCAGATGCATCCCAAAAGAT
Source organism: Vanellus vanellus (assembly GCF_965231255.1). Taxonomy (NCBI): domain Eukaryota; kingdom Metazoa; phylum Chordata; class Aves; order Charadriiformes; family Charadriidae; genus Vanellus; species Vanellus vanellus. The sequence goes on along the minus strand of NW_028127296.1, from coordinate 3,718,010 downwards.
GGAGCTTTGTCCAAGCAGAAAAATTATCTCGGGTATCTTCCTTGGAGGAGTCTGGGGTTGCTACCCGGGATCACAGGGCCCTAAAGCACTGGAGAAAACTCTGCGGGAGACGCCTGGGAGGAATTCTGGGTAGATCCCGCAGGATGGACCACTGTCAAGAGAGAAAAATCATATTGGGTGTCTTCCCTGGAGGAGTCTGGGGTTGCTACCTGGGATGACAGAACCATAAACCGTGAGAAAAAAGGCTCAGGGACATATCTGCGACAAGTCTCGGATGCATCCCAGAGGATGAAGCATTGTCCAAGGAGGAAAATCATCCCGGATATCTTTCCTGGAGGAGTCTGGGGTTGCTACCCGGGATTGAAGGGACCCAAACCACAGGAAAAATGTCTGCGGGAGACTACTGGGAGGAGTTCTGGATAGATCCCGCTGTATGGACCACTGTCAAGAGAGAAAAATCATATTGGGTGTCTTCCCTGGAGGAGTCTGGGGTTGCTACCCGGGATCAGAGGGCCCGAAAATACCGGAATAAACACTCAGGTACATAACTGCAAGGAGTCTCGGATGCTTCCAAGAGGATGGAGCATTGTCCAAGGAGAAAAATCATCTCGGGTATCTTCCCTGGAGGAGTCTGGGGTTGCTACCCGGGTTTACAGGGACCCAAACCACAGGAAAAATGTCTGCGGCAGACGCCTGGCAGGAATCTCAGATGCATCCCAGAAGATGGAGCATTGTCCAAGGAGAAAAATCATCTCGGCTATCTTCCCTGGAGGAGTCTGGGGTTGCTACCCGGGATCACAGGGCCCGAAAACACCGGAATAAAAACTCAGGGACATACCTGCAAGGAGTCTCGGATGCTTCCCAGAGGATGGAGCATTGTCCAAGCAGAAAAATTATCTCGGGTATCTTCCTTGGAGGAGTCTGGGTTTGCTACCCGGGATCACAGGGCCCTAAAGCACTGGAGAAAACTCTGCGGGAGACGCCTGGGAGGAATTCTGGGTAGATCCCGCAGGATGGACCACTGTCAAGAGAGAAAAATCATATTGGGTGTCTTCCCTGGAGGAGTCTGGGGTTGCTACCTGGGATGACAGAACCATAAACCGTGAGAAAAAAGACTCAGGGACATAGCTGCGACAAGTCTCGGATGCATCCAAGAGGATGGAGCATTGTCCAAGGAGAAAAATCATCCCGGATATCTTTCCTGGAGGAGTCTGGGGTTGCTACCCAGGATTAAAGGGACCCAAAGCACAGGAAAAATGTCTGCGGGAGACGCCTGGGAGGAATCTCATATGCATCCCAGAAGATGGAGCTTTGTCCCAGCAGAAAAATCATCTCGGGTATCTTCCCTGGAGGAGTCTGGGCTTGCTACCCGGGATTACAGGGACCCAAACCATCGGAAAAATGTCTGCGGGAGACGCCTGGGCGGAATCTCAGATGAATCCCAGAAGATGGAGCATTGTCCAAGGAGAAAAATCATCTCGTCTATTTTCCCTGGAGGACTCTGGGTTTACTACCCCGGATCACAGGGCCCGAAAACACCGGAATAAAAACTCAGGGACATACCTGGAAGTAGTCTCGGATGCTTCCCAGAGGATGGAGCATTGTCCAAGCAGAAAAATTATCTCGGGTATCTTCCCTGGAGGAGTCTGGGGTTGCTACCCGGGATCACAGGGCCCCAAAACACCGGAGAAAACTCTGCGGGAGACACCTGGGAGGAGTTCTGGATAGATCCCGCAGTATGGACCACTGTCAAGAGAGAAAAATCATATTGGGTGTCTTCCCTGGAGGAGTCTGGGGTTGCTACCCGGGATCAGAGGGCCCGAAAATACCGGAATAAACACTCAGGGACATAACTGCAAGGAGTCTCGGATGCTTCCAAGAGGATGGAGCATTGTCCAAGGAGAAAAATCATCTTGGGTATCTTCCCTGGAGGAGTCTGGGGTTGCTACCCGGGTTTACAGGGACCCAAACCACAGGAAAAATATCTGCGGGAGACGCCTGGCAGGAATCTCAGATGCATCCCAGAAGATGGAGCATTGTCCAAGGAGAAAAATCATCTCGGGTATCTTCCCTGGAGGAGTCTGGGGTTGCTACCCGTGATCACAGGGCCCGAAAACACCGGAATAAAAACTCAGGGACATAGCTGCGACAAGTCTCGGATGCATCCCAGAGGATGGAGCATTGTCCAAGGAGAAAAATCATCCCGGATATCTTTCCTGGAGGAGTCTGGGGTTGGTACCCGGGATTACAGGGACCCAAACCACAGGAAAAATGTCTGCGGGAGACGCCTGGGAGGAATCTGTGATGCATCCGAGAAGATGGAGCTTTGTCCAAGGAGAAAAATCATCTCGGGTATCTTCCCTGGAGGAGTCTGGGGTTGCTACCCGGGATCACAGGGCCCGAAAACACCGGAATAAAAACTCAGGGACATACCTGCAAGGAGTCTCGGATGCTTCCCAGAGGATGGAGCATTGTCCAAGCAGAAAAATCATCTCGGGTATCTTCCCTGGAGGAGTCTGGGGTTGCTACCCGGGATCACAGGGCCCTAAAGCACTGGAGAAAACTCTGCGGGAGACGCCTGGGAGGAATTCTGGGTAGATCCCGCAGGATGGACCACTGTCAAGAGAGAAAAATCATATTGGGTGTCTTCCCTGGAGGAGTCTGGGGTTGCTACCTGGGATGACAGAACCATAAACCGTGAGAAAAAAGGCTCAGGGACATAGCTGCGACAAGTCTCGGATGCATCCCAGAGGATGGAGCATTGTCCAATGAGAAAAATCATCCCGGATATCTTTCCTGGAGGAGTCTGGGGTTGCTACCCGGGATTAAAGGGACCCAAACCACAGGAAAAATGTCTGCGGGAGACGCCTGGGAGGAATCTCATATGCATCCCAGAAGATGGAGCTTTGTCCCAGCAGAAAAATCATCTCGGGTATCTTCCCTGGAGGAGTCTGGGGTTGCTACCCGGGATTACAGGGACCGAAAACACCGGAATAAAAACTCAGGGACATACCTGCAAGGAGTCTCGGATGCTTCCCAGAGGATGGAGCATTGTTCAAGCAGAAAAATTATCTCGGGTATCTTCCCTGGAGGAGTCTGGGGGTGCTACCCGGGATTACAGGGACCCAAACCACAGGAAAAATGTCTGTTGGAGATGCCTGGGAGGAATCTCATATGCATCCCAGAAGATGGAGCTTTGTCCCAGCAGAAAAATCATCTCGGGTATCTTCCCTGGAGGAGTCTGGGGTTGCTACCCGGGATTACAGGGACCCAAACCACAGGAAAAAAGTCTGCGGGAGACTATTGGGAGGAGTTCTGGATAGATCCCGCACTATGGACCAATGTCAAGAGAGAAAAATCATATTGGGTGTCTTCCCTGGAGGAGTCTGGGGTTGCTACCCGGGATCTGAGGGCCCGAAAATACCGGAAAAAACCCTCAGGGACATACCTGCAAGGAGTCTCGGATGCTTCCAAAGGATGGAGCATTGTCCAAGCAGAATAATTATCTCGGGTATCTTCCTTGGAGGAGTCTGGGGTTGCTACCTGGTATCACAGGGCCCTAAAGCACTGGAGAAAACTCTGCGGGAGACGCCTGGGAGGAATTCTGGGTAGATCCCGCAGGATGGACCACTGTCAAGAGAGAAAAATCATATTGGGTGTCTTCCCTGGAGGAGTCTGGGGTTGCTAGCTGGGATGACAGAACCATAAACCGTGAGAAAAAAGACTCAGGGACACAGCTGCGACAAGTCTCGGATGCATCCAAGAGGATGGAGCATTGTCCGAGGAGAAAAATCATCCCGGATATCTTTCCTGGAGGAGTCTGGGGTTGCTACCCGGGATTAAAGGGACCCAAGCCACAGGAAAAATGTCTGTGGGAGACGCCTGGGAGGAATCTAAGATGCATCCCAGAAGATGGAGCTTTGTCCCAGCAGAAAAATCATCTCGGGTATCTTCCCTGGAGGAGTCTGGGGTTGCTACCCGGGATTACAGGGACCCAAACCACAGGAAAAATGTCTGTGGGAGACGCCTGGGAGGAATCTCAGATGCATCCCAGAAGATGGAGCATTGTTCAAGCAGAAAAATCATCTCGGGTATCTTCCCTGGAGGAGTCTGGGGTTGCTACCCGGGATCACAGGGCCCGAAAACACCGGAATAAAAACTCAGGGACATACCTGCAAGGAGTCTCGGATGCTTCCCAGAGGATGGAGCATTGTCCAAGCAGAAAAATTATCTCGGGTATCTTCCCTGGAGGAGTCTGGGGTTGCTACCCGGGATTACAGGGACCCAAACCACAGGAAAAATGTCTGTGGGAGATGCCTGGGAGGAATCTCAGATGCATCCCAGAAGATGGAGCTTTGTCCCAGCAGAAAAATCATCTCGGGTATCTTCCCTGGAGGAGTCTGGGGTTGCTACCCGGGATTACAGGGACCCAAACCACAGGAAAAATGTCTGCGGGAGACGCCTGGGAGGAATCTCAGATGCATCCCAAAAGATGGAGCTTTGTCCAAGCAGAAAAATTATCTCGGGTATCTTCCTTGGAGGAGTCTGGGGTTGCTACCCGGGATCACAGGGCCCTAAAGCACTGGAGAAAACTCTGCGGGAGACGCCTGGGAGGAATTCTGGGTAGATCCCGCAGGATGGACCACTGTCAAGAGAGAAAAATCATATTGGGTGTCTTCCCTGGAGGAGTCTGGGGTTGCTACCTGGGATGACAGAACCATAAACGGTGAGAAAAAAGGCTCAGGGACATAGCTGCGACAAGTCTCGGATGCATCCCAGAGGATGAAGCATTGTCCAAGGAGGAAAATCATCCCGGATATCTTTCCTGGAGGAGTCTGGGGTTGCTACCCGGGATTGAAGGGACCCAAACCACAGGAAAAATGTCTGCGGGAGACTACTGGGAGGAGTTCTGGATAGATCCCGCAGTATGGACCACTGTCAAGAGAGAAAAATCATATTGGGTGTCTTCCCTGGAGGAGTCTGGGGTTGCTACCCGGGATCAGAGGGCCCGAAAATACCGGAATAAACACTCAGGTACATAACTGCAAGGAGTCTCGGATGCTTCCAAGAGAATGGAGCATTGTCCAAGGAGAAAAATCATCTCGGGTATCTTCCCTGGAGGAGTCTGGGGTTGCTACCCGGGTTTACAGGGACCCAAACCACAGGAAAAATGTCTGCGGGAGACGCCTGGCAGGAATCTCAGATGCATCCCAGAAGATGGAGCATTGTCCAAGGAGAAAAATCATCTCGGCTATCTTCCCTGGAGGAGTCTGGGGTTGCTACCCGGGATCACAGGGCCCGAAAACACCGGAATAAAAACTCAGGGACATACCTGCAAGGAGTCTCGGATGCTTCCCAGAGGATGGAGCATTGTCCAAGCAGAAAAATTATCTCGGGTATCTTCCCTGGAGGAGTCTGGGGTTGCTACCTGGGATTACAGGGACCCAAACCACAGGAAAAATGTCTGTGGGAGATGCCTGGGAGGAATCTCAGATGCATCCCAGAAGATGGAGCTTTGTCCCAGCAGAAAAATCATCTCGGGTATCTTCCCTGGAGGAGTCTGGGGTTGCTACCCGGGATTACAGGGACCCAAACCACAGGAAAAATGTCTGCGGGAGACGCCTGGGAGGAATCTCAGATGCATCCCAAAAGATGGAGCTTTGTCCAAGCAGAAAAATTATCTCGGGTATCTTCCTTGGAGGAGTCTGGGGTTGCTACCCGGGATCACAGGGCCCTAAAGCACTGGAGAAAACTCTGCGGGAGACGCCTGGGAGGAATTCTGGGTAGATCCCGCAGGATGGACCACTGTCAAGAGAGAAAAATCATATTGGGTGTCTTCCCTGGAGGAGTCTGGGGTTGCTACCTGGGATGACAGAACCATAAACCGTGAGAAAAAAGGCTCAGGGACATAGCTGCGACAAGTCTCGGATGCATCCCAGAGGATGAAGCATTGTCCAAGGAGGAAAATCATCCCGGATATCTTTCCTGGAGGAGTCTGGGGTTGCTACCCGGGATTGAAGGGACCCAAACCACAGGAAAAATGTCTGCCGGAGACGCCTGGGAGGAGTTCTGGATAGATCCCGCAGTATGGACCACTGTCAAGAGAGAAAAATCATATTGGGTGTCTTCCCTGGAGGAGTCTGGGGTTGCTACCCGGGATCAGAGGGCCCGAAAATACCGGAATAAACACTCAGGTACATAACTGCAAGGAGTCTCGGATGCTTCCAAGAGGATGGAGCATTGTCCAAGGAGAAAAATCATCTCGGGTATCTTCCCTGGAGGAGTCTGGGGTTGCTACCCGGGTTTACAGGGACCCAAACCACAGGAAAAATGTCTGCGGGAGACGCCTGGCAGGAATCTCAGATGCATCCCAGAAGATGGAGCATTGTCCAAGGAGAAAAATCATCTCGGCTATCTTCCCTGGAGGAGTCTGGGGTTGCTACCCGGGATCACAGGGCCCGAAAACACCGGAATAAAAACTCAGGGACATACCTGCAAGGAGTCTCGGATGCTTCCCAGAGGATGGAGCATTGTCCAAGCAGAAAAATTATCTCGGGTATCTTCCTTGGAGGAGTCTGGGTTTGCTACCCGGGATCACAGGGCCCTAAAGCACTGGAGAAAACTCTGCGGGAGACGCCTGGGAGGAATTCTGGGTAGATCCCGCAGGATGGACCACTGTCAAGAGAGAAAAATCATATTGGGTGTCTTCCCTGGAGGAGTCTGGGGTTGCTACTTGGGATGACAGAACCATAAACCGTGAGAAAAAAGACTCAGGGACATAGCTGCGACAAGTCTCGGATGCATCCAAGAGGATGGAGCATTGTCCAAGGAGAAAAATCATCCCGGATATCTTTCCTGGAGGAGTCTGGTGTTGCTACCCGGGATTAAAGGGACCCAAACCACAGGAAAAATGTCTGCGGGAGACGCCTGGGAGGAATCCCAGATGCATCCCAGAAGATGGAGCTTTGTCCCAGCAGAAAAATCATCTCGGGTATCTTCCCTGGAGGAGTCTGGGCTTGCTACCCGGGATTACAGGGACCCAAACCACAGGAAAAATGTCTGTGGGAGATGCCTGGGAGGAATCTCATATGCATCCCAGAAGATGGAGCTTTGTCCCAGCAGAAAAATCATCTCGGGTATCTTCCCTGGAGGAGTCTGGGGTTGCTACCCGGGATCAGAGGGCCCCAAAACACCGGAGAAAACTCTGCGGGAGACACCTGGGAGGAGTTCTGGATAGATCCCGCGGTATGGACCACTGTCAAGAGAGAAAAATCATATTGGGTGTCTTCCCTGGAAGAGTCTGGGGTTGCTACCCGGGTTTACAGGGACCCAAACCACAGGAAAAATGTCTGCGGGAGACGCCTGGCAGGAATCTCAGATGCATCCCAGAAGATGGAGCATTGTCCAAGGAGAAAAATCATCTCAGGTATCTTCCCTGGAGGAGTCTGGGGGTGCTACCCGGGATTACAGGGACCCAAACCACAGGAAAAATGTCTGTGGGAGATGCCTGGGAGGAATCTCATATGCATCCCAGAAGATGGAGCTTTGTCCCAGCAGAAAAATCATCTCGGGTATCTCCCCTGGAGGAGTCTGGGGTTGCTACCCGGGATTACAGGGACCCAAACCACAGGAAAAAAGTCTGCGGGAGACTATTGGGAGGAGTTCTGGATAGATCCCGCACTATGGACCACTGTCAAGAGAGAAAAATCATATTGGGTGTCTTCCCTGGAGGAGTCTGGGGTTGCTACCCGGGATCTGAGGGCCCGAAAATACCGGAAAAAACCCTCAGGGACATACCTGCAAGGAGTCTCGGATGCTTCCAAGAGGATGGAGCATTGTCCAAGCAGAATAATTATCTCGGGTATCTTCCTTGGAGGACTCTGGGGTTGCTACCTGGTATCACAGGGCCCTAAAGCACTGGAGAAAACTCTGCGGGAGACGCCTGGGAGGAATTCTGGGTAGATCCCGCAGGATGGACCACTGTCAAGAGAGAAAAATCATATTGGGTGTCTTCCCTGGAGGAGTCTGGGGTTGCTACCTGGGATGACAGAACCATAAACCGTGAGAAAAAAGACTCAGGGACACAGCTGCGACAAGTCTCGGATGCATCCAAGAGGATGGAGCATTGTCCGAGGAGAAAAATCATCCCGGATATCTTTCCTGGAGGAGTCTGGGGTTGCTACCCGGGATTAAAGGGACCCAAACCACAGGAAAAATGTCTGTGGGAGACGCCTGGGAGGAATCTAACATGCATCCCAGAAGATGGAGCTTTGTCCCAGCAGAAAAATCATCTCGGGTATCTTCCCTGGAGGAGTCTGGGGTTGCTACCCGGGATTACAGGGACCCAAACCACAGGAAAAATGTCTGTGGGAGACGCCTGGGAGGAATCTCAGATGCATCCCAGAAGATGGAGCATTGTTCAAGCAGAAAAATCATCTCGGGTATCTTCCCTGGAGGAGTCTGGGGTTGCTACCCGGGATCACAGGGCCCGAAAACACCGGAATACAAACTCAGGGACATACCTGCAAGGAGTCTCGGATGCTTCCCAGAGGATGGAGCATTGTCCAAGCAGAAAAATTATCTCGGGTATCTTCCCTGGAGGAGTCTGGGGTTGCTACCCGGGATTACAGGGACCCAAACCACAGGAAAAATGTCTGCGGGAGACGCCTGGGAGGAATCTCAGATGCATCCCAAAAGATGGAGCATTGTCCAAGGAGAAAAATCATCTCGGGTATCTTCCCTGGAGGAGTCTGGGGTTGCTACCCGGGATCACAGGGCCTCAAAACACCGGAGAAAACTCTGCGGGAGACTCCTGGGAGGAGTTCTGGATAGATCCCACAGTATGGACCACTGTCAAGAGAGAAAAATCATATTGGGTGTCCTCCCTGGAGGAGTCTGGGGTTGCTACCCGGGATCAGAGGGCCCGAAAACACTGGAATAAACACTCAGGGACATACCTGCAAGGAGTCTCGAATGCTTCCCAGAGTATGTAGCATTGTCCAAGGAGAAAAATCATCTCGGGTATCTTCCCTGGAGGAGTCTGGGGTTCCTACCCGGGTTTACAGGGACCCAAACCACAGGAAAAATGTCTGCGGGAGACGCCTGGGAGGAATCTCAGATGCATCCCAGAAGATGGAGCATTGTCCAAGGAGAAAAATCATATTGGGTGTCTTCCCTGGAGGAGTCTGGGGTTGCTACCCGGGATCACAGGGCCCGAAAACACCGGAATAAAAACTCAGGGACATAGCTGCAAGGAGTCTCGGATGCTTCCCAGAGGATGGAGCATTGTCCAAGCAGAAAAATTATCTCGGGTATCTTCCTTGGAGGAGTCTGGGGTTGCTACCCGGGATCACAGGGCCCTAAAGCACTGGAGAAAACTCTGCGGGAGACGCCTGGGAGGAATTCTGGGTAGATCCCGCAGGATGGACCACTGTCAAGAGAGAAAAATCATATTGGGTGTCTTCCCTGGAGGAGTCTGGGGTTGCCACCTGGGATGACAGAACCATAAACCGTGAGAAAAAAGACTCAGGGACATAGCTGCGACAAGTCTCGGATGCATCCAAGAGGATGGAGCATTGTCCAAGGAGAAAAATCATCCCGGATATCTTTCCTGGAGGAGTCTGGGGTTGCTACCCAGGATTAAAGGGACCCAAAGCACAGGAAAAATGTCTGCGGGAGACGCCTGGGAGGAATCTCAGATGCATCCCAGAAGATGGAGCTTTGTCCCAGCAGAAAAATCATCTCGGGTATCTTCCCTGGAGGAGTCTGGGCTTGCTACCCGGGATTACAGGGACCCAAACCATCGGAAAAATGTCTGCGGGAGACGCCTGGGAGGAATCTCAGATGAATCCCAGAAGATGGAGCATTGTCCAAGGAGAAAAATCATCTCGGCTATTTTCCCTGGAGGACTCTGGGTTTACTACCCCGGATCACAGGGCCCGAAAACACCGGAATAAAAACTCAGGGACATACCTGGAAGTAGTCTCAGATGCTTCCCAGAGGATGGAGCATTGTCCAAGCAGAAAAATTATCTCGGGTATCTTCCCTGGAGGAGTCTGGGGTTGCTACCCGGGATTACAGGGACCCAAACCACAGGAAAAATGTCTGCGGGAGATGCCTGGGAGGAATCTCAGATGCATCCCAGAAGATGGAGCTTTGTCCCAGCAGAAAAATCATCTCGGGTATCTTCCCTGGAGGAGTCTGGGGTTGCTACCTGGGATTACAGGGACCCAAACCACAGGAAAAATGTCTGCGGGAGACGCCTGGCAGGAATCTCAGATGCATCCCAGAAGATGGAGCATTGTCCAAGGAGAAAAATTATCTCGGGTATCTTCCCTGGAGGAGTCTGGGGTTGCTACCCGGGATTACAGGGACCCAAACCACAGGAAAAAAACACTGAGAAAGAGATCTGGGAGGAGTCTCGTGTGCATCCCGCAGGATGGACAATAGTCCAAGGAGAAAAATCATCTCGGGTATCTTACCTGGAGTAGTCTGAGGTTGCTACCCGGGATCACAGGGCCCAAAAGCACCGGAATGAACACTCAGAGACATACCTGCAAGGAGTCTCGGATGCTTCCCAGAGGATGGAGCATTGTCCAAGCAGAAAAATTATCACGGGTATCTTCCCTGGAGGAGTCTGGGGTTGCTACCCGGGATCACAGGGCCCTAAAGCACTGGAGAAAACTCTGCGGGAGACGCCTGGGAGGAATTCTGGGTAGATCCCGCAGGATGGACCACTGTCAAGAGAGAAAAATCATATTGGGTGTCTTCCCTGGAGGAGTCTGGGGTTGCTACTTGGGATGACAGAACCATAAACCGTGAGAAAAAAGACTCAGGGACATAGCTGCGACAAGTCTCGGATGCATCCAAGAGGATGGAGCATTGTCCAAGGAGAAAAATCATCCCGGATATCTTTCCTGGAGGAGTCTGGTGTTGCTACCCGGGATTAAAGGGACCCAAACCACAGGAAAAATGTCTGCGGGAGACGCCTGGGAGGAATCCCAGATGCATCCCAGAAGATGGAGCTTTGTCCCAGCAGAAAAATCATCTCGGGTATCTTCCCTGGAGGAGTCTGGGCTTGCTACCCGGGATTACAGGGACCCAAACCACAGGAAAAATGTCTGTGGGAGATGCCTGGGAGGAATCTCATATGCATCCCAGAAGATGGAGCTTTGTCCCAGCAGAAAAATCATCTCGGGTATCTTCCCTGGAGGAGTCTGGGGTTGCTACCCGGGATCAGAGGGCCCCAAAACACCGGAGAAAACTCTGCGGGAGACACCTGGGAGGAGTTCTGGATAGATCCCGCAGTATGGACCACTGTCAAGAGAGAAAAATCATATTGGGTGTCTTCCCTGGAGGAGTCTGGGGTTGCTACCCGGGTTTACAGGGACCCAAACCACAGGAAAAATGTCTGCGGGAGACGCCTGGCAGGAATCTCAGATGCATCCCAGAAGATGGAGCATTGTCCAAGGAGAAAAATCATCTCAGGTATCTTCCGTGGAGGAGTCTGGGATTGCTACCCGGGATCACAGGGCCCGAAAACACCGGAATAAAAACTCAGGGACATACCTGCAAGGAGTCTCGGATGCTTCCCAGAGGATGTAGCATTGTCCAAGGAGAAAAATCATCTCGGGTATCTTCCCTGGAGGAGTCTGGGGTTGCTACCCGGGATTACAGGGACCCAAACCACAGGAAAAATGTCTGCGGGAGACGCCTGGGAGGAATCTCATATGCATCCCAGAAGATGGAGCTTTGTCCCAGCAGAAAAATCATCTCGGGTATCTTCCCTGGAGGAGTCTGGGGTTGCTACCCGGGATTACAGGGACCGAAAACACCGGAATAAAAACTCAGGGACATACCTGCAAGGAGTCTCGGATGCTTCCCAGAGGATGGAGCATTGTTCAAGCAGAAAAATTATCTCGGGTATCTTCCCTGGAGGAGTCTGGGGGTGCTACCCGGGATTACAGGGACCCAAACCACAGGAAAAATGTCTGTTGGAGATGCCTGGGAGGAATCTCATATGCATCCCAGAAGATGGAGCTTTGTCCCAGCAGAAAAATCATCTCGGGTATCTCCCCTGGAGGAGTCTGGGGTTGGTACCCGGGATTACAGGGACCCAAACCACAGGAAAAAAGTCTGCGGGAGACTATTGGGAGGAGTTCTGGATAGATCCCGCACTATGGACCACTGTCAAGAGAGAAAAATCATATTGGGTGTCTTCCCTGGAGGAGTCTGGGGTTGCTACCCGGGATCTGAGGGCCCGAAAATACCGGAAAAAACCCTCAGGGACATACCTGCAAGGAGTCTCGGATGCTTCCAAGAGGATGGAGCATTGTCCAAGCAGAATAATTATCTCGGGTATCTTCCTTGGAGGAGTCTGGGGTTGCTACCCGGGATCACAGGGCCCTAAAGCACTGGAGAAAACTCTGCGGGAGACGCCTGGGAGGAATTCTGGGTAGATCCCGCAGGATGGACCACTGTCAAGAGAGAAAAATCATATTGGGTGTCTTCCCTGGAGGAGTCTGGGGTTGCTAGCTGGGATGACAGAACCATAAACCGTGAGAAAAAAGACTCAGGGACACAGCTGCGACAAGTCTCGGATGCATCCAAGAGGATGGAGCATTGTCCAAGGAGAAAAATCATCCCGGATATCTTTCCTGGAGGAGTCTGGGGTTGCTACCCGGGATTAAAGGGACCCAAACCACAGGAAAAATGTCTGTGGGAGACGCCTGGGAGGAATCTAAGATGCATCCTAGAAGATGGAGCTTTGTCCCAGCAGAAAAATCATCTCGGGTATCTTCCCTGGAGGAGTCTGGGGTTGCTACCCGGGATTACAGGGACCCAAACCACAGGAAAAATGTCTGCCGGAGACGCCTGGGAGGAATCTCAGATGCATCCCAGAAGGTGGAGCATTGTCCAAGGAGAAAAATCATCTCGGGTATCTTCCCTGGAGGAGTCTGGGGTTGCTACCCGGGATCACAGGGCCCGAAAACACCGGAATAAAAACTCAGGGACATACCTGCAAGGAGTCTCGGATGCTTCCCAGAGGATGGAGCATTGTCCAAGCAGAAAAATTATCCCGGGTATCTTCCCTGGAGGAGTCTGGGGTTGCTACCCGGGATTACAGGGACCCAAACCACAGGAAAAATGTCTGTGGGAGATGCCTGGGAGGAATCTAAGATGCATCCCAGAAGATGGAGCTTTGTCCCAGCAGAAAAATCATCTCGGGTATCTTCCCTGGAGGAGTCTGGGGTTGCTACCCGGGATTACAGGGACCCAAACCACAGGAAAAATGTCTGTTGGAGATGCCTGGGAGGAATCTCATATGCATCCCAGAAGATAGAGCTTTGTCCAAGGAGAAAAGTCATCTCGGGTATCTTCCCTGGAGGAGTCTGGGGTTGCTACCCGGGATCACAGGGCCCCAAAACACCGGAGAAAACTCTGCGGGAGACACCTGGGAGGAGTTCTGGATAGATCCCGCAGTATGGACCACTGTCAAGAGAGAAAAATCATATTGGGTGTCTTCCCTGGAGGAGTCTGGGGTTGCTACCCGGGATCACAGGGCCCGAAAATACCGGAATAAACACTCAGGGACATAACTGCAAGGAGTCTCGGATGCTTCCAAGAGGATGGAGCATTGTCCAAGGAGAAAAATCATCTCGGGTATCTTCCCTGGAGGAGTCTGGGGTTGCTACCCGGGATTACAGGGACCCAAACCACAGGAAAAATATCTGCGGGAGACGCCTGGCAGGAATCTCAGATGCATCCCAGAAGATGGAGCATTGTCCAAGGAGAAAAATCATCTCGGGTATCTTCCCTGGAGGAGTCTGGGGTTGCTACCCGTGATCACAGGGCCCGAAAACACCGGAATAAACACTCAGGGACATAACTGCAAGGAGTCTCGGATGCTTCCCAGAGGATGGAGCATTGTCCAAGCAGAAAAATTATCTCGGGTATCTTCCTTGGAGGAGTCTGGGGTTGCTACCCGGGATCACAGGGCCCTAAAGCACTGGAGAAAACTCTGCGGGAGACGCCTGGGAGGAATTCTGGGTAGATCCCGCAGGATGGACCACTGTCAAGAGAGAAAAATCATATTGGGTGTCTTCCCTGGAGAAGTCTGGGGTTGCTACCTGGGATGACAGAACCATAAACCGTGAGAAAAAAGGCTCAGGGACATAGCTGCGACAAGTCTCGGATGCATCCCAGAGGATGGAGCATTGTCCAAGGAGAAAAATCATCTTGGGTATCTTCCCTGGAGGAGTCTGGGGTTGCTACCCGGGTTTACAGGGACCCAAACCACAGGAAAAATATCTGCGGGAGACGCCTGGCAGGAATCTCAGATGCATCCCAGAAGATGGAGCATTGTCCAAGGAGAAAAATCATCTCGGGTATCTTCCCTGGAGGAGTCTGGGGTTGCTACCCGTGATCACAGGGCCCGAAAACACCGGAATAAAAACTCAGGGACATAGCTGCGACAAGTCTCGGATGCATCCCAGAGGATGGAGCATTGTCCAAGGAGAAAAATCATCCCGGATATCTTTCCTGGAGGAGTCTGGGGTTGGTACCCGGGATTACAGGGACCCAAACCACAGGAAAAATGTCTGCGGGAGACGCCTGGGAGGAATCTGAGATGCATCCCAGAAGATGGAGCATTGTCCAAGGAGAAAAATCATCTCGGGTATCTTCCCTGGAGGAGTCTGGGGTTGCTACCCGGGATCACAGGGCCCGAAAACACCGGAATAAAAACTCAGGGACATACCTGCAAGGAGTCTCGGATGCTTCCCAGAGGATGGAGCATTGTCCAAGCAGAAAAATTATCTCGGGTATCTTCCTTGGAGGAGTCTGGGGTTGCTACCCGGGATCACAGGGCCCTAAAGCACTGGAGAAAACTCTGCGGGAGACGCCTGGGAGGAATTCTGGGTAGATCCCGCAGGATGGACCACTGTCAAGAGAGAAAAATCATATTGGGTGTCTTCCCTGGAGGAGTCTGGGGTTGCTACCTGGGATGACAGAACCATAAACCGTGAGAAAAAAGGCTCAGGGACATAGCTGCGACAAGTCTCGGATGCATCCCAGAGGATGGAGCATTGTCCAATGAGAAAAATCATCCCGGATATCTTTCCTGGAGGAGTCTGGGGTTGCTACCCGGGATTAAAGGGACCCAAACCACAGGAAAAATGTCTGCGGGAGACGCCTGGGAGGAATCTCATATGCATCCCAGAAGATGGAGCTTTGTCCCAGCAGAAAAATCATCTCGGGTATCTTCCCTGGAGGAGTCTGGGGTTGCTACCCGGGATTACAGGGACCGAAAACACCGGAATAAAAACTCAGGGACATACCTGCAAGGAGTCTCGGATGCTTCCCAGAGGATGGAGCATTGTTCAAGCAGAAAAATTATCTCGGGTATCTTCCCTGGAGGAGTCTGGGGTTGCTACCCGGGATTACAGGGACCCAAACCACAGGAAAAAAGTCTGCGGGAGACTATTGGGAGGAGTTCTGGATAGATCCCGCAGTATGGACCACTGTCAAGAGAGAAAAATCATATTGGGTGTCTTCCCTGGAGGAGTCTGGGGTTGCTACCCGGGATCTGAGGGCCCGAAAATACCGGAAAAAACCCTCAGGGACATACCTGCAAGGAGTCTCGGATGCTTCCAAAGGATGGAGCATTGTCCAAGCAGAATAATTATCTCGGGTATCTTCCTTGGAGGAGTCTGGGGTTGCTACCTGGTATCACAGGGCCCTAAAGCACTGGAGAAAACTCTGCGGGAGACGCCTGGGAGGAATTCTGGGTAGATCCCGCAGGATGGACCACTGTCAAGAGAGAAAAATCATATTGGGTGTCTTCCCTGGAGGAGTCTGGGGTTGCTAGCTGGGATGACAGAACCATAAACCGTGAGAAAAAAGACTCAGGGACACAGCTGCGACAAGTCTCGGATGCATCCAAGAGGATGGAGCATTGTCCGAGGAGAAAAATCATCCCGGATATCTTTCCTGGAGGAGTCTGGGGTTGCTACCCGGGATTAAAGGGACCCAAACCACAGGAAAAATGTCTGTGGGAGACGCCTGGGAGGAATCTCAGATGCATCCCAGAAGATGGAGCATTGTTCAAGCAGAAAAATCATCTCGGGTATCTTCCCTGGAGGAGTCTGGGGTTGCTACCCGGGATCACAGGGCCCGAAAACACCGGAATAAAAACTCAGGGACATACCTGCAAGGAGTCTCGGATGCTTCCCAGAGGATGGAGCATTGTCCAAGCAGAAAAATTATCTCGGGTATCTTCCCTGGAGGAGTCTGGGGTTGCTACCCGGGATTACAGGGACCCAAACCACAGGAAAAATGTCTGTGGGAGATGCCTGGGAGGAATCTCAGATGCATCCCAGAAGATGGAGCTTTGTCCCAGCAGAAAAATCATCTCGGGTATCTTCCCTGGAGGAGTCTGGGGTTGCTACCCGGGATTACAGGGACCCAAACCACAGGAAAAATGTCTGCGGGAGACGCCTGGGAGGAATCTCAGATGCATCCCAAAAGATGGAGCTTTGTCCAAGCAGAAAAATTATCTCGGGTATCTTCCTTGGAGGAGTCTGGGGTTGCTACCCGGGATCACAGGGCCCTAAAGCACTGGAGAAAACTCTGCGGGAGACGCCTGGGAGGAATTCTGGGTAGATCCCGCAGGATGGACCACTGTCAAGAGAGAAAAATCATATTGGGTGTCTTCCCTGGAGGAGTCTGGGGTTGCTACCTGGGATGACAGAACCATAAACCGTGAGAAAAAAGGCTCAGGGACATAGCTGCGACAAGTCTCGGATGCATCCCAGAGGATGAAGCATTGTCCAAGGAGGAAAATCATCCCGGATATCTTTCCTGGAGGAGTCTGGGGTTGCTACCCGGGATTGAAGGGACCCAAACCACAGGAAAAATGTCTGCGGGAGACTACAGGGAGGAGTTCTGGATAGATCCCGCAGTATGGACCACTGTCAAGAGAGAAAAATCATATTGGGTGTCTTCCCTGGAGGAGTCTGGGGTTGCTACCCGGGATCACAGGGCCCCAAAACACCGGAGAAAACTCTGCGGGAGACACCTGGGAGGAGTTCTGGATAGATCCCGCAGTATGGACCACTGTCAAGAGAGAAAAATCATATTGGGTGTCTTCCCTGGAGTAGTCTGGGGTTGCTACCCGGGATCAGAGGGCCCGAAAATACCGGAATAAACACTCAGGGACATAACTGCAAGGAGTCTCGGATGCTTCCAAGAGGATGGAGCATTGTCCAAGGAGAAAAATCATCTTGGGTATCTTCCCTGGAGGAGTCTGGGGTTGCTACCCGGGTTTACAGGGACCCAAACCACAGGAAAAATATCTGCGGGAGACGCCTGGCAGGAATCTCAGATGCATCCCAGAAGATGGAGCATTGTCCAAGGAGAAAAATCATCTCGGGTATCTTCCCTGGAGGAGTCTGGGGTTGCTACCCGTGATCACAGGGCCCGAAAACACCGGAATAAAAACTCAGGGACATAGCTGCGACAAGTCTCGGATGCATCCCAGAGGATGGAGCATTGTCCAAGGAGAAAAATCATCCCGGATATCTTTCCTGGAGGAGTCTGGGGTTGGTACCCGGGATTACAGGGACCCAAACCACAGGAAAAATGTCTGCGGGAGACGCCTGGGAGGAATCTGAGATGCATCCCAGAAGATGGAGCATTGTCCAAGGAGAAAAATCATCTCGGGTATCTTCCCTGGAGGAGTCTGGGGTTGCTACCCGGGATCACAGGGCCCGAAAACACCGGAATAAAAACTCAGGGACATACCTGCAAGGAGTCTCGGATGCTTCCCAGAGGATGGAGCATTGTCCAAGCAGAAAAATTATCTCGGGTATCTTCCTTGGAGGAGTCTGGGGTTGCTACCCGGGATCACAGGGCCCTAAAGCACTGGAGAAAACTCTGCGGGAGACGCCTGGGAGGAATTCTGGGTAGATCCCGCAGGATGGACCACTGTCAAGAGAGAAAAATCATATTGGGTGTCTTCCCTGGAGGAGTCTGGGGTTGCTACCTGGGATGACAGAACCATAAACCGTGAGAAAAAAGGCTCAGGGACATAGCTGCGACAAGTCTCGGATGCATCCCAGAGGATGGAGCATTGTCCAATGAGAAAAATCATCCCGGATATCTTTCCTGGAGGAGTCTGGGGTTGCTACCCGGGATTAAAGGGACCCAAACCACAGGAAAAATGTCTGCGGGAGACGCCTGGGAGGAATCTCAGATGCATCCCAGAAGATGGAGCATTGTCCAAGGAGAAAAATCATCTCGGGTATCTTCCCTGGAGGAGTCTGGGGTTGCTACCCGGGATCACAGGGCCCCAAAACACCGGAATAAAAACTCAGGGACATACCTGCAAGGAGTCTCAGATGCTTCCCAGAGGATGGAGCATTGTCCAAGCAGAAAAATTATCTCGGGTATCTTCCCTGGAGGAGTCTGGGGTTGCTACCCGGGATTACAGGGACCCAAACCACAGGAAAAATGTCTGTGGGAGAAGTCTGGGAGGAATCTCAGATGCATCCCAGAAGATGGAGCATTGTCCAAGGAGAAAAATCATTTCGGGTATCTTCCCTGGAGGAGTCTGGGGTTGCTACCCGGGATCACAGGGCGCCAAAACACCGGAGAAAACTCTGCGGGAGACTCCTGGGAGGAGTTCTGGATAGATCCCGCAGTATGTACCACTGTCAAGAGAGAAAAATCATACTGGGTGTCTTCCCTGGAGGAGTCTGGGGTTGCTACCCGGGATCTGAGGGCCCGAAAATACCGGAAAAAACCCTCAGGGACATACCTGCAAGGAGTCTCGGATGCTTCCAAGAGGATGGAGCATTGTCCAAGCAGAATAATTATCTCGGGTATCTTCCTTGGAGGAGTCTGGGGTTGCTACCTGGTATCACAGGGCCCTAAAGCACTGGAGAAAACTCTGCGGGAGACGCCTGGGAGGAATTCTGGGTAGATCCCGCAGGATGGACCACTGTCAAGAGAGAAAAATCATATTGGGTGTCTTCCCTGGAGGAGTCTGGGGTTGCTACCTGGGATGACAGAACCATAAACCGTGAGAAAAAAGACTCAGGGACACAGCTGCGACAAGTCTCGGATGCATCCAAGAGGATGGAGCATTGTCCGAGGAGAAAAATCATCCCGGATATCTTTCCTGGAGGAGTCTGGGGTTGCTACCCGGGATTAAAGGGACCCAAACCACAGGAAAAATGTCTGTGGGAGACGCCTGGGAGGAATCTCAGATGCATCCCAGAAGATGAAGCTTTGTCCCAGCAGAAAAATCATCTCGGGTATCTTCCCTGGAGGAGTCTGGGGTTGCTACCCGGGATCACAGGGCCCGAAAACACCGGAATAAAAACTCAGGGACATACCTGCAAGGAGTCTCAGATGCTTCCCAGAGGATGGAACATTGTCTAAGCAGAAAAATTATCTCGGGTATCTTCCCTGGAGGAGTCTGGGGTTGCTACCCGGGATTACAGGGACCCAAACCACAGGAAAAATGTCTGTGGGAGATGCCTGGGAGGAATCTCATATGCATCCCAGAAGATGGAGCTTTGTCCAAGGAGAAAAGTCATCTCGGGTATCTTCCCTGGAGGAGTCTGGGGTTGCTACCCGGGATCACAGGGCCCCAAAACACCGGAGAAAACTCTGCGGGAGACACCTGGGAGGAGTTCTGGATAGATCCCGCAGTATGGACCACTGTCAAGAGAGAAAAATCATATTGGGTGTCTTCCCTGGAGGAGTCTGGGGTTGCTACCCGGGATTACAGGGACCCAAACCACAGGAAAAATGTCTGTGGGAGATGCCTGGGAGGAATCTCATATGCATCCCAGAAGATGGAGCTTTGTCCCAGCAGAAAAATCATCTCGGGTATCTTCCCTGGAGGAGTCTGGGGTTGCTACCCGGGATTACAGGGCCCGAAAACACCGGAATAAAAACTCAGGGACATACCTGCAAGGAGTCTCAGATGCTTCCCAGAGGATGGAACATTGTCCAAGCAGAAAAATTATCTCGGGTATCTTCCCTGGAGGAGTCTGGGGTTGCTACCCGGGATTACAGGGACCCAAACCACAGGAAAAATGTCTGTGGGAGATGCCTGGGAGGAATCTCATATGCATCCCAGAAGATGGAGCTTTGTCCCAGCAGAAAAATCATCTCGGGTATCTTCCCTGGAGGAGTCTGGGGTTGCTACCCGGGATTACAGGGACCCAAACCACAGGAAAAATGTCTGCGGGAGACGCCTGGGAGGAATCTCAGATGCATCCCAGAAGATGGAGCATTGTCCAAGGAGAAAAATCATCTCGGGTATCTTCCCTGGAGCAGTCTGGGGTTGCTACCCGGGATCACAGGGCCTCAAAACACCGGAGAAAACTCTGCGGGAGACTCCTGGGAGGAGTTCTGGATAGATCCCGCAGTATGGACCACTGTCAAGAGAGAAAAATCATATTGGGTGTCCTCCCTGGAGGAGTCTGGGGTTGCTACCCGGGATCAGAGGGCCCGAAAACACTGGAATAAACAATCAGGGACATACCTGCAAGGAGTCTCGGATGCTTCCCAGAGGATGGAGCATTGTCCAAGGAGAAAAATCATCTCTGGTATCTTCCCTGGAGGAGTCTGGGGTTCCTACCCGGGTTTACAGGGACCCAAACCACAGGAAAAATGTCTGCGGGAGACGCCTGGGAGGAATCTCAGATGCATCCCAGAAGATGGAGCATTGTCCAAGGAGAAAAATCATCTCGGCTATCTTCCCTGGAGGAGTCTGGGGTTGCTACCCGGGATCACAGGGCCCTAAAGCACTGGAGAAAACTCTGCGGGAGACGCCTGGGAGGAATTCTGGGTAGATCCCGCAGGATGGACCACTGTCAAGAGAGGAAAATCATATTGGGTGTCTTCCCTGGAGGAGTCTGGGGTTGCTACCTGGGACGACAGAACCATAAACCGTGAGAAAAAAGACTCAGGGACATAGCTGCGACAAGTCTCGGGTGCATCCCAGAGGATGGAGCATTGTCCAAGGAGAAAAATCATCCCCGATATCTTTCCTGGAGGAGTCTGGGGTTGCTACCCGGGATTAAAGGGACCCAAACCACAGGAAAAATGTCTGCGGGAGACGCCTGGGAGGAATCTCAGATGCATCCCAGAAGATGGAGCTTTGTCCCACCAGAAAAATCATCTCGGGTATCTTCCCTGGAGGAGTCTGGGGTTGCTACCCGGGATTACAGGGACCCAAACCACAGGAAAAATGTCTGCCGGAGACGCCTGGGAGGAATCTCAGATGCATCCCAGAGGATGGAGCATTGTCCAAGGAGAAAAATCATCTCTGGTATCTTCCCTGGAGGAGTCTGGGGTTCCTACCCGGGTTTACAGGGACCCAAACCACAGGAAAAATGTCTGCGGGAGACGCCTGGGAGGAATCTCAGATGCATCCCAGAAGATGGAGCATTGTCCAAGGAGAAAAATCATCTCGGCTATCTTCCCTGGAGGACTCTGGGGTTGCTACCCGGGATCACAGGGCCCTAAAGCACTGGAGAAAACTCTGCGGGAGACGCCTGGGAGGAATTCTGGGTAGATCCCGCAGGATGGACCACTGTCAAGAGAGGAAAATCATATTGGGTGTCTTCCCTGGAGGAGTCTGGGGTTGCTACCTGGGATGACAGAACCATAAACCGTGAGAAAAAAGACTCAGGGACATAGCTGCGACAAGTCTCGGGTGCATCCCAGAGGATGGAGCATTGTCCAAGGAGAAAAATCATCCCCGATATCTTTCCTGGAGGAGTCTGGGGTTGCTACCCGGGATTACAGGGACCTAAACCACAGGAAAAATGTCTGAGGGAGACGCCTGGGAGGAATCTCAGATGCATCCCAGAAGGTGGAGCATTGTCCAAGGAGAAAAATCATCTCGGGTATCTTCCCTGGAGGAGTCTGGGGTTGCTACCTGGGATTACAGGGACCCAAACCACAGGAAAAATGTCTGTTGGAGATGCCTGGGAGGAATCTCATATGCATCCCAGAAGATAGAGCTTTGTCCAAGGAGAAAAATCATCTCGGGTATCTTCCCTGGAGGAGTCTGGGGTTGCTACCCGGGATCACAGGGCCCGAAAACACCGGAATAAAAACTCAGGGACATAGCTGCGACAAGTCTCGGATGCATCCCAGAGGATGGAGCATTGTCCAAGGAGAAAAATCATCCCGGATATCTTTCCTGGAGGAGTCTGGGGTTGGTACCCGGGATTACAGGGACCCAAACCACAGGAAAAATGTCTGCGGGAGACACCTGGGAGGAATCTGTGATGCATCCGAGAAGATGGAGCTTTGTCCAAGGAGAAAAATCATCTCGGGTATCTTCCCTGGAGGAGTCTGGGGTTGCTACCCGGGATCACAGGGCCCGAAAACACCGGAATAAAAACTCAGGGACATACCTGCAAGGAGTCTCGGATGCTTCCCAGAGGATGGAGCATTGTCCAAGCAGAAAAATTATCTCGGGTATCTTCCTTGGAGGAGTCTGGGGTTGCTACCCGGGATCACAGGGCCCTAAAGCACAGGAGAAAACTCTGCGGGAGACGCCTGGGAGGAATTCTGGGTAGATCCCGCAGGATGGACCACTGTCAAGAGAGAAAAATCATATTGGGTGTCTTCCCTGGAGGAGTCTGGGGTTGCTACCTGGGATGACAGAACCATAAACCGTGAGAAAAAAGGCTCAGGGACATAGCTGCGACAAGTCTCGGATGCATCCCAGAGGATGGAGCATTGTCCAAGGAGAAAAATCATCCCGGATATCTTTCCTGGAGGAGTCTGGGGTTGCTACCCGGGATTAAAGGGACCCAAACCACAGGAAAAATGTCTGCGGGAGACGCCTGGGAGGAATCTCATATGCATCCCAGAAGATGGAGCTTTGTCCCAGCAGAAAAATCATCTCGGGTATCTTCCCTGGAGGAGTCTGGGGTTGCTACCCGGGATCACAGGGCCCGAAAACACCGGAATAAAAACTCAGGGACATACCTGCAAGGAGTCTCGGATGCTTCCCAGAGGATGGAGCATTGTCCAAGCAGAAAAATTATCTCGGGTATCTTCCCTGGAGGAGTCTGGGGTTGCTACCTGGGATTACAGGGACCCAAACCACAGGAAAAATGTCTGTGGGAGATGCCTGGGAGGAATCTCATATGCATCCCAGAAGATGGAGCTTTGTCCCAGCAGAAAAATCATCTCGGGTATCTTCCCTGGAGGACTCTGGGGTTGCTACCCGGGATTACAGGGACCCAAACCACAGGAAAAATGTCTGCGGGAGACGCCTGGGAGGAATCTCAGATGCATCCCAGAAGATGGAGCATTGTCCAAGGAGAAAAATCATCTCGGGTATCTTCCCTGGAGGAGTCTGGGGTTGCTACCCGGGATCACAGGGCCTCAAAACACCGGAGAAAACTCTGCGGGAGACTCCTGGGAGGAGTTCTGGATAGATCCCACAGTATGGACCACTGTCAAGAGAGAAAAATCATATTGGGTGTCCTCCCTGGAGGAGTCTGGGGTTGCTACCCGGGATCAGAGGGCCCGAAAACACTGGAATAAACACTCAGGGACATACCTGCAAGGAGTCTCGAATGCTTCCCAGAGTATGTAGCATTGTCCAAGGAGAAAAATCATCTCGGGTATCTTCCCTGGAGGAGTCTGGGGTTCCTACCCGGGTTTACAGGGACCCAAACCACAGGAAAAATGTCTGCGGGAGACGCCTGGGAGGAATCTCAGATGCATCCCAGAAGATGGAGCATTGTCCAAGGAGAAAAATCATATTGGGTGTCTTCCCTGGAGGAGTCTGGGGTTGCTACCCGGGATCACAGGGCCCGAAAACACCGGAATAAAAACTCAGGGACATACCTGCAAGGAGTCTCGGATGCTTCCCAGAGGATGGAGCATTGTCCAAGCAGAAAAATTATCTCGGGTATCTTCCTTGGAGGAGTCTGGGGTTGCTACCCGGGATCACAGGGCCCTAAAGCACTGGAGAAAACTCTGCGGGAGACGCCTGGGAGGAATTCTGGGTAGATCCCGCAGGATGGACCACTGTCAAGAGAGAAAAATCATATTGGGTGTCTTCCCTGGAGGAGTCTGGGGTTGCTACCTGGGATGACAGAACCATAAACCGTGAGAAAAAAGGCTCAGGGACATAGCTGCGACAAGTCTCGGATGCATCCCAGAGGATGAAGCATTGTCCAAGGAGAAAAATCATCCCGGATATCTTTCCTGGAGGAGTCTGGGGTTGCTACCCGGGATTGAAGGGACCCAAACCACAGGAAAAATGTCTGCGGGAGACTACTGGGAGGAGTTCTGGATAGATCCCGCAGTATGGACCACTGTCAAGAGAGAAAAATCATATTGGGTGTCTTCCCTGGAGGAGTCTGGGGTTGCTACTCGGGATCAGAGGGCCCGAAAATACCGGAATAAACACTCAGGTACATAACTGCAAGGAGTCTCGGATGCTTCCAAGAGGATGGAGCATTGTCCAAGGAGAAAAATCATCTTGGGTATCTTCCCTGGAGGAGTCTGGGGTTGCTACCCGGGTTTACAGGGACCCAAACCACAGGAAAAATGTCTGCGGGAGACGCCTGGCAGGAATCTCAGATGCATCCCAGAAGATGGAGCATTGTCCAAGGAGAAAAATCATCTCGGGTATCTTCCCTGGAGGAGTCTAGGGTTGCTACCCGGGATCACAGGGCCCGAAAACACCGGAATAAAAACTCAGGGACATACCTGCAAGGAGTCTCGGATGCTTCCCAGAGGATGGAGCATTGTCCAAGCAGAAAAATTATCTCGGGTATCTTCCTTGGAGGAGTCTGGGGTTCCTACCCGGGATCACAGGGCCCTAAAGCACTGGAGAAAACTCTGCGGGAGACGCCTGGGAGGAATTCTGGGTAGATCCCGCAGGATGGACCACTGTCAAGAGAGAAAAATCATATTGGGTGTCTTCCCTGGAGGAGTCTGGGGTTGCTACCTGGGATGACAGAACCATAAACCGTGAGAAAATAGACTCAGGGACATAGCTGCGACAAGTCTCGGATGCATCCAAGAGGATGGAGCATTGTCCAAGGAGAAAAATCATCCCGGATATCTTTCCTGGAGGAGTCTGGGGTTGCTACCCAGGATTAAAGGGACCCAAAGCACAGGAAAAATGTCTGCGGGAGACGCCTGGGAGGAATCTCATATGCATCCCAGAAGATGGAGCTTTGTCCCAGCAGAAAAATCATCTCGGGTATCTTCCCTGGAGGAGTCTGGGCTTGCTACCCGGGATTACAGGGACCCAAACCATCGGAAAAATGTCTGCGGGAGACGCCTGGGCGGAATCTCAGATGAATCCCAGAAGATGGAGAAGGATGGTCCAAGGAGAAAAATCATCTCGGCTATTTTCCCTGGAGGACTCTGGGTTTACTACCCCGGATCACAGGGCCCGAAAACACCGGAATAAAAACTCAGGGACATACCTGGAAGTAGTCTCGGATGCTTCCCAGAGGATGGAGCATTGTCCAAGCAGAAAAATTATCTCGGGTATCTTCCCTGGAGGAGTCTGGGCTTGCTACCCGGGATTACAGGGACCCAAACCACAGGAAAAATGTCTGCGGGAGATGCCTGGGAGGAATCTCAGATGCATCCCAGAAGATGGAGCTTTGTCCCAGCAGAAAAATCATCTCGGGTATCTTCCCTGGAGGAGTCTGGGGTTGCTACCTGGGATTACAGGGACCCAAACCACAGGAAAAATGTCTGCGGGAGACGCCTGGCAGGAATCTCAGATGCATCCCAGAAGATGGAGCATTGTCCAAGGAGAAAAATTATCTCGGGTATCTTCCCTGGAGGAGTCTGGGGTTGCTACCCGGGTTTACAGGGACCCAAACCACAGGAAAAAAACACTGAGAAACAAATCTGGGAGGAGTCTCGGGTGCATCCCGCAGGATGGACAATAGTCCAAGGAGAAAAATCATCTCGGGTATCTTCCCTGGAGGAGTCTGAGGTTGTGTCGTGGTTTGGCCTCAGCCAGCAACAGAGAACCACGCAGCCGCTCGCACGACTCCCACAGCCGTGGGAAAAATCAGCAAAAAAAAAAGGGCAAAACTCGTGGGTTGAAATATTATAATTTAGCAGAACAGACAAAGGGAAAAAGAAAGAAAGAAAAACAATAACACCGGTAAAGGAATACAAGAACGCGATTACAGCACCGCTGCGACCCGCCCCTGAGTGGCGACTGACTCCCCCGCCCCGGCTAGCTCCTTTTATAGCTGGGCATGGGTCACGTGGTATGGAATACGTGCCTCCCCTGCCGGCTCCTTGGAAATTAACCCCATCCTTGCCGGAACCAGGACATTATCCACCCCTTATTCCATACCATCTATGTCATGCCCAGATCTTTCAGTTCCCATAGTCTATGAGCCATCCCTTAAAAATGTCCATTAAGCTCACGTAGTCCATGACGGTAGGCTCCAGCAGTGAGAACAGTCTCTCAGGGCACATAAGATGATGTGTAGTGCTGAACTGGTGGGTGCTGTATTTGAAGCTCGTTACTGGGGAATGCAATACAGTCCATGCCCATGGTCCACAGGTTGAAGATGTCGATCTCAAGGAAAATTGCTGGGCGCCAGATACTAAGATCAGTTCTTATTACATCATAAAATTATTCACTGGCTATTCTCACCCAAAATCAAATCCCCATAAGGTACACATCGGACCTCCCCATCCTCTCGCATCACCCACCAAGTGCACCCGGGTCCTTGTGCAAAAGCAATCCCACGGATGGGTTTGCCTTTGCCTGAGGCAGGGCTAACCCAGACTGTCTTTCCTAACATATTCTTCATATGCACTACAGGGACTTTATCCCCTTCTACTGTACGTGGAAGTTTTGATTGGGCAGGGCCAGCTCGATTGGCAGATCCCCTAGTGTTAACTAACCAGGTGGCTTTTGCTAAATGAGTAACCCAATGTTTGAAGGTCCCACCCCCTATGGCTCTCAGGGTAGTCTTTAGCAGTCCATTACATCGTTCTATCTTACCCGAGGCTGGTGCGTGATAAGGAATGTGATATACCCACTCAATGCCATGCTCTTTGGCCCAGGTGTCTATGAGACTGTTTCGGAAGTGAGTCCCGTTGTCCGACTCAATTCTTTCTGGGGTGCCATGTCGCCATAGGATTTGCTTTTCAAGGCCCAGGATAGTGTTACGGGCGGTGGCATGGGGCACAGGGTATGTTTCCAGCCATCCAGTGGTTGCTTCCACCATTGTGAGCACGTGGCGCTTGCCTTGGCGAGTTTGTGGGAGTGTGATATAATCAATCTGCCAGGCCTCCCCATATTTATATTTTAGCCATCGTCCTCCGTACCAAAGAGGCTTTAACCGCTTGGCTTGCTTAATGGCAGCACACGTTTCACATTCGTGGATAACCTGTGCAATGGTGTCCATGGTCAAGTCCACCCCTCGGTCACGAGCCCATCTATATGTTGCATCTCTTCCTTGATGGCCTGAGGCATCGTGGGCCCACCGAGCTATGAATAGTTCACCCTTACGTTGCCAGTCCAGATCCACCTCAGCCACTTCAATTTTAGCAGCCTGATCTACCTGATGGTTGTTTTGATGTTCCTCAGTGGCCCAATTCTTGGGGATGTGGGCATCTACATGACGTACTTTCACAACCAGATTCTCAATCCGGGCAGCTATATCTTGCCACAGTTCAGCAGCCCAGATGGGCTTACCTCTGCGCTGCCAGTTGTTCTGCTTCCACTGCTGTAACCACCCCCACAGAGCATTTGCCACCATCCATGAATCAGTATAGAGGTAAAGTACCGGCCATTTCTCTCGCTCAGCAATGTCCAAAGCCAGCTGGATGGCTTTTACCTCTGCAAACTGACTTGACTCACCTTGTCCTTCGGTGGCTTCTGCAACTCGTCGTGTCGGACTCCACACAGCAGCCTTCCACTTTCGATGCTTTCCCACAATTCGGCAGGACCCATCAGTGAACAGGGCATGTTTCTTCTCATTTTCTGGCAGTTCATTATACGGTGGGGCCTCTTCTGCACGCGTCACCTCTTCCTCTGGTGATATTCCGAAATCTTTGCCTTCTGGCCAGTCCATGATCACTTCCAGTATGCCTGGACGACTGGGGTTTCCCATTTGAGTTCGCTGGGTGATCAGTGCAATCCACTTACTCCACGTAGCATCAGTTGCATGATGTGTGGCAGGGACCCTTTCTTTGAACATCCAGCCCAGCACTGGCAGTCGAGGTGCTAAGAGGAGCTGTGCTTCAGTGCCAACCACCTCCGAAGCAGCTCGAACCCCCTCGTATGCTGCCAATATCTCCTTTTCTGTTGGGGTATAGCGGGCTTCGGATCCTCTGTATCCCCGACTCCAGAACCCCAGGGGTCGACCTCGAGTCTCCCCTGGTGCTTTTTGCCAGAGGCTCCAGGTAGGGCCATTCTCCCCGGCTGCAGTGTAGAGCACATTTTTAACGTCTTGTCCTGCCCTGACTGGCCCCAGCGCTACTGCATGAACTATTTCCTGCTTAATTTGTTCGAAAGCTTGTCGTTGCTCAGGACCCCACTTAAAATCATTCTTTTTCCGCGTCACTTGATATAGAGGGCTCACAATCAGACTGTAATTTGGAATATGCATCCTCCAAAAACCCACAACACCTAAGAAAGCTTGTGTTTCCTTTTTACTAGTCGGTGGGGACATAGCTGCTATTTTGTTGATCACATCCATTGGGATCTGACGGCGTCCATCTTGCCACTTTATTCCTAAAAATTGGATCTCCTGTGCAGGTCCCTTAACCTTACTTCGTTTTATGGCAAAGCCAGCTTTCAGAAGGATTTGAACTATTTTATTCCCTTTCTCAAAAACTTCTTCTGCTGTGTCGCCCCATACAATGATGTCATCAATGTACTGCAAATGTTCTGGAGCTTCACCCTGTTCCAGTGTGGTCTGGATCAGTCCATGACAAATGGTGGGGCTGTGTTTCCACCCCTGGGGCAGTCGATTCCAGGTGTACTGGATGCCCTTCCAAGTGAAAGCAAACTGTGGCCTGCACTCTGCCGCCAAAGGGATTGAGAAGAATGCATTGGCGATATCAATTGTTGCATACCACTTGGCTGCCTTCGACTCCAGTTCGTATTGAAGCTCTAGCATGTCTGGCACAGCAGCGCTCAGCGGTGGTGTGACTTCATTCAGGCCACGATAATCCACTGTTAGCCTCCACTCTCCATTAGATTTTCGCACTGGCCATATGGGACTATTAAAGGGTGAGCGAGTCTTGCTAATCACTCCTTGAGTCTCTAGTTGACGAATCAACTTATGGATGGGAATCACAGAGTCTCGGTTAGTACGATATTGCCGTCGATGCACCGTTGTGGTAGCAATCGGCACCTGTTGTTCTTTGACCCTCAACAACCCTACCACAGAGGGGTCCTCTGAGAGACCAGGCAAGGTGGATAACTGTTCAATTTCTTCCGTCTCCAAGGCAGCTATGCCAAAAGCCCACCGGTATCCTTTTGGGTCCTTAAAGTATCCTCTCCTGAGATAGTCTATGCCAAGGATGCATGGAGCCTCTGGGCCAGTCACAATGGGATGCTTTTGCCACTCATTTCCAGTTAGGCTTACTTCAGCTTCCAGTACAGTCAACTCTTGTGATCCCCCTGTTACTCCAGAAATACAAATGGGTTCTGCTCCTCTGTAATTTGATGGTATTAAGGTGCATTGTGCACCAGTGTCCACCAGAGCCTTATACTCCTGTGGCTCAGATGTGCCAGGCCATCGAATCCACACAGTCCAATAAACCCGGTTGTCCCTTTCCCCCACCTGGCTGGAGGCAGGGCCCCTCTAATCCTGATCATAGTATACATTACTCACCTGTTGCAAAAATGATTTGGAAGTCCCTTCAAGAGGATCGGAGGTTAGATCAGGCCTTCCACTCTGTCTGGGGAACTGTCTGCTGGAAACAGGAGCTGCACTTTTTCTGGAGGGATCCCCTTTTGTGTTTGTTCTTCCTTGCAGCTCACGTACCCGTGTCCGTAGTGCTGAGGTAGGTTGTCCATCCCACCTCCTCATGTCCTCTCCGTGGTCACGCAGGTAAAACCACAGGGTGCCTCGTTGTGTGTACCCCCTGTACTCTTCCTCTTGAGTAGGGAAACGCCTGCTCCTAATAGCTGAGATGCTGGCCTGTACAGGTGGGGTGTAGGACATACTCTCTTCAAGTTGCTGGACCTTCTGGGACAGTTTCTCCACAGCTGAAACGAGGGGGGAAGATAGGCTTTCTTCATATTGACGGAGTCGTCCAGCCACCTCATCCACCGTTGGTCCCTCTTCACCTCTCCATTCCATCACTGCCAAGGAGTTGGCATATGATGATGGTGCGCTCCGTACAAACTTCCGCCATATGGGCCTTGTGCACTGGACTTCATCAGGATCTGTGGGTAACTGCGCATTATCTGGGTCAAAGTAAATCATCTCTCGTACGGCTAATTCCCTTAGGTACTGGATACCTTTTTCCATGGTGGTCCACTTGCTTGGACGACATACAACATCTTCGCTGAAAGGATACCTTTCCCTTACACCTGCCAGGAGTCGTCTCCAGAGGCTGAGGGCTTGTGTCTTTTTCCCAATTGCCTTGTCAATGCCTGCCTCCCTAGACAAGGATCCCAGCTGCTTAGCTTCCCTGCCCTCTAATTCCAAGCTACTGGCCCCGTTATCCCAGCATCGGAGCAGCCAGGTGACAATGTGCTCACCAGGAAGTCGACTGAAATCTTTTCGCATATCTCGCAGCTCACTCAGGGATAGGGATCGGGTTATTACCTCTGGTTCTGTCTCTTCCTCCTGTTCCTTTGATGGCCCTGGTTCATCATCATCCTTTACTATGCGAACTGATTTCTTGGTGTATTTCTTCTTCTGTATAGGAGCAACTGATACTGGCACAGGTTGGTTGTCCAATTCAGCTGCAGTGCCTGCCACTGGGGTTTGAGTGGCTGCATTGCCTGTCACCAGGGTTTGAGTAGCCACAGTGCCTGCCACTGGAGTTAGAGTAGCCTCATTGTCTGCCACCGGAGTTGGAGTAGGCATAGTGCCTATCACTGGAGTTGGAGTAGGCTCCTTGTCTGCCACCGGGGTTGGAGTAGCCTCCTTGTCTGCTGGTCTGGCTTTCCCCTCTTTCCCCTGAAGGTCCTGCATAGTACTGAGCAGTGTTTGGTAGATACTGGCCAGGGCCCAACACAGTGCCATAAGTTGTGCCTCTCTGGAATAGCCACAGCATTTTCCTTTGAAATATTCTATTACTTTATCAGGGTCCTGTAGTTGTTCAAGGGTGAAGTCCCAAACCATTGGAGGTGAGAAGTTCTCTAGATATCTGCCCATGTTCTCCCACATCCCATGCCACCCCTGACTATCTGGCCTTGGGACAGATTTCTGAGTGGTAGTCTTAAACAGCTTTTTTACCCTAAAAAAGACTTGAAAAACATTCAGGAGACATAGCAATAGGAACACGCTGGTTTGAGCATCCCAAGGATATTCAAAATTCTCAAGAGGTGTTACACCTGGCCCAAAGGAGAAAAAGGAGGCAAAAGAGCTGGGGAAAGTATCTCCCCCTGTTTCTCCCATAGATTGGGTGTGATTATTGATAACTTCTGAGAGACGGTAACCAAGGTATGGACAGGACAGCAATACTACATAGAAACCCCAACAAAGCCACTTGAATAGTGATGTTACCATATCATAAGCTGATATTACACAGGACAGCAAAATTATAGTCCTGATCCCTCTCCTTGAGATAACAAACAGCATCACAGGGAGTACATACAACATATAAGAATTTACATAACACATCCATGTAAACAAACGAAGCAACATTGTAACCGGCTACTATTTAACTAATAGGAGAAATACATATAAGAAATCCGTTTTAACAAGCTCTGGTCAGATCTGTTGTTATTACAACCCTTCGAGCCCCACATTGGGCGCCAACAAGGACTGTCGTGGTTTGGCCTCAGCCAGCAACAGAGAACCACGCAGCCGCTCGCACGACTCCCACAGCCGTGGGAAAAATCAGCAAAAAAAAAGGGCAAAACTCGTGGGTTGAAATATTATAATTTAGCAGAACAGACAAAGGGAAAAAGAAAGAAAGAAAAACAATAACACCGGTAAAGGAATACAAGAACGCGATTACAGTACCGCCGCGAAGCGCACCGACCGGACCCGCACCGCCGCGACCCACCCCCGAGTGGCGACTGACTCCCCCGCCCCGGCTAGCGCCTTTTATAGCGGGCATGGGTCACGTGGTATGGAATACGTGCCTCCCCTGCCGGCTCCTTGGAAATTAACCCCATCCTTGCCGGAACCAGGACAGGTTGCTACCCGGGATCACAGGGCCCAAAAGCACCGGAATGAACACTCAGAGACATACCTGCAAGGAGTCTCGGATGCTTCCCAGAGGATGGAGCATTGTCCAAGCAGAAAAATTATCTCGGGTATCTTCCCTGGAGCAGTCTGGGGTTGCTACCCGGGATCACAGGGCCCCAAAACACCGGAGAAAACTCTGCGGGAGACACCTGGGAGGAGTTCTGGATAGATCCCGCAGTATGGACCACTGTCAAGAGAGAAAAATCATATTGGGTGTCTTCCCTGGAGGAGTCTGGGGTTGCTACCCGGGATCAGAGGGCCCGAAAATACCGGAATAAACACTCAGGGACATACCTGCAAGGAGTCTCGGATGCTTCCAAGAGGATGGAGCATTGTCCAAGGAGAAAAATTATCTGGGGTATCTTCCCTGGAGGAGTCTGGGTTTGCTACCCGGGATTACAGGGACCCAAACCACAGGAAAAATGTCTGCGGGAGACGCCTGGGAGGAATCTCAGATGCATCCCAGAAGATGGAGCATTGTCCAAGGAGAAAAATCATTTCGGGTATCTTCCCTGGAGGAGTCTGGGGTTGCTACCCGGGATCACAGGGCCCGAAAACACCGGAATAAAAACTCAGGGACATACCTGCAAGGAGTCTCGGATGCTTCCCAGAGGATGGAGCATTGTCCAAGCAGAAAAATTATCTCGGGTATCTTCCCTGGAGGAGCCTGGGGTTGCTACCCGGGATTACAGGGACCCAAACCACAGGAAAAATGTCTGTGGGAGATGCCTGGGAGGAATCTCATATGCATCCCAGAAGATGGAGCTTTGTCCCAGCAGAAAAATTATCTCGGGTATCTTCCCTGGAGGAGTCTGGGGTTGCTACCCGGGATTACAGGGACCCAAACCACAGGAAAAATGTCTGCGGGAGACGCCTGGGAGGAATCTCAGATGCATCCCAGAAGATGGAGCATTGTCCAAGGAGAAAAATCATCTCGGCTATCTTCCCTGGAGGAGTCTGGGGTTGCTACCCGGGATCACAGGGCCTCAAAACACCGGAGAAAACTCTGCGGGAGACTCCTGGGAGGAGTTCTGGATAGATCCCGCAGTATGGACCACTGTCAAGAGAGAAAAATCATATTGGGTGTCCTCCCTGGAGGAGTCTGGGGTTGCTACCCGGGATCAGAGGGCCCGAAAACACTGGAATAAACACTCAGGGACATACCTGCAAGGAGTCTCGGATGCTTCCCAGAGGATGGAGCATTGTCCAAGGAGAAAAATCATCTCTGGTATCTTCCCTGGAGGAGTCTGGGGTTCCTACCCGGGTTTACAGGGACCCAAACCACAGGAAAAATGTCTGCGGGAGACGCCTGGGAGGAATCTCAGATGCATCCCAGAAGGTGGAGCATTGTCCAAGGAGAAAAATCATCTCGGGTATCTTCCCTGGAGGACTCTGGGGTTGCTACCCGGGATCACAGGGCCCTAAAGCACTGGAGAAAACTCTGCGGGAGACGCCTGGGAGGAATTCTGGGTAGATCCCGCAGTATGGACCACTGTCAAGAGAGAAAAATCATATTGGGTGTCTTCCCTGGAGGAGTCTGGGGTTGCTACCCGGGATCACAGGGCCTCAAAACACCGGAGAAAACTCTGCGGGAGACTCCTGGGAGGAGTTCTGGATAGATCCCGCAGTATGGACCACTGTCAAGAGAGAAAAATCATATTGGGTGTCTTCCCTGGAGGAGTCTGGGGTTGCTACCTGGGATGAGAGAACCATAAACCGTGAGAAAAAAGACTCAGGGACATAGCTGCGACAAGTCTCGGGTGCATCCCAGAGGATGGAGCATTGTCCAAGGAGAAAAATCATCCCCGATATCTTTCCTGGAGGAGTCTGGGGTTGCTACCCGGGATTAAAGGGACCCAAACCACAGGAAAAATGTCTGCGGGAGACGCCTGGGAGGAATCTCAGATGCATCCCAGAAGATGGAGCTTTGTCCCACCAGAAAAATCATCTCGGGTATCTTCCCTGGAGGAGTCTGGGGTTGCTACCCGGGATCACAGGGCCCGAAAACACCGGAATAAAAACTCAGGGACATACCTGCAAGGAGTCTCGGATGCTTCCCAGAGGATGGAGCATTGTCCAAGCAGAAAAATTATCTCGGGTATCTTCCCTGGAGGAGTCTGGGGTTGCTACCTGGGATTACAGGGACCCAAACCACAGGAAAAATGTCTGTGGGAGATGCCTGGGAGGAATCTCATATGCATCCCAGAAGATGGAGCTTTGTCCCAGCAGAAAAATCATCTCGGGTATCTTCCCTGGAGGACTCTGGGGTTGCTACCCGGGATTACAGGGACCCAAACCACAGGAAAAATGTCTGCGGGAGACGCCTGGGAGGAATCTCAGATGCATCCCAGAAGATGGAGCATTGTCCAAGGAGAAAAATCATCTCGGGTATCTTCCCTGGAGGAGTCTGGGGTTGCTACCCGGGATCACAGGGCCCGAAAACACCGGAATAAAAACTCAGGGACATAGCTGCGACAAGTCTCGGATGCATCCCAGAGGATGGAGCATTGTCCAAGGAGAAAAATCATCCCGGATATCTTTCCTGGAGGAGTCTGGGGTTGGTACCCGGGATTACAGGGACCCAAACCACAGGAAAAATGTCTGCGGGAGACGCCTGGGAGGAATCTCAGATGCATCCGAGAAGATGGAGCTTTGTCCAAGGAGAAAAATCATCTCGGGTATCTTCCCTGGAGGAGTCTGGGGTTGCTACCCGGGATCACAGGGCCCGAAAACACCGGAATAAAAACTCAGGGACATACCTGCAAGGAGTCTCGGATGCTTCCCAGAGGATGGAGCATTGTCCAAGCAGAAAAATTATCTCGGGTATCTTCCTTGGAGGAGTCTGGGGTTGCTACCCGGGATCACAGGGCCCTAAAGCACTGGAGAAAACTCTGCGGGAGACGCCTGGGAGGAATTCTGGGTAGATCCCGCAGGATGGACCACTGTCAAGAGAGAAAAATCATATTGGGTGTCTTCCCTGGAGGAGTCTGGGGTTGCTACCTGGGATGACAGAACCATAAACCGTGAGAAAAAAGGCTCAGGGACATAGCTGAGACAAGTCTCGGATGCATCCCAGAGGATGGAGCATTGTCCAAGGAGAAAAATCATCCCGGATATCTTTCCTGGAGGAGTCTGGGGTTGCTACCCGGGATTAAAGGGACCAAACCACAGGAAAAATGTCTGCGGGAGACGCCTGGGAGGAATCTCATATGCATCCCAGAAGATGGAGCTTTGTCCCAGCAGAAAAATCATCTCGGGTATCTTCCCTGGAGGAGTCTGGGGTTGCTACCCGGGATTACAGGGACCCAAACCACAGGAAAAAAGTCTGCGGGAGACTATTGGGAGGAGTTCTGGATAGATCCCGCACTATGGACCACTGTCAAGAGAGAAAAATCATATTGGGTGTCTTCCCTGGAGGAGTCTGGGGTTGCTACCCGGGATCTGAGGGCCCGAATATACCGGAAAAAACCCTCAGGGACATACCTGCAAGGAGTCTCGGATGCTTCCAAGAGGATGGAGCATTGTCCAAGCAGAATAATTATCTCGGGTATCTTCCTTGGAGGAGTCTGGGGTTGCTACCTGGTATCACAGGGCCCTAAAGCACTGGAGAAAACTCTGCGGGAGACGCCTGGGAGGAATTCTGGGTAGATCCCGCAGGATGGACCACTGTCAAGAGAGAAAAATCATATTGGGTGTCTTCCCTGGAGGAGTCTGGGGTTGCTACCTGGGATGACAGAACCATAAACCGTGAGAAAAAAGACTCAGGGATACAGCTGCGACAAGTCTCGGATGCATCCAAGAGGATGGAGCATTGTCCGAGGAGAAAAATCATCCCGGATATCTTTCCTGGAGGAGTCTGGGGTTGCTACCCGGGATTAAAGGGACCCAAACCACAGGAAAAATGTCTGTGGGAGACGCCTGGGAGGAATCTAAGATGCATCCCAGAAGATGGAGCTTTGTCCCAGCAGAAAAATCATCTCGGGTATCTTCCCTGGAGGAGTCTGGGGTTGCTACCCGGGATTACAGGGACCCAAACCACAGGAAAAATGTCTGTGGGAGACGCCTGGGAGGAATCTCAGATGCATCCCAGAAGATGGAGCATTGTCCAAGGAGAAAAATCATCTCGGCTATCTTCCCTGGAGGAGTCTGGGGTTGCTACCCGGGATCACAGGGCCTCAAAACACCGGAGAAAACTCTGCGGGAGACTCCTGGGAGGAGTTCTGGATAGATCCCACAGTATGGACCACTGTCAAGAGAGAAAAATCATATTGGGTGTCCTCCCTGGAGGAGTCTGGGGTTGCTACCCGGGATCAGAGGGCCCGAAAACACTGGAATAAACACTCAGGGACATACCTGCAAGGAGTCTCGAATGCTTCCCAGAGTATGTAGCATTGTCCAAGGAGAAAAATCATCTCGGGTATCTTCCCTGGAGGAGTCTGGGGTTCCTACCCGGGTTTACAGGGACCCAAACCACAGGAAAAATGTCTGCGGGAGACGCCTGGGAGGAATCTCAGATGCATCCCAGAAGATGGAGCATTGTCCAAGGAGAAAAATCATATTGGGTGTCTTCCCTGGAGGAGTCTGGGGTTGCTACCCGGGATCAGAGGGCCCGAAAACACTGGAATAAAAACTCAGGGACATACCTGCAAGGAGTCTCAGATGCTTCCCAGAGGATGGAGCATTGTCCAAGCAGAAAAATTATCTCGGGTATCTTCCTTGGAGGAGTCTGGGGTTGCTACCCGGGATCACAGGGCCCTAAAGCACTGGAGAAAACTCTGCGGGAGACGCCTGGGAGGAATTCTGGGTAGATCCCGCAGGATGGACCACTGTCAAGAGAGAAAAATCATATTGGGTGTCTTCCCTGGAGGAGTCTGGGGTTGCTACCTGGGATGACAGAACCATAAACCGTGAGAAAAAAGGCTCAGGGACATAGCTGCGACAAGTCTCGGATGCATCCCAGAGGATGAAGCATTGTCCAAGGAGAAAAATCATCCCGGATATCTTTCCTGGAGGAGTCTGGGGTTGCTACCCGGGATTGAAGGGACCCAAACCACAGGAAAAATGTCTGCGGGAGACTACTGGGAGGAGTTCTGGATAGATCCCGCAGTATGGACCACTGTCAAGAGAGAAAAATCATATTGGGTGTCTTCCCTGGAGGAGTCTGGGGTTGCTACCCGGGATCACAGGGACCCAAAACACCGGAATAAACACTCAGGGACATACCTGCAAGGAGTCTCGGATGCTTCCCAGAGGATGGAGCATTGTCCATGGAGAAAAATCATCTCGGGTATCTTCCCTGGAGGAGTCTGGGTTTGCTACCCGGCATCACAGGGCGCTAAACCACCGGAAGAAAACACTCAGAAACAGAGCTGGGAGGAGTCTCGGGTGCATCCCGCAGGATGGACAATAGTCCAAGGAGAAAAATCAACTTCGGTAGGTTCCCTGGAGGAGTCTGGGGTTGCTACCCGGGATCACAGGGCGTTAAACCCCAGGAAGAAAACACTCAGAAACAGAGCTGGGAGGAGTCTCGGGTGCATCCCGCAGGATGGACAATAGTCCAAGGAGAAAAATCAACTTGGGTATCTTCCACGGATGAGTCTGTCATTGCTACCCGGGATCACAGGGCCCAAAAGCACCCGAATAAACACTCAGGGACAAAGCTGCAAGGAGTCTTGGAGGCTTCCCAGAGGATGGAGCATTGTCCAAGGAGAAAAATCATCTCGGGTACCTTCCCTGGAGGAGTCTGGGGTTCCTATCTGGGATCACAGGGCCCCAAAACACTGGAATAAACACTCAGGGACATATCTGCAAGGAGTCTCGGATGCTTCCCAGAGGATGGAGCATTGTCCAAGGAGAAAAATCATCTCGGGTATCTTCCCTGGAGGAGTCTGGGGTTGCTACCCGGGTTTACAGGGACCCAAACCACAGGAAAAATGTCTGCGGGAGACGCCTGGGAGGAATCTCAGATGCTTCCCAGAAGATGGAGCATTGTCCAAGGAGAAAAATCATCTCGGGTATCTTCCCTGGAGGAGTCTGGGGTTGCTACCCGGGATCACAGGGCCCCAAAACACCGGAGAAAACTCTGCGGGAGACACCTGGGAGGAGTTCTGGATAGATCATGCAGTATGGACCACTGTCAAGAGAGAAAAATCATATTGGGTGTCTTCCCTGGAGGAGTCTGGGGTTGCTACCCGGGATCAGAGTGCCCCAAAACACCGGAATAAAAACTCAGGGACATACCTGCAAGGAGTCTCGGATGCTTCCCAGAGGATGGAGCATTGTCCAAGCAGAAAAATCATCTCGGGTATCTTCCCTGGAGGAGTCTGGGGTTGCTACCCGGGTTTACAGGGACCCAAACCACAGCAAAAATGTCTGCGGGAGACGCCTGGGAGGAATCTCAGATGCATCCCAGAAGATGGAGCATTGTCCAAGTAGAAAAATCATCTCGGGTATCTTCCCTGGAGGAGTCTGGGGTTGCTACCCGGGATCACAGGGCCCCAAAACACCGGAGAAAACGCTGCAGGAGACAGCTGGGAGGAGTTCTGGATAGATCACGCAGTATGGACCACTGTAAAGAGAGAAAAATCATATTGGGTGTCTTCCCTGGAGGAGTCTGGGGTTGCTACCCGGGATCAGAGGGCCCGAAAACACCGGAATAAACACTCAGGGACATACCTGCAAGGAGTCTCGGATGCTTCCCAGACGATGTAGCGTTGTACAAGGAGAAAAATCATCCCGGGTATCTTTCCTGGAGGAGTCTGGGGTTGCTACCCGGGATTACAGGGACCCAAACCACAGGAAAAATGTCTGCGGGAGACGCCTGGGAGGAATCTCAGATGCATCCCAGAAGATGGAGCATTGTCCAAGGAGAAAAATCATCTCGGGTATCTTCCCTGGAGGAGTCTGGGGTTGCTACCCGGGATCACAGGGCCCCAAAACACCGGAATAAAAACTCAGGGACATACCTGCAAGGAGTCTCGGATGCTTCCAAGAGGATGGAGCATTGTCCAAGGAGAAAAATTATCTCGGGTATCTTTCCTGGAGGAGTCTGGGGTTGCTACCCGGGATCACAGGGCCCCAACACAACGGAGAAAACTCTGCGGGGGACTCCTGGGAGGAGTTCTGGATAGATCCCGCAGTATGGACCACTGTCAAGAGAGAAAAATCATATTGGGTGTCTTCCCTGGAGGAGTCTGGGCTTGCTACCCGGGATCAGAGGGCCCGAAAATACCGGAATAAACACTCAGGGACATACCTGAAAGGAGTCTCGGATGCTTCCCAGAGGATGGAGCATTGTCCAAGGAGAAAAATCATCTCGGGTATCTTCCCTGGAGGAGTCTGGGGTTGCTACCCGGGTTTACAGGGACCCAAACCACAGGAAAAATGTCTGCGGGAGACGCCTGGGAGGAATCTCAGATGCTTCCCAGAAGATGGAGCATTGTCCAAGGAGAAAAATCATCTCGGGTATCTTCCCTGGAGGAGTCTGGGGTTGCTACCCGGGATCACAGGGCCCCAAAACACCGGAGAAAACTCTGCGGGAGACACCTGGGAGGAGTTCTGGATAGATCACGCAGTATGGACCACTGTCAAGAGAGAAAAATCATATTGGGTGTCTTCCCTGGAGGAGTCTGGGGTTGCTACCCGGGATCAGAGTGCCCCAAAACACCGGAATAAAAACTCAGGGACATACCTGCAAGGAGTCTCGGATGCTTCCCAGAGGATGGAGATTTGTCCAAGGAGAAAAATCATCTCGGGTATCTTCCCTGGAGGAGTCTGGGGTTGCTACCCGGGTTTACAGGGACCCAAACCACAGCAAAAATGTCTGCGGGAGACGCCTGGGAGGAATCTCAGATGCATCCCAGAAGATGGAGCATTGTCCAAGTAGAAAAATCATCTCGGGTATCTTCCCTGGAGGAGTCTGGGGTTGCTACCCGGGATTACAGGGACCCAAACCACAGGAAAAATGTCTGTGGGAGATGCCTGGGAGGAATCTCAGATGCATCCCAGAAGATGGAGCTTTGTCCCAGGAGAAAAATCATCTCGGGTATCTTCCCTGGAGGAGTCTGGGGTTGCTACCCGGGATTACAGGGATGCAAACCACCGGAATAAAGACTCAGGGATATACCTACAAGGAGTCTCGGATGCTTCCCAGAGGATGGAGCATTGTCCAAGGAGAAAAATCATCTCGGGTATCTTCCCTGGAGGAATCTGGGGTTGCTACCCGGGATTACAGGAACCCAAACCACCGGAATAAAGACTCAGGGACATACCTGCAAGGAGTCTCGGATGCTTCCCAGAGGATGGACCATTGTCCAAGCAGAAAAATCATCTCGGGTATCTTCCCTGGAGGAGTCTGGGGTTGCTACCCGGGATCACAGGGACCTAAACCCCAGGAAGAAAACACTCAGAAACAGTGCTGGGAGGAGTCTCGGGTGCATCCTGCAGGATGGACAATAGTCCAAGGAGAAAAATCAACTTGGGTATCTTCCACGGATGAGTCTGGCATTGCTACCCAGGATCACAGGGCCCAAAAGCACCGGAATAAACACTCAGGGACAAAGCTGCAAGGAGTCTTGGATGCATCCCAGAGGATGGAGCATTGTCCAAGGAGAAAAATCATCTCGGGTATCTTCCCTGGAGGAGTCTGGGGTTGCTACCCGGGATTACAGGGACCCAAACCACAGAAAAATGTGTGCGGGAGACGCCTGGGAGGAATCTCAGATGCATCCCAGAAGATGGAGCATTGTCCAAGGAGAAAAATCATCTCGGGTATCTTCCCTGGAGGAGTCTGGGGTTGCTACCCGGGATCACAGGGCCCCAAAACACCGGAGAAAACGCTGCAGGAGACAGCTGGGAGGAGTTCTGGATAGATCACGCAGTATGGACCACTGTAAAGAGAGAAAAATCATATTGGGTGTCTTCCCTGGAGGAGTCTGGGGTTGCTACCCGGGATCAGAGGGCCCGAAAACACCGGAATAAACACTCAGGGACATACCTGCAAGGAGTCTCGGATGCTTCCCAGACGATGTAGCATTGTACAAGGAGAAAAATCATCCCGGGTATCTTTCCTGGAGGAGTCTGGGGTTGCTACCCGGGATTACAGGGACCCAAACCACAGGAAAAATGTCTGCGGGAGACGCCTGGGAGGAATCTCAGATGCATCCCAGAAGATGGAGCATTGTCCAAGGAGAAAAATCATCTCGGGTATCTTCCCTGGAGGAGTCTGGGGTTGCTACCCGGGTTTACAGGGACCCAAACCACAGGAAAAAAACACTCAGAAACAGAGCTGGGAGGAGTCTCGGGTGCATCCTGCAGGATGGACAATAGTCCAAGGAGAAAAATCATCTTGGGTATCTTCCCTGGAGGAGTCTGGGGTTGCTACCCGGGATCACAGGGCCCAAAAGCACCGGAATAAACACTCAGGGACATACCTGCAAGGAGTCTCGGATGCTTCCCAGAGGATGGAGCATTGTCCAAGCAGAAAAATTATCTCGGGTATCTTCCGTAGAGGAGTCTGGGGTTGCTACCCGGGATCACAGGGCCCTAAAGCACTGGAGAAAACTCTGCGGGAGACGCCTGGGAGGAGTTCTGGGTAGATCCCGCAGGATGGACCACTGTCAAGAGAGAAAAATCATATTCGGTGTCTTCCCTGGAGGAGTCTGGGGTTGCTACCTGGGATGACAGAACCATGAACCGCGAGAAAAAAGACTCAGGGACACAGCTGCGACAAGTCTCGGATGCATCCCAGAGGATGGAGCATTGTCCAAAGAGAAAAATCATCTCGGGTATCTTCCCTGGAGGAGTCTGGGGTTGCTACCCGGGATTACAGGGACCCAAACCACAGGAAAAATGTCTGTGGGAGACGGCTGGGAGGAATCTCAGATGCATCCCAGAAGATGGAGCATTGTCCAAGGAGAAAAATGATCTCGGGTATCTTCCCTGGAGGAGTCTGGGGTTGCTACCCGGGATGACAGGGCCCAAAAGCACCGCAATAAACACTCAGTGACATACCTGCAAGGAGCCTCAGATGCTTCCCAGAGGATGGAGCATTGTCCAAGGAGAAAAATTATCTCGGGTATATTCCACGGAGGAGTCTGGGGTTGCTACCCGGGATCACAGGGCCCTAAACCCCAGGAAGAAAACACTCAGAAACAGAGCTGGGAGGTGTCTCGGGTGCATCCCGCAGGATGGACAATAGTCCAAGGAGAAAAATCAACTTGGGTATCTTCCACGGAGGAGTCTCGCATTGCTACCCGGGATCACAGGGACCAAAAGCACCGGAATAAACACTCAGGGACAAAGCTGCAAGGAGTCTTGGATGCTTCCCAGAGGATGGAGCATTGTCCAAGC
This sequence comes from Vanellus vanellus, assembly GCF_965231255.1. Classification (NCBI taxonomy): domain Eukaryota; kingdom Metazoa; phylum Chordata; class Aves; order Charadriiformes; family Charadriidae; genus Vanellus; species Vanellus vanellus. The sequence goes on along the minus strand of NW_028127296.1, from coordinate 3,675,231 downwards.
AGAAAAATCATCTCGGGTACCTTCCCTGGAGGAGTCTGGGGTTCCTATCTGGGATCACAGGGCCCTAAAGCACTGGAGAAAACTCTGCGGGAGACGCCTGGGAGGAGTTCTGCGTAGATCCCGCAGGACTGACCACGGTTAAGAGAGAAAAATCATATTGGGTGTCTTCCCTGGAGGAGTCTGGGGTTGCTACCTGGGATGACAGAACCACGAACCGCGAGAAAAAAGACTCAGGGACATAGCTGCGACAAGTCTCGGATGCATCCCAGAGGATGGAGCATTGTCCAAGGAGAAAAATCATCTCGGGTTATCTTCCCTGGAGGAGTCTGGGGTTGCTACCCGGGATTACAGGGACCCAAACCACAGGAAAAATGTCTGTGGGAGACGCCTGGGAGGAATCTCAGATGCATCCCAGAAGATGGAGCATTATCCAAGAGAAAAATCATCGCGGGTATCTTCCCTGGAGGAGTCTGGGGTTGCTACCCGGGATTACAGGGACCCAAACCACAGGAAAAATGTCTGTGGGAGACGCCTGGGAGGAATCTCTGATGCATCCCAGAAGATGGAGCTTTGTCCCAGGAAAAAAATCATCTCGGGTATCTTCCCTGGAGGAGCCTGGGGTTGCTACCCGGGATTACAGGGACCCAAATCACAGGAAAAATGTCTGCGGGAGACGCCTGGGAGGAATCTGAGATGCATCCCAGAAGATGGAGCATTGTCCAAGGAGAAAAATCATCTCGGGTATCTTCCCTGGAGGAGTCTGGGGTTGCTACCCGGGATCACAGGGCCCCAAAACACCGGAATAAACACTCAGGTACATACCTGCAAGGAGTCTCGGATGCTTCCCAGAGGATGGAGCATTGTCCAAGGAGAAAAATCATCTCGGGTATCTTTCCTGGAGGAGTCTGGGGTTGCTACCTGGGATGACAGAACCATAAACCGTGAGAAAAAAGACTCAGGGACATAGCTGCGACAAGTCTCGGATGCATCCCAGAGGATGGAGCATTGTCCAAGGAGAAAAATCATCTCGGGTATCCTCCCTGGAGGAGTCTGGGGTGGCTACCCGGGATTACAGGGACCCAAACCACAGGAAAAATGTCTGTGGGAGATGCCTGTGTGGAATCTCATATGCATCCCAGAAGATGGAGCTTTGTCCCAGGAGAAAAATCATCTCGGGTATCTTCCCTGGAGGAGTCTGGGGTTGCTACCCGGGATCACAGGGCGCTAAACCACCGGAAGAAAACACTCAGAAACAGAGCTGGGAGGAGTCTCTCGTGCATCCCGCAGGATGGACAATAGTCCAGGGAGAAAAATCAACTTTGGTATGTTCCCTGGAGGAGTCTGGGGTTGCTACCCGGGATCACAGGGCCCAAAACCCCAGGAAGAAAACAATCAGAAACAGAGCTGGGAGGTGTCTCGGGTGCATCCCGCAGGATGGACAATAGTCCAAGGAGAAAAATCAACTTGGGTATCTTCCACGGAGGAGTCTGGCATTGCTACCTGGGATCACAGGGCCCAAAAGCACCGGAATAAACACTCAGGGACAAAGCTGCAAGGAGTCTTGGATGCTTCCCAGAGGATGGAGCATTGTCCAAGGAGAAAAATCATCTCGGGTACCTTCCCTGGAGGAGTCTGGGGTTCCTATCTGGGATCACAGGGCCCTAAAGCACTGGAGAAAACTCTGCGGGAGACGCCTGGGAGGAGTTCTGGATAGATCCCGCAGTATGGACCACTGTCAAGAGAGAAAAATCATATTGGGTGTCTTCCCTGGAGGAGTCTGGGGTTGCTACCCGGGATCAGAGGGCCCGAAAACACGGGAATAAACACTCAGGGACATACCTGCAAGGAGTCTCGGATGCTTCCCAGAGGATGTAGCATTGTCCAAGGAGAAAAATCATCTCGGGTATCTTCTCTGGAGGAGTCTGGGGTTGCTACCCGGGTTTACAGGGACCCAAACCACAGGAGAAATGTCTGCGTGAGACGCCTGGGAGGAATCTCAGATGCATCCCAGAAGATGGAGCATTGTCCAAGGAGAAAAATCATCTCGGGTATCTTCCATGGAGGAGTCTGGGGTTGCTACCCGGGATCACAGGGTCCCAAAACACCGGAATAAAGACTCAGGGACATACCTGCAAGGAGTCTCGGATGCTTCCCAGGGGATGGAGCATTGTCCAAGCAGAAAAATTATCTCGGGTATCTTCCTTGGAAGAGTCTGGGGTTGCTACCCGGGATCACAGGGCCCTAAAGCACTGGAGAAAACTCTACGGGAGACGCCTGGGAGGAATTCTGGGTAGATCCCGCAGGATGGACCACTGTCAAGAGAGAAAAATCATATTGGGTGTCTTCCCTGGAGGAGTCTGGGGTTGCTACCTGGGATGACAGAACCGTAAACCGTGAGAAAAAAGACTCAGGGACATAGCTGCAACAAGTCTCGGATGCATCCCAGAGCATGGAGCATTGTCCAAGGAGAAAAATCATCCCGGATATCTTTCCTGGAGGAGTCTGGGGTTGCTACCCGGGATTAAAGGGACCCAAACCACAGGAAAAATGTCTGCGGGAGACGCCTGGGAGGAATCTCAGATGCATCCCAGAAGATGGAGCATTGTCCAAGGAGAAAAATCATCTCGGGTATCTTCCCTGGAGGAGTCTGGGTTTGCTACCCGGGATCAGAGGGCCCCAAAACACCGGAAAAAACACTCAGGGACATACCTGCAATGAGTCTCAGATGCTTCCCAGAGGACGGAGCATTGTCCAAGGAGAAAAATCATCTCGGGTATCTTCCCTGGAGGAGTCTGGGGTTGCTACCCGGGTTTACAGGGACCCAAACCACAGGAAAAATGTCTGCGGGAGACGCCTGGGAGGAATCTCAGATGCATCCCAGAGGATGGAGCATTGTCCAAAGAGAAAAATCATCTCGGATATCTTCCCCGGAGGAGTCTGGGGTTGCTACCCGGGATTACAGGGACCAAAACCACAGGAAAAATGTCTGCAGAGACGCCTGGGAGGAATCTCAGATGGATCCCAGAAGATGGAGCATTGTCCAAGGAGAAAAGTCATCTCGGGTATCTTCCCTGGAGGAGTCTGGGGTTGCTACCTGGGATCACAGGGCCTCAAAACACCGGAGAAAACTCTGCGGGAGACTCCTGGGAGGAGTTCTGGATAGATCCCGCAGTATGGCCCACTGTCAAGAGAGAAAAATCATATTGGGTGTCTTCCCTGGAGGAGTCTGGGGTTGCTACCCGGGATCACAGGGCCCGAAAACACCGGAATAAACACTCAGGGACATACCTGCAAGGAGTCTCGGATGCTTCCCAGACGATGTAGCATTGTACAAGGAGAAAAATCATCCCGGGTATCTTTCCTAGAGGAGTCTGGGGTTGCTACCCGGGTTTACAGGAACCCAAACCACAGGAAAAAAACACTCAGAAACAGAGCTGGGAGGAGTCTCGGGTGAACCCTGCAGGATGGACAATAGTCCCAGGAGAAAAATCATCTCGGGTATCTTCCCTGGAAGAGTCTGGGGTTGCTACCTGGGATCACAGGTCCCCAAAACACCGGAATAAACACTCAGTGACATACCTGCAAGGAGTCTCGGATGCTTCCCAGAGGATGGAGCATTGTCCAAGGAGGAAAATCATCTCGGGTATCTTCCATGGAGGAGTCTGGGGTTGCTACCCGGGATCACAGGGCCCGAAAACACCGGAATAAAAACTCAGGGACATACCTGCAAGGAGTCTCGGATGCTTCCCAGGGGATGGAGCATTGTCCAAGCAGAAAAATTATCTCGGGTATCTTCCCTAGAGGAGTCTGGGGTTGCTACCCGGGATCACAGGGCCCTAAAGCACTGGAGAAAACTTTGCGGGAGACGCCTGCGAGGAATTCTGGGTAGATCCCGCAGGATGGACCACTGTAAAGAGAGAAAAATTATATTGTGTGTCTTCCCTGGAGGAGTCTGGGGTTGCTACCTGGGATGAGAGAACCATAAACCGTGAGAAAAAAGACTCAGGGACATAGCTGCGAGAAGTCTCGGATGCATCCCAGAGGATTTAGCATTGTCCAAGGAGAAAAATCATCCCGGATATCTTTCCTGGAGGAGTCTGGGGTTGCTACCCGGGATTAAAGGGACCCAAACCACAGGAAAAATGTCTGCGGGAGACGCCTGGGAGGAATCTCAGATGCATCCCAGAAGATGGAGCATTGTCCGAGGAGAAAAATCATCTCGGGTATCTTCCCTGGAGGAGTCTGGGGTTGCTACCCGGGATCACAGCGCCCCAAAACACCGGAATAAACACTCAGGGACATACCTGCAAGGAGTCTCGGATGCTTCCAAGAGGATCGAGCATTGTCCAAGGAGAAAAATCATCTCGGTTATCTTCCCTGGAGGAGTCTGGGGTGGCTACCCGGGATTACAGGGACCCAAACCACAGGAAAAATGTCTGTGGGAGATGCCTGGGAGGAATCTCATATGCATCCCAGAAGATGGAGCTTTGTCCCAGGAGAAAAATCATCTCGGGTATCTTCCCTGGAGGAGTCTGGGGTTGCTACCCGGGATTACAGGGATGCAAACCACCGGAATAAAGACTCAGGGACATACCTACAAGGAGTCTCGGATGCTTCCCAGAGGATGGAGCATTGTCCAAGGAGAAAAATCATCTTGGGTATCTTCCCTGGAGGAATCTGGGGTTGCTACCCCGGATTACAGGGACCCAAACCACTGGAATAAAGACTCAGGGACATACCTGCAAGGAGTCTCGGATGCTTCCCAGAGGATGGACCATTGTCCAAAGAGAAAAATCATCTCGGGTATCTTCCCTGGAGGAGTCTGGGGTTGCTACCCGGGATCACAGGGCCCTAAAGCACTGGAGAAAACTCCGCGGGAGACGCCTGGGACGAGTTCTGGGTAGATCTTGCAGGATGGAGTACTGTCAAGAGAGAAAAATCATCTTGGTTGTCTTCCCTTGAGGAGTCTGGGGTTGCTACCTGGGATGACAGGGCCCTAAACAACCGGAAAAAACTCTCAGACACATAATTGCAAGGAGTCTCGGATGCATCCCAGAGGAAGGAGCATTTTCCAAGGATAAAAATCATTTCGGGTATCTTCCCTGGAGGAGTCTGGGGTTGCTACCCGGGATCACAGGTCACCAAAACACTGGAAAAAAAGACTCAGGGCCATACCTGGGTGGGGTGTCGGGTGCATCCCAGAGAATGGAGCATTGTACAAGGAGAAAAATCATCTTGGGTATCTTCCCTCTATGAGTCTGGGGTTGCTTCCTGGGAGCTCAGGTCCCTAAAGCAGTGATCAAATGGCTCCAGGAGTTGCCTGGGAGGAGTCTTGGGTGGACCCTGGAAGATACATTTTCATAGTAAAAGAGTGTTTTTGTAGAGAAAACCATGTCAGGTTTCCATGCTGGGATGGCCCTGAGGTGCCCCCAGTGGAAGCAGAGGAGGGGTTGGGCAGTGCTGATTTGCCCTGGAGCCACGGCTGCCCCGAGGGCCGGGCAAAAGGTATTGCTTGCGTGCTCAGTGATCAGCGGATCGCCACTTTTGGGGTCAGGAAGGAATTTTTCCCCCGGGGCACATTGGCACGGGTCCCCGGGGGGTTTTTCGCCTTCCTCTGCAGCCCCGAGCACGGCCCCTTGCCAGGGCTCCTCGGGGCCAGTTGTGGCCAGCGGTTCCCTGTCCTGGCAGGAGCGGGAGTCCAGCGGTGCCCTCCATCCCTCCGCCTCTCCTCCCTGTGCCAGCTTGGCAGGGGCACCTCCGGGACCTCCCTGCACGAGCCCCCCGGGGGTCTTCTGCCCTGGGCCGGGCACGGCCTGCTTGCACAGGCTGCAGGCGCCATGCTGCCTCAGGACGGAGCGGGCAATCGAAGCGGAGCCTCCGTCTCCTCTGCCAGAGCCGCCGGCTGTGCCTCGTCTGTCCCGGCCGCAGCCCGAGAGCGTCTCCACCGGCCCGGGCCCGACCCTGTGCCCCGGGGGAGCCCCGCAGCCTCTGCCCCGCCGCCAGCCCGCCTCTCCCCGGGCCCGTCCCCGTCCCCGTCCCCGCCGGCACCGGGGGGAGCGCACCCAGCGGCCGCAGCCCGGCCCCTCTCCGCACCCCCGCTGCCCGCCGACGCCCGCCCCGCCAGACCCCCGGCAGCCGCGGGCAGGGGCGGGGCCGCGCCCGGGGGACGCCCGACGGCTGCGCCGCTGCCCGCTCCCGCGGGGACCCGCTCACGGGCCCGCCGGCCCCGCGCTTCTGCCCTCGGGCCCCGCCGCGGCCTCCGCAGCCTCCGCGGAGCGAGGCCCACACGCCCCCTGCCCGCAGCCCCCGCACGCACCCACCGGGACCCCCGGCCCCCTCCGCGCCCACACCTGCCCCGCCGCTCCGCCGGGGCTCCCGCCGCACGGCCCGGCCCGGGCCCGCAGGGCCGCAGCCCACTCGAGCCGAGCCGAGCCCAGCCGAGCCGAGCGCAGGCCGGCCCAGCCGATCCAGCCAGCCGTGCGGGCAGAGCCGGGCCGAGCCGGGCGGGGGGAGCAGGCGGCAGGCGCGGCCGGAGCGAGGCAGTGCCGCCTCCCCGGGACTCCCTCCCGCCTCTGCCGGGGATGGGGGGCGGGTGGCCGAGCAGCGCAGCGTCCCCGCAGGGCCCTCCCTGCCCTCTGCACCTGCGGGAGCAGACAAGTCCCCCCCAGGAGAGGCACTCCACGCTGTTCCATCCTTCCCCCGCTCTCTGCCCCCCTGCCCGTCCCCAGCGTCTTCCCGTCCTTTGGGACCTGCTCCTTGCTGCCCGGCCAGCTCCTCTGGGAAGCCCCTTCCCGGCCACTCTTGGGCCAGCAGGCAGTGCCAACGGCGTCCCTGGCAAGGGCCTGTGGCCCAACGCCTGTGGCAACCCAGCCCCGTCCTGCTGGGGAGGGCGAGGATGGGGCTGTGCTCGTGGCCAGGCGGGAGCAGTGTGGGTTGGGGGGATGCTGCATGCCCCCAGGGATGCCATACCCGTGGACATGCTGTGCCCGCAGGGGTGCCATGCCCGTGGGGGTTTCCATGCCCACTGGGGTGCTGTGCCTGGGGGATTGTCATGTCTGTGGAGATTCTACGCCTGCAGGGACGTAGGTGCTGTACCCATGGGGATGCCGTGCCCCTGGAGATGCTGTGACCATGGTGGTGCCGTGCACGTTGGGATGCTGTGCGCGCAGCGTGCTGGCACTGTGTGAGGTCTGCTGGTCCCTGCTGCAGGGTTGGGTGATCAGTGTGACCATCAGCTGGAACTGCAACCTGGACCTGTCCGACAGTGAGTGCCGCCCTCGCTACTCCTTCCACCACCTTCACCCCAAAAGGACTTCGGCTTCCCCTTGGCTACAGCTACAGGTGATGGCCCTGGCCCTGCCCTGGCCCCGCTGCCCCGCATCCTTTATCCAGCCCTGCCCCACCATCCCCACAGCGCCCATTGGTCTGAGGATGCTCTGTGGTGGGGGGGCATCACCCTGGGGTGCTCCAGCCTCAGGCCAGCCTATCCCGTCCCTGCCCGGGTACCGCCGGAGCTGCAAAGGGCCATGGTGGCAGGCTGGGGTAACACTCGCTCTGCCCGAGACCATCCAAGTCCCCCCCCAGCTCTGAGTGACATGCTGCCCCCAGAAGGAGTTGCACCCCTGGCTGGGTGGGACATGTCCTACAGCCAAATGTCACCGCTGCCAGCCCCAGGCCTGTCAATAAATCCCCATGCTCAGCATCCCTGCCTGGGGCTGCTCCCTGCAGGCAGAATGGAGGGGACGGGGTGGGGGGTGGGGGATGTCCCCATCCTTGAGCCCTGCAGTGCTGACTTGCGGAAACAAACTCCACAACTCACGCAGAGTTACAAAGCAGCTATGTCTATTGCAGCGCTGGGTGCAAGGGGGATCGCTCCTGCAAACTCGCACACCGTAAAGGGTTAGTTATACAGCTTATAGACATGCCATATATACACATTCACAAGAGTTTCGGGGAAATGATTAACATGTTCGTTACTTTTCCGGGAACTCATTACCATAAGCTACTACCCACCCCGGTATGCGCATTATAGTCTCTCGGTGGTCCTTCAGAATCCTCTGGGAGTCGTTGACTCCTTTTCAATCACTGTATTGTTTTGGTCAACTGTCCTTAACTGGTTGCCAAAGCCGCTGCTCTATGGCTCCAGATGGCTCTGCTCTCTGCCACTTCCAAGGTAGAGCTGCCCCAGGGTCACCATTCAGGAGCCTCTCAGCTACGACTCTTGCTATGCGTTTTGCCATGTTGCAATGTCTCACTGGATGTTGTTTCCCCGTATCGGTGCCATGGTGGGGACAGGCACATCCCCCAGCGCTCGTGGGGGGTGGAGGGTCCTGGGGCTGCTTGCCCTGCTGCAGGCATGTGGGAAGAGCGCGGGGTCCCCCCAGCCCCCTCCGGGCACCGTCCCTGCCCACAGGCTGCCTGCAGAACCTGACACAGGCAGGCACCTTGGTTCGGGCGGCATTGCCCCCCCCGCTGCTACTGCAAGAGGAGGTCGCCCCTGACGGCACCTTGGCGTTGTCCCGAGAGCCCCCGGGGAGCACAGGAGGGGCTCTGCCCGCAGCCCCGGTGACCCGTTTCCCCCGGAGGGGGGCAGGAGCAGGAGCCGCCTGTCCGACGCTGGCAGCCCCTTCCCCTAGAGCTGCAGGGGGACAGCCGGGGGGGCTGCAGGGATCAGACACGGACAGGTCCGTGGTCCTTCCTGCCCAGCAAGGACACAGCTCCACCCCCTCAGCTGCATGCACCCCCCCACGGCCGCACCTCCTGCTTCCCCCCTCCCCAAATCTACACCTGCCTTCTACAAGCCAGTTATTTACAGAAATTCCACATTAAAACCACACCTGGGGGCCAGCACAGCCCTGCGGAGCACAGCTCCAGCCCTCGGTGCCCCCAGACCCCCGTGCCCGGCAGCGGGGGGCAGGACAGCCCCATGGTCCAGCTCTTCTCCCGCAGCTCCTCCGCGTTCGGCTCCCCTTCCCCCTCCTCTTCTGCCCCCGCCACCTCCTCCTCCCACACTCCTCTCTTGCCGCTGTCCTTCTGGAGGGAGACAGGGACAGCGCAGCAGTTCCTCCTGCCCGGCCAACACCTCCCTGCTCAGCTCAACCCCCCCCCGCTGCTGCCGGGGTACGGAGCGCTGCCCAGCTCTGACCTCCCCGTAGCGGACGCGAGAGTCCAACTTCCCTCGATACCTCCATAACCGGCTGGATCCATCCAGAGCAGGAACTCCCCGCAGCGGGAGCAGGAGATGGTCAGAGAGCGGAAGATCCCCTCGGAGTGGGTGCGGGAGGGCAGAGACTGCAGTCCCCCCCCGCGTTGGCATCGTCCCGAGTTCAGAGCCTTCTCTGGGGGACACTGTGGGGAGGAGGCGGTGCTGGCAAAGAGGGGGGGTTCCCTTCTCCCCTCCCACCACTGGGGGATGGATGGGCCGAACAGATCCGACCCCCGCCGACCCCATCCGACCCCATCCGAGCGGAGCCGACCCCATCCGAGCGGAGCCGAGCCCCGCCGGTGCCCGCGGGCGCGGTGCGGCTCCTCCCGCCGCGGGTGACGGCGCGCAGGAACCGGCCCCGCGGCACCGGGCGCTGCAGCTGCTCGTCCCGCTGCGCTCCGGCGGGGCGGCGCGGGCTCGGGGAGCTCCTGCCCAGGGCGGGGGCGGGCGGGCGGAGCGGGGCGCTGCCGGGGCCGGGGGGCGGCCCGCGGGGGAGGGGGCGTGTGGCGGTGGGAACGCGCGGACTGCGATATGCAGGATCGAAACCGGAATCCGCTGTATTAAGCAAGCGTGCTCTTTACATACCTTTCTACCAAGGCAGTAATTTCCTACTGTACTTGTTTACACCATCGCGTACTCTAAAAGATCACGTTCCCACCGAAAAAAAAATATCTCTTCCCTGTGAGCAGCACCTCCTTATCTCGGGAGGAGCTTCACACAGCTTCGTCATCTGCCAGAACAGTGCTGCAGCTGCTTATTCCTCCCTATCAGTTCTACCCCACTTAACCCTTCTTTTGCCTCAGTCCCCACATCTCGTGATCATGTGTTGCCATCTCATGTTGAGCTTCTCATCAATCAGCACCCCCAGGTCCTTCTCCTCAGGGCTGCTCTCCACCCATTCTCCGCCCAGCCTGGATTTGGGCTTGGGATTGCCCCGACCCAGGAGCAGGACATTGCATTTGGCCTGGTTGAACTTGATGAGGTTGGCATGGGCCCACCTCTCCGGCCTGTCATTAGTAGAAGGCCAGGCCTGCAGCACCCCGGTTATCAGCCCGGCTCGGGTGGGAGGGGATGCTCCTGCATGGGGGGGTTGCCCTGCGCTGGGGGGGAAATGCCACAGAGGGAAGGTCTCGCCAAAGTGGGGGCCGCGCTCATGCTCCCTCTCCCCCATCCCTCCCCAGATCGCCCCGGCAGAAGGTCCCGAGGGCAGTGAGCGGATGGTCATCATCACGGGGCCGTCCGAGGCTCAGTTCAGGGTGCGCTGGGTGGGGGCTATGGGTGGGGGGGACACTAAGGGACAAGTCGCGGGCGTCCCTGTGGTCACCACGGTGCTGCCAGCCTGGCTTGGCCTCCCTCAGTGCCGGGGGAGCTCTTTGCTGGGTACAATGGTTTTGATGCTGCTGGACGTGGGGACATCGTCTCCTTTGGGGATAGAGAGGCAGAACGGGCGCTGCCTGATGGTTTTCCTCCCTGTCCGTCTCCTCCCCAGGCCCAAGGGTGAATATTTTGGAAGCTGAAAGAGGAAATCTTCTTTAACTCGAAAGAAGAAGTGAAGCTTGAAGCCCACATCAAGGTGCCTTCCTTCGCTGCCAGCCGTGTGATAGGCAAAGGTGTCAAGATTGTAGGTGGTGGTGCCCCGGGGATGCAGAGTTGGGCATCACCCATCACCCCTGCCCACCCCAGGGGGACAAATCCCGGGTGCACAGTGGTTTCAGCAACGTCTTGACCCTCAGCCCCCATGTCCTGGTGGTGTTTCTTGTTGGTCCCAAGGAAGGGGGGCCCACACAGGGTGCCTGGTGCTGTGGTGACAGCTGCAGCAGAGGATTTTGGCTCTTCCACAACAAAACCCTCTTGTGATTTGCTCCAGGTGAGCGAACTGCAAATCTTAACCAGCGCGGAAGTCCTTGTGCCACGAGACCAAACCCCGGACGAGAACGAGGAGGTCATCGTTAAAATCATTGGGCATTTCTTTGCCAGTCAGGTACCGTTTGGCCATGGCTTTACCCGATATTCCCCGGCCGCTTTCGTCCACTGAGGAAAGGCGTGGGGTGGCTGAGCCCAGCACCACCTGAGCATCCCGCCACTCTTCTTTTGGATGGTCCCTGTGCCCCCAAGAGGCACTGAAGGTGTTTCGGTAACTCCCCCCGGCTGTGCGAGCGCTGAAGTTGAAGATTGGCTTCATTGATCTAAAAATGGGTGTTTTGAATGCCGTGCAGAGCAGCACCCAGGGTGTGAATGGACTCCCTGGTGCCGGCAAGGCCACCCACATCCCACCTGGGTGCATCTTCCATAACCTTGTCTCCTGTCCACTTTAGCGGAACGGTGGCCCCCCAAAAATTCAGGCTCTCTCGAGGAGTGAAGCACAAGTTAAAAAAAAAAAAAGAACAAAACAAAACAAAAAATTAACAAAAAAAAAACCCAAACACACACCAGCACCACCCCCACGAAATTAATTACAGCTTGTCCAGAGTGACAAGTTGGGAGTGGCAAGATGCTCAGTGGGGGCTCGGGAGTGGTTGGTGGTGGGAGAAGCGGTGCCCTGACCCCCACCTCTTGCTTTTCCCCTCTTCTCCCCAAGACTGCACAGCGCAAGATGAGGGAAATGCTCCAGCAGGTGAAGCAGCAGGAGCAGAAACACGCTCTGGGAGCCCCGGCCTCGCAGCACAGCAAGGGAGGCTCCCGCCATGATGCCCAGCACCGCCCGATGAATGTAACCCCGCCGCCGGACATCTCCCTCCCCCCATCCCCAGCCCCCCTCCCCCACCCCCAGCAGGTCAGGGGAGCAAACCAAAGACCCCCCCAAACACACAGCCCCCATTCCCCGCGGCGCTGCGAGGATGCACAGCCGAGGGGTACAGGGAGGGCTCTCTCCATCCCACAGCCTCCCCCTTCCTCCTCCCTCGCCTCCCGACGCTCTCCCTTTAGTTGGACTAACGTGGGCAGGTTTGGGTACCTCAGCACCTCACGCTTGTGTCTCCCTTTTAGAGAGTCTGTGTGCCTTGGAAACCTGAGAGTTGGAGGGTTTTTTTATTAATTTTCTAATAAAAAAAGAAACTAGTTGGACAAAACGATGGGGATAGGCACCACTGTGGTCATTCTCTCCGGGGCGTTGTGGAGGAAGGCTGCCAGTCTTCCTCCCAGTGTACTTTTCCCCGTTGGCTCCAGACTGCTGCTGGGGCTGAGCTCTGAGCCGCCAGAGCGGTTCTCAGCAGACGGTCACTCGGCGCAGACAATGAGGCCCTGAATAGCCCTTCTGTGCTCTTGATGGCTCCGGACGGCTCTGCTCCTCTGCTGCTTCTAAGGTGGGGCTGCCCCAGTGCCCTCACTCAGGAGCCTTTTGTCTGTGCAGGTCTCACTTGTGACAGGGGGTGGGGGTGTTGCCAAACTAACTGCTGTGTTGCGATGTGTGAGTGGGTGTTCCTGCCCGTGTCAGTGCCAGAGCTCTTCCGTAGGCTCTTCTGCCAGCGGAGAGCCAGGGGCCGCTCCTTCAGGAGAGAGCTTGTTGAAAAAGAGAAAAAAAAAAAAGGGGGGGGGGGGGGGAAGTGGGAAAAGAAAAAAGGGGAAAAAAGTGAAAAAAGAGAAAAAGAAAACCGGGGGGGGGGGGGAAGGGGAGACAGAAAAAAGGGGGAAAAAGAAAAAAAAAGGGAAAAAGAAAAAAGGGGATAAAGAGAAAAAGGAGGAAAAAGTGAAAAAAGAGAAAAATAAAAACGGGGTAAAGGGGAAACAAAAAAGGGGGAAAAAACCAAAAAAAAAGGGGGGGCAAAAAAAAGGGAAAAAGAGAGAAAAGGGGAAAAAAGTGAAAAAAGAGGAAAAAAGGGGAAAAAGACAAAAAAGGATGGGGAAGGGAAAACAAAAGGGAGTAAGAAGAAAAAGGGGAAAAGAAAAAAACCTCACATATTAAAAAAGAAAGGTAGAAAGGAAAAAAAACAAACAAACAAACCAAGGAAGGAAAGTGGGAACATCCCCCGGGCAGGAGGAGGGACAGGAGCCGCGGGAGGGGGGGGGGCCGTGGGGGGACGTGGCGGTGCCAGCGCCGGCCCCGGGGGCTGTGACACCACGTTTTTGTCCTCTACTGCAAAGTGTTCTGTGAAAAACAACCAACCAAATCCCACCCAACGACAACATCAAAACCCAAAGAGAAATCTCTCCAGCTCACACGAGCCTGAGCTCACTCTCCATTGCACTCTTTCCAGTGTCTTGGGGGGGGGGTCACAGCTGAGCTGAGATTGGGGGGGGGGTGGTGGTGGTGGGAGTTTGCCCCATGGCTGTGATAGGGGGACAAGGGGTGGGTGGAGAGTGGGGGATGTGGTGTGGGGTTTTTTTGGGGGTGGTGATGGTTTCTTGCCAGGTGTCGCTTTACCCAGTGGCTCGGGGAGGTGTTGGCATCAGGAAGCCTGTGCTAAAGCGGGGTGGGGGCCTCGCCGCAGTTGGTTAGCAGAGCCAAAGTGGTTATTAATGGTTAATAACAGCACAGTAATTAGGCCCGTGTAATGGGGAAGCTCAGATGCCCCCTAACCACCCCCCCGGTGCTTCTCTAGCCAGGCGAGCGCTGGGCGTCCCCCCCACAGGAGAGGAGCCCACCTCCGGGGTGGGTGGAAGGGCGTCACCCAACGGGGAGAAGACCAAGATGGGGCTTAGGTGTCCCTTGGGGTGGCCGGGTGGCGGGGTAGGGCTGCTGGGGGCTGCCACGATGAGGGACACCCCCACGCCTTTCTCCATGGCTCCCAGAGCTCTGCTCCCTCCCTCCCTCCCACCCATCCAGTGCCACCGGAGAGGTGGTGTCCCCCCTCCCAGGGCGGGCAGGGGCTGTGCCACCCCATCTAACACCTCAATGCACCAAAGCACCTCACTGGGGGAGGGACCCTGTGCCTGGTAGCCCCGTGCTCCCCAGCACTGTAAGGATGGGGCTGAGCCCCCACCACGGCCACCCTGTGCAAACCAAAGACCCCCCCACAGAACCCCTCCCCCCATTCCCCGCGGCGCTGCGAGGATGCACAGCCGAGGGGTACGGGGAGGGCTCTCTCCATCCCACAGCCTCCCCCTTCCTCCTCCCTCGCCTCCCGACGCTATCCCTTTAGTTGGACTAACAGAGGCAGAGAGAGAGAGAGAGGTTTTATTATTCTTTTTTTTTTTTTTAATTTTTTATTTCCTAAAAGCCACCGGTTTTCATCCCAGGCATGGCCAGAGGAGCTCGCCCAGCGTTGAGGGGGGGAGGTTGGGCTGCAGCGCACAGCACAGCGGCTCATCAGTTTTTAGAATTAATGTAACAATAACGAAACAAATGGTGATTTTTAAGTTTTGTAAGGACTTTATTTTATTTATTTATTTATTTCATTTCAGAGGGGGTGGGGGCGGGAGGGGGATGTTTGTTTTTTAGCACAAGCCGGCTTTTCTAGAGGTTAAAGGAAAGGCTGTGCTCGGCCGTAAACGCTTTGCGGAAAGATCCCGGTTGCAAGGAGAGAAGGGGGGAAAGAGGGGCAGGGGGGGAAAAACAGATTTCCAAGAGGTTGTCAGCCCAGGGCTGGGGGAAAAAAAAAACCAACGCTAGCAAAAATATTAATTTTTTTTTTAGTTTCAAAAGTAACACACACACAACCCCCAACCCCCGATGACACACACACATCCACACACAAAAACTACCTCAGGCTTTCATACCTCAGCACATTGTGCTTCTGTTCCTTTTAGAGATTTTTTGTGCCTTACAAAACTGATAGCTGGAGCATTATTTTTGTTTATTTTCTTAATAAAAAAAAAAAAAAAGACTTGGAAAACACGCTCTCTACTGAGTGCGAGGCGGGAGAAGGAAAGCAATCCCACGGGTGCCAGAGCTCTTCCATAGTCTCCTTCTGCTGGCTGAGAGCCAGGGGCCGTTCCTTCGGAGAAAGCTTGAGAGATGCTTAAAGAGAGAAAAAGAAAAAAACCAAAAGAAAAAAATGGGGGGAGAAAAAAAAAGAGGGGAAAGAAGAACAAAGAGAAAAAGAGATCAAAGGGGGGGAAGAAAAAAGGGGGAAAAAAAGGGAAAAGGAAAAAAGGGGGGGGAAGAGAAAAAAAAAGGAAAAGGAAACAAAAACCCCAAATATAAAAAAAAAGAAAGGTAGAAAGGAAAAAAAAAAACAACCAAACCAAGCAAGGAAAGGGGTGAAAGCCCTCGGGCAAGACGAGGGACGAGAGCCGGGGGTGAGGTGGCGGTGCCAGCACCGGCCCCGGGGGCTGTGACACCACACTGCAAAGTGTTCTGTGAAAAAACCAACCAAAACCCACCCAACGACAACATCAAAAACCAAACTCACAAGAGCCTGAGCTCGCTCTCCGTTGCTCTCGTTCCAGTGTCTTCGGGGGGTCACAGCCGAGCTGAGATTGGGGGGTGGTGGTGGTGGGAGTTTGCCCCATGGCTGTGATGGGGGGAGAAGGGGTGGGTGGAGAGTGGGGGATGTGGTGTGGGGTTTTTTTGGGGTGGTGGTGGTTTTTTTGAGGTGGTGGTGTTTTTTTTGCCAGGTGTCGCTTTACCCAGTGGCTCGGGGAGTGTGACGAAACGGGAAAAAGGGCTTCACTGAGAGGTTCAAATTAACAATTTCTTTGGACTTCACTCACGGGCCCAATATGTCACTATTGCAAGTTCTGTGTGCGCGATGGCGATTACACTATTGCGGTTTAGAAGCAATTAGCGGGATCCACTATTGCGAGCTACAAATGCCCCCGACAAGTAGCAACACAAACCACAAGGGCGCTAGATATTAATGCCTTAGAAGAGTGCACCAGTCACAAACTCAATCGCATGCCCTATACCGTACGGATGTTTCTTAGTCACTTACCCTCTCTCTCTCAGGTGAGGTCGCTCCATCCCGGGGAAGTTACCCTGTACAGCGTCCTGGATCAGGGGGGGACAGATCTCCTAGGGGCCAGCTGTATCCTTGGAGGATTCCCCATTTGTCTCCCCAGACCCTGCGGTTTATATTTCCTGACTTGGTGAGGGCGCAGGATTATGCCCGAGTGGATTACACTGTCTGGGATATTTCCCTCTGGTGGTGCCATAGCGAAGTCTCTGTTGCCAATTTGTGATGTCCGGCGCTCAACGTCACGGGAAGAGTGGTGGGATGGGACTCGGGGCATTTTGTTTGTTAAGGGCCATTTGGTTTTGGTTGTTCTGTGCCATCTGGAAATAAGCCCGGGCTGAGCTGTTTTGCAGCTCCCCCCAAGTTCTCTCTGCACAGCCAAGGCACGGCGGAGATGGAGCTGAGTGGGACGGCAGCTCCCTGCCCCTCACCTCTGGTGCTCTGAAACCGGCTTGGCTGGCTGCTCCCACACAGTGTGTTACTGGCTTGCCCAGCAGGTAAAGAACCCAGATTTGGGACACCACTGGGGTGTCCGTAAGGGGTCCTGGGGGCGACTCTTGCAGGCCAGAGGGAGTCTGGGGCAGCCCTTCAAGGATCTGGGGGTCCCCTCTGGTGCCTCTGGGGAGGGTTTTGTGGCTGGAGAGGGCACAGCTGGTTTCAAGAGGTGCTTCCTCCCTTTCTCCAGCCCACCCAGCTCCCCCGACACCATCACCCCCCCAGATTGGTGGGTGCCCACAGTGCCAGCCTGTCCCACTGGGTCGGGCACTGAGGGGGGCACAGCCCCAGCCGCGGGATGGGAGGAGGACTCCGTCCCCTCCCTCAGCAGCTTCTCGGCTAGCGGATGAAGGATGGGAGCTCAAGTCGACACAGGAGAAGCAGGGAGTGTGGGGGAGACCCCCAGATCCTGCCCCAGACCCTCAGCCTGTGCTCTGCCCTGCCTGCGCTGGGCAGCCCTGCCCGCCTGCTGAGGAGGGGGTGCTGCCCACGGGCCCCGATAGAGGAGACACGGTATAGCGGGCTCTCTTCTCTCTCCTCCTCTGCAGGGCAACCGAGGAGGCAGCACCCACTGGGCTCCCTGCCAACCATATACCATCGAAGCAGTGATGCCTCTCTCTACCCCCTGCCCCCCCCCCCAAGCCCCCAGGTCCCCCTGCCCTCCTCTGCCACCTATAGGTCCTATCAGTGGGGACAGCTCCTTCTGGTCCAGGCACCCCCCGGGCTCCTGGGCCCCCCGAGGGCCACCCCAAGAGCCCCTGCAGCCTGTGCTCGCTGGCCAACTGGGAGGACTGCAGCAGCCTGTTGAGGAGCAGCTCCTCTCCCCAGAGATCCCTCTACCACTTCCTGGAGCCCTGGCCCAGTGCAGCAACAGAGCCAGTGGTGCTCACACACTCAGGACACCCCCGCTCTCCCATGGCTGCTGGTGGGGCAGTGGGGAAACTGGGGCTGGTCCTCAGCCAGGAGCCTCCACAGGAGCTGCCAGCAGGGACCGAGAAAGAGTGGGTTCCCAGGCAGGGAACGGAAGTGAGTGTGGAAGCATACGCTGTGGGGCTCTGAGCTGCTGTGTGGTGCCAGGTCTATCCAACGTCAGGCAGTACGTTCACAGGAGACGTCACCGCTAACAACTCTTCCGAGGAAGTGGGGCCATTTCTGTAGTCGTAGCCTGCCTGGAGAAAGAGCCCCACGGAGCCAATAGTCTGCTGAGCAGCAAGGGAGCAGAGTCGCTGACTCTCAACCAAGGACTGAAATACAGCAACCCACTCTATTGCCTTCCCCCTTCGCCCGCTGCCTCCCACAGTCACCAGGGAGCTCCAAGTGAGGGGACCCCTCCCCCACTCCCCCAAATCTGCCCAACACCCCCAAAGCTCCCCAAAGACACGGGACTCCTCCCACACATCTCCACTCCCCACACCGACAACCCTCCCCCTCCCCCAACGCTCCAAAAAGCAGCAGTCCTTAGGGCAGACTCCTTAAGCTGACTCCACAGCTATGGCTCCCCGTCGGCTCTGGGGGAGACAAGGGGGCCCCGGGGCTCTCCGTGGGCTTTAAGGGGGTCCCAGGGCTGCCCACGGGCTCCCAGCAATGCCCGTGCCCACCACCCACCCCCGCTTCAGGGGGCCCAGCGCTGACACCCCCCACCCCATCTCGGGGGTACCTGGGGGGACTCGGCCGTGGGCTGGAGGCGGGCGAAGGGGGCACGGCCGGGCTGACCGGCCGGGGGGAGCTGAGAGCGGAGCCCAGAGCGGAGCCAAGCGCCCGGCCAGGCCGGCCCCGGGCACCCTGCGCTGCGGCCGGGGCTGCCGCCACCTGCGGGGAGCGAGCGGGGGGTGAGGGGGGGCAGCGGGGGACGGGGGGCCTGAATCGGCCCTGTTCCCTCCGGGGACCCCCCAGTCAGCTCTGCCCCCCCCAAACAGGACCAGCCCACCCCCCGAGCCCCCCAGCCCGGTCCCGCCACCCCACAAATCCCCCGAACTGGCCCTGGACACCTCCGCTTCTGCCGCTGCCGCTGCCGCCGCCACCGCCGCCGCCGCAGCCGCCCCGCCCCGCCCCGCCCCGCCCGCGCACGCTCCCGCTCCCGCCCCCCTCGGCCCCGGTCCGACCGGATACCGTCTCGCCCGGTACCGACCACCCCAGCTCCCGACCGCCGACGCACACCGGAAGTGCTCCCCTTCGCGTCCGCCCAACCGCGCATGCGCCGAAGGGCAAACCCGGGCCACGCCCCCCAGCACCGCCCCCGCCCTCATCACCGCACCACCGCTTCTTTCCGCCTCGGGCAGTGCGAGGCCGAAACCAGCCCAGCGCTTCCCCAAATGCGCCGGGACCCCCCGAAACCAGTCCAGCCTTCCCCAAAATTAGCCGGACAGCCGTCTGCAGAGCTCCGCCAGCCCCCCCGACGGACATCACGGGGATGGGGGGAAAGAAAACAACCAGAAAGGTACTGAAAATAACGTGGAGACAGTGCTTAGAGATCCTTCTGAGAGGCAAAACCCGGGCTTTATCCTCATTTTTGAACACGGGGTTTCGCAGTGCTTCGCGGGCAGTGGTTATCCAGGGGCATCAGCTATCCCGGGAAGCGAACGTTCCCATCCCGTGTGGCAAAAATCCACTCGCATGAATAACTTAGACAAAACCAGCCCACAAAAGGACAAGAGGCACCTTTGGTCACCCTTTGCTTGAAGCTTCGCTAAAACTGTATACTCAGATTGGCCCTGTCCTGCAGTTTCTTTCCCAGAGTTTTGCCCCAAACCCACGCTTCTAGCCCCGCTCCCCAAGCCCTCCCTCGGGGCCCACCACCTTTCCCCAGCCCAGCCTGTCCTTAAAGCTTTTCTTTCCACACACAGCCCTTTCCACTCACCTCCCTCCGGGGCCTCCTCTCTCACAGGCACCTCACAGCCCTGCAAACCTCCCTCTCACGAAAACCCATTCCCCCCTCGCTCCCCCCTCACGCAACACCTATTCCCCTCACACACTCGCTCCCACCCCCCCCACCATCCTCTCTTCCTCTCTCCTCCCCCTCCCCCCATCTTTCGCCCCCCCTTCCCCTCTCCTCCCATTCAAAATGCCGCCGCCCTTCCCTTCCCTCCCCCTCTCGCCTTTTCCTGCCTCAGCCCCCGCCCCCCGCTCAGGTGACACCGCACACGGCCGCCATGAGGCGCGGCGGGGAGGGCCGGGGCTGTGAGAGGCGATGGCGGTGAGGGAATTTTTTTTCCTCTTCTTTTCATCTCCTCAGGCTTCGGGCAGCCCCGTGTGGGCGGCTGGAGATCCCCCCCTCCCCTTCCAGGAGTGGCCCCGGCCCTGGGGCGGCCCCCGCCTCCCTCCTCCCCACAGGCTCTCCTCAGGGAGAGCCCTCAGATCTGTTCCCCGGGCGGCCCCACAGCCTCCTGTGTGTCCGGGAATGGGGTTTCCCTCAGGGAGAGCCCCCAAATCCATCTCTGTCATTGCCCTACAGCCTCCTGCATGGCTGGGAGCAGTGATTCCCTCAGGGATAGATCCCCCCTCATCCCCAAACCTATCCCCAGGGTGGTCCCACAGCCTTCTGCATGGCTGGGAGCAGTGTTTCCCTCAGGGAGAGCCCCCAAATCCATCCCCAGGGTGGTCCCACAGCCGCCTGTGTGGCCAGGAACGGCGTTTCCCCCATGGATGGAGCCCTCTCCTTCCCCCTACCCCACTCCTGGGCAGCCTTTTCCTCCCTCCCACCTTCTCCCCACAGCTCTTCCAGGGCTGGGAAAACACTCCTGCCCTTTCTCTTCCTGCGGGTTTTGAGTAGAGCCCCCTGTCTTCCCAGCCCACACGTGGGGTGTGGGCAGCTCCACGCCTTGTGTTTGAAGCGGGAATTGGGATATTTCAGTTTTCTTCTGCGATCAGGCCTGGTTGTGAAAGGGCCAGTTGTAGTGGTTAGGCTTTGGTGGGTGAGTAACAGCAAATCTTATTGAACTTTTCCTTTTTTTTCAGATTTTGTGTAGGGGGCTCGTTGTCCTCACGCCCTTGAGTTCTGCTCCAGGTCAAGCGAAGCCCCATGGAACTGGCCCTAAGGGCGGCGGCGGCCATGGACCAGCGCCCCTTCAGCGTCGAGAACGTGGTTTATTTTGAGGTGAATCTCCCTGTTTTTCTTGAAAAGCGGGGGGCTGGTTTGTAGCGAGGCTTAAAACCCCGGGTTGTGCCTGAGTGTGGGGCTGATTTCAACCTCAGGGGCTGCGACTCCGTCCTCAGGGGCTCCGACTCACAGCCCTGGCAGCACCGTCAGCGCGCCAGGCTTGGCATTCTCTTGTATTTTGAAGGGTTTCTTACGGATCGGCAGCAGCCGGGGATATTTAGCAGCTGTGTATTGGTGGTGGAATCCATGTGGTGAAAAGATCTTTGGGGTAAAGAGGTGAATAGGTGGTTTGGTTTTTTTTTCACCTCGAGAATGTTTCTTGTTGCCTTGTACCTGTAAAAAGATGTTCAAATCGTTAAGGTGTTCAAATCATTTCATAAAATTACCCCCTAGACAGGAATATGTTTTGTGGTTGGTTTGGGTTTTTTTATAAGAGTCCTTTCAGCCTGCTCTCCAGGTGGAAATGGGCAATGCAAAGGCATTACAATGATAGATTTGCTAAATATGTTGCCGAGGTCTATATTAGTGGCTTTTCCTGAAGCGGGGAAAAGACGTCCTGTTTAATTCTTGTTTGCATTTCAAATTCTCTGTGAAATGGATTAAGCAGAGAGGGCTTCTTTTTGTGGGTCTGCCCTTGGGAGGAGAGCGCCTTTAGGAAAAGGCTTTTCTGGAGGGGACAGAGAACTTAATTGCTGATGGCTCTAAAAGCGCGCCCTGTTTGGGTGCTTTGAATTTTCCAGTGTGGGAAAAGCCGCAGAAGTGTGTATTTCTGTCCAGCTGCAGAGAAATGGGTAATACTGAGCCCTACAATAGCTTGGTTGGTTTTTTTTCCCCTGTGTGATGACTGGTGTGGAGGGAGTTTGTACCAAAGAGTCAACTTCTGATTGTGGGCAGCCCCTGTTTTAGGAAGTGTTGCACAGATTGCTTATCGATGCAACTGCTGCCGCGACTCCCGCACTCCCTGCTGCTGTCAAGCTTTTATTACTTGTTCTGAAAAGCTCTCGAAATACGTGCTGAGCTGCGCGGCTCCCCCGAGCCAGGTGTCCACGGCCACTGCCTCCTCGGCTCCTGTTGGCCATGGCTGACTATTTTCAGCAGGATTCGAGTATGTCTGTGTGCTCCTCCTTCCCTTTTAGCCATCTGTTATTTGAGTTTGGGACTCGGAGGCCTTACTGTCTTCCTGCACTCTGTTTTTTATCACTGTTGACAGTTCTGGATTCACCAATAACAGTACTCAGCGCTTACATCTGGAACGCCCTGAAAACAATGAACTCATTAATCCAGGGCCAAAGGTTTAGAAATAAATGGAACAAGGTCAAGCCTTGGGATCTTTAGTAACGTGATTCGGAGCCTCTCACCTGGCTTCTTGGTGGAGCTGGCACAGAGGTCGGTGATAATCCAAAACTGCAGAGCGAGCTGGGTGCCCGTGGAAGGGGAACTGCACTCTCAAGTGGCAATACTTGGTGTCTCGTTGCCTGTGGGAGGGAAAGGGACGTCAAGAGTCAACCTAAAGGAACTTCTCACCTTCAGAGGTCGCACTCTGGAGGTGACGGTTAATTGAGGGGAGTCGTGGAAGCGTGCCTTACTGAGCAACATGCTGCTGCCGGCCCAAGACTAAATGTCTCCAAAGTTTGGGGTTGGTTTAAGTGCTCTTTGGTTCTTAGCTGGATGTCACTCTTCCAAGCACCTCTTGCCCTGTCTGGAGGGGTTTGCTGCTGCCTCCTGCATTGGGCCGAGGGGACCGGCAGCCTTCAGGACAGGGACTTTCTCAAGTGCAGAGGTTAAACCTGGTGTGTGCTGCTTAAAAACTGCTCTGGGTGTTAGTGCGGCGGTCACGGTGAGAAATGTGTTGGCTTAGGGGAGCCTGAGATTTGCATTCCTCTTAAGTGCGGGGGATTTTGGGGAGCCTGGGTGGTACAATCCCCTTCCTGCTCCCAGATTCCTGTCACTGACCCGTCAGCGGGGTGTTAGCAGAGCTGATGCCCGCAGCGGCTGAGGGTCGGCATGATCCCGGCATCGCCGGAGCTCTGGAGCCAAGGAATGGGAGCGTGGCCCATTTCCATCACAGCTTGTGAGGGAAATAGTGCGGTTTGATATAGCCGGGGTGCGTAAACGGGGATTCCTCTTTGCACATGTGCTTACAGGGTGCGCACACGTGTGTTACGTGGAGTGTTTCTTAATGCCTGCGAAGATTTACGAGATTGGTTAATGAGCGTTGCTTTGCTGTGCAAGTGCAAAGTGTTATTTTCATGGAGAAACCAGCTCGGATGTTCCGTTTAGGCATTCTGCCTTTAAAAAAAGAAAAATATTTTAAAGCTTTCCTTGCAGGCAGAATGACATCTGCTTTTGAGGATTGTTTCTTTCCCTGCAGGGTGGGAAAATCTACAGCCTCGCTAAGGCCGCAGAGGAAGAAAACTTGTCAGTTTCCTGGAGCAAACTGCAGTTTGGAGAGGGGGGTGGTTTGCCAGAGCGCCTTTTAGCACCTCGTCGGGCACATTTCTTTTCCCTGGGGGCTGAGGTTTAACACGGCCTTTTCATTTGCCTAGCTTTTGGTTGTATGAATTAATGGGTGTTTCAATGGGAACCACAAGACCTAATTTCTCAGTCGCCATCTTAAAAATTGTGCAGGGACGGAAGTGGGACAGGGAGGTGACCGGAGTGAAACGCTGAAGGCTGTTAAGGCTGGAATAAGGAATGGCGGGGCTTGTTCTGGTCACACACTATGACAATAAAAGGCCACGAGTTCCTCGTGGAGGTAAAGAACCGACAATCTGGGAGGGCGTTCAGGGATTTGCCTCATCGAAGGGTTTCCAGGGGAATATGGGGGTCACTCTCCATCTCATTCCTGGTGAGCTGCCTGCCTGTTAAGACCATTATTACTTTATAATCACGGAGGGAGGCCCTGAATTCAGGTTTGGGAAGCCATTAGCTAATTTTGTGGTTAATGCTTTTTTTTTTTTCAGAGTGAGTCTGTGAATCGGTTCTCTGTGCTGAAGGTGAGACACGTCCTTCCCTCTGCTTTGGCAATGGCCGCTTTCCTTGGGCACAGGGACCACACAGCCCTCTGCACGTTTCTCGGTAAGTAAATTGTGGCTGTGCCGCCTTCCTGCCCGGCCTGGGGAGCTTGTCCTTTACTGAGTGAGAAAGCAAGTTTTTCCCTGGAAGAAATAAAGAGATTTAAAAATCTCTGTCCTTCTGTGCAGCAGTGCCGTCCCAATGCGGCCTCGGGAGAGGCACCTTTCCTCCAGCGCTGGAACCATGGCAGGGAAGGGACCTGCTATATCGTTAGGTGGACGAATTTCATCGTTCTTTGGCAAGAAACGAATGTGGTGACAATGGTGACCTGGTCCAGCCAGCCTTGGTGATCAGTCCGCTCCTCCCTTTCCCTGTGGGAAGGCTCCGAGGATCTCCTGGGCTGTAGGAAAGGGGAGGCAGTAAGGATGCTGTGCTGGGGAGCTTTGACTGCCTTTGCTGTCTTCCAGATGGAGAGATGGTTCCGCAGCACTTGGGAGCTCACCTTCCCCAAACGCTGAGTTTGCCATTTGTTATCCACAAACGACGTGTTTTTCCGTGCAGGAAATGGATTTTTCAGAAATTCCAGCGTGTTATGGAAAGAAAACGCTCCTGGAGTTTTTAATGCAGGTCATTCTTTTTTGGTGTCGCTGTTAAAACGTGACGTCTGTAACTTTGAAACGAATATTTGTATGCATCTGTCAATGGGTACAATTCACGTAGCCGCTCAAAGGAGAAGGGATCTTAACCGCATTTCTGATTTTAGGCTGTATCGTGATAATGCCGGGGATTGATGTCGCGCTGGAGATTTTTCTCCAGTTTCCACCTTTTGCCACTAAATGAGCGGCAGAGATTTCCCAGCTAGACAGGCAGTGAGCTCTACGCAGGAATGTGAGCGCGGATCCAACGTTGACGGTAATTAAACTACGTTGTTCAGAGGTTCCTACCTTTTAATGAAAGTCTGGAAAAGTGAAAAAGGAGGTGCCTTTCTCCTTTGGGATTGCTGTTGTGGCAGAGGGGATGGAAACAACCCACGGGGGTTTTGCTCCGCTCCTGGCTTTGGCTTGGAAAAAGCCCTGAACGGTTTGATCCCTGTGGGGCCAACTCTGAGCAGGGTGAGGGGCAGCTGTGCCAGGAGATCCAGAGGGTCCATCTCCACAGCTTCCGTGTCCAGTGAGCAGTTTCCCCGAAAGGAGGGAAATTCTGGGAGAATGGGGAGCGGTGTGTGATGATGAGGGCGGCGAGGAAGGCTAAAGGATGATCTCGATGATTTTAACTTGTGCTGTTTTTTCTATACATCTTTTGGGCAGAATGGATGGGGACTTTGGGTTTAGCCGAAGAAGGATAACCCTAAAATCAGCGTTGGGCCGTGAGTTCCGGCCCAGCGGTCAGAATAACCGCAAACCCTGGGGAAAGGGGGCTGAGGAGCGGGTGCACGGTTGGTTCGGCACCGGGGCTCTGCCAGTCCTTGCTGTTGCTGTTGACCTGCTCCCCATGGCTTGGCCAGTTCTCCCACTGCCCCGCAGCGCTGCAGAGGGTAACAGAGGGGTTATTTTGGCTGGAGTATACCCCCGTGCTTGCCAGAAATGGCCAGTGCTAGCCCAGGCTGGGCTTGCCACTCAGGCTGACCTCATGATGCCGGTTGCCGGCCTCCCACGTTCTACACAACATTCCAACGGTGGTCTTGGCCCACCGTCGCAGCTCTTCTGCTGCTGGCTGTCGGTCTCAGAGTGAACCTCGCCAGTTTGCTCAGCGTTTGAGGAAGGAAGTGGCAATTTTCTTGCCCGATGGGGCGCAAAAGGGCTCACGTGGTGGAACGGTAATGCTGTTGGTGGCGAGAAGGGGCTGTGGGAGTTGTTAGAGGGCAGTTGGTGACGCTGTGCTGGGAAATAACTGCCGTACCTGACACGTCCCCTCCTTCGAAGCGGGTGCGTGCTAGCGTGCTGTTCCCAGCTCTCCTTCCTCACCTCCTCTGCCTTAACAATTTCAGACACGTCAACGTCGGCAGTGAATTTCAGGCCGAGATCCCAGACCTCCAGGACAGATCCCGGTTGGAGGAGGAGGAGGAGGGAGCATCGCTAGTGTGGAAGCCCTGGGGAGACATCGCAACGAACCCGGAAACACAGGACAGAGGTTTCTCTTAACGCTTTTCTTCCCAGGTCCCCCCCGAGATACTAAGGGTCGAAAACTGCACGTTTTCACAGCAGCTGTTTGTCCGTTGGGACCCTCTCCCTCTTTTCCTTGACAGCATTCGTGGCTGGTAGCACCCGAGGGTGGCTCAGATCTGGTGGGACAGTGAACAGATAACAACCGGTGGTGCTCTGAGTCGCGTCCTCTGGGAGAGACGGTCAGGGGCGTTTGTAGCTGTCCCACGTCAGCTGCAGCGACCTCGGGAGAGGGGAGATCTGTCTCTGGAGCTACCGGTCCCAAAGCTGCTCTGAAGGGAGAGAGCGTGATACCGGATAACCTGCCTTTTTTTCGGTGCCTTTTCTGGGTCTCCAGTCTGTCTGCTCTGTTTGCCCTCTGCCTTGTATCGCACTTTTTCTCCTTTCTTGACGAAAACTGACTTTCTGTTGGTTTTTGTTGCATTTCTAGTGACAAATCTGCTCAACTTCGCCTGCTCCAATGTCATGCCGGGGGGAAGAGCCAACCTGGAGCATGCCTTGCACCGCCTGCATGAAGCTCTGGTAAGAAGCAGCTCTTTTCGAATTCCTACTGGACTAGGAAATATTCTCATCAACTGCCGTGGGCGGAGGTGACCCCGACACGCTGTTGCTGAGCGTCGACTGAGTACCATCTTCCCACAGTGGGCTGAAGAGTTGATCTTTTGGCCCCTGCTGAGGGGGAATCTAAGTCTTGTTCTCTGAACTCCTGCAGGAGGGTCTGGAGATGTTGCAGTCTGGGGCACCCCAGCGACCTGAATCCCATCCCCTGGCTGATTATCATTACGCAGGTAAACTGGAAGCAGAGCTTGTTGCTTCTCCGGGAATGCGAGCGGGTACTGCCGTTCCCTTTGTTCTGATTGAAAGAAGTGATTTTTAGAAACATGCGAGCAGCGGTTCGTGTTCTTTGGGGCAGGGAAATAGTCTTTTTAATCTGTTCTGGGGGCCTTTTGGCACGGGGAATGCCTCGTCCCTGTGTTCTAGCCTGCTGCTGTCCCTTGCGGTGACACCCCACGCCGCCCAACGCTCCTCCTTTCCCTCGCGCCCTGGCTTTACTGCGTGCAGGGCTTGCTCTGCTGGCAGCCATAACTGCTCGTGCTAACAAACTGCCTGCGGTGTTGGCTAATTGCTTTCCGAAGGAGGAGACATGTGGACGCGTGACGAATACATCGTGCGCGTTTCCGTGAGGTTGCAAGGGGTCTAATCGTTTGCACGTGGCTGTTTCTTCCCAGGCTCAGACACTTGGACGCCCCTCGAGGAGCAGTTGTTTAAAGAGGCTTTTTATGTGCATAAGAAGAATTTCCACCTGATCCAGAAGAAGGTAAAGCCGTTAGACCGAGGCGGGTCACGTGTTGGTAGCGTGGAGGGGAGTTTTAACCCAGAAAAGTCGTCTTTTGAATGGTGCATTGGAATCCTGTCCTTGGGATGCTGCTTCATGCTAAAAAGATACCAGTACAAGACATAATTGGCTCTAATGTCTACCGAATTTGCCCGAATATCAACCGAATATTTAATCTCTCCAGTACAAAATACAGGAAATACTAGAAGAAAACTGACACGTTCCGCTGACCATCGGCATGAAACGTACAGTTCTGCCCTCCCAAGGCTTCTTTACGGCCCTTTCAGAAGAAGGGGGCTCGTTTTCGGCCTGATCTCACCCGTGCATTGTGCTGTGGGAACCGCAGACACAGGGGAGGACAAACAGCGCTGGATAGATCCATCCTGGGTCTGTGCCTTCAGCGTTTTCCTGCGGTATTTCCCTCATCGATCGCTTCTGGTTTTCTCCCGACAGATTCAGACGAAGACCGTGGCCCAGTGCGTGGAATATTACTACACCTGGAAAAAACACGTCAGGTTTGGCGCCACCCGACCAGGATGGACAGCCAAAAGGCTGCAGCGAGGCACAGATGAGGTGGAGGAGGCTGAAGAGAAGGTAGGAAAACTGCTGGGGTGGGTGCGAGATGCTGCTCCTCCATGGACGCATTGTCCCGGGCTCTGGGAAACGATCCCCTTTGCATTAAACTTGCTGCTGCTGATTTTTGGGGATGTTCTGTAACGTCCCAGTACTCCGTCAAAGGAACTGTTGGTGACCCACCTCTGCGCGGGTGTTGCCAAAACCTTCCTTGCCAGGAAATGGGACTTTGGCTCACAGAAACACATATTATTTAGGGTTTTTTTTGGTGGTAGACACCGGGTAACCATGTCCCTTCAGTGCTCAGTAATTCTACGTTTTAAACCCATTTTACAGACTTTTGTGGAGGAAAGTGCTGTTCCGCTGAGGACGGTAGAAATAATACGGTTTTTCTTTCACCATCTGTCTTTGCACCCCATCCTCCCCGTCGAGTTTCAGCATTTTTTGGGCTGTTTTAGTGTTCGGAGGAGCTCACTGGGGCAGGCTGGGGCAGATAGAACGCGTTCCACCCAGCACACAAATAAACCCCTCAGTGTCTGGGCCGTCTGGGGATGTTTCCAGCCAGTTTTTCACTTTAGCTGTCCCCCTTGCTGAGGAGAAGGAGAAATGAGCACAGGTTGTCTTCTTTACAGGCTGGTTGCAGCCCGAATAAGAGGCGCCGGCTCGGGTCCACCAAGAAGCAGAAGAGCAGCGAAAAGACACCCCGTGGCACAGGCAGTCCCTCCCGCCATCCCAGGGACGCTCCGTGCGGGGCTGGAGGCGCAGGCGATGTGGCTGGGTTTCCCTGCGGGCAGTGTGGTGTGGAAGGTGAGCCGCTCGTTTTTTCTTCTCGAAACCTGCTAATCTGGGCTCAAACCGATGGAGACTCGGCATTTCCATCCTCTTCCCATCTCCTCCGCACTCGGGGCTCCTCCGTCTCCCGCTGACTGCAGCCATGAGGGTCTCTCTCTCTCTCTCTCCCTTTGAAGGCCCTTTCCTCCCATTACAGGCCTGGGGCGGTTCATCTCCTCGGGCGAGAATCCCAGCGTTTCTCGGGTTTTTTTGGCTGAGAAAAAGGTTCCACTGAAGTTCCTTCTTGCGGTTTGCGGCCCGAGGGCTCCTGCGCTACGGTCGCTTGTGCCACGCAGAGCCACTTGAGTTTCAGTCTGACCCGATTTTAAGCCGTCTCGCCGTTACTTCTCTTATTTTAATCCCTAATGATCTGCCGTGTTTAACCACCGAGGTCCCACCCACCCGGGGGTACTGGCACAAGCTGTATGGCACCACGCAGCAAAACAGACCAGAAGCTCACAAAAGTAGAAATAATGAAATGTCATCTAATGATTATTTTTTTTTAAAAAAAAAAAAAAAGGAATTCAAAATCCCTGTTTGTTTTCTCCCTTCCAGGGTGTTTGGGACAGTCAACGGGAGGAATGCGCACGTGAAATACCATCGCCTGCAGGAGGATCGGAAGGCCCCAGAGGAGTCTTTAAAGGGCGGCGAAGCCGGCAGAAGCCCAGAGGGTGACCGCCTCTAGTTGGCAACTGGGCAACTGCCGGTTCAGCCCGGCAACCAGGTCCCTTTCCTGCTCTGGGAAAACCCACCCACCATCTCTCGCCTCCGGCAGCACCTGAGCTCTGCGGAGGGTCCACCACCACGAGGTCGCCCCCACTCACGAAAGACCCACAAGATGAGAATGGCAGAGAAAGAGTTATCATATTTAATAGTGTTTCCCCCTTAGGCAATAGTCCCGTGTAGGTTTTAGGTCTTAGCTAGCCATCCTTTAGGTCTTAGTTTTAGGCTTTAGTGTTCTTCTGATAGGAGTGAGGTTTGTTGTTCTGGTACGAGTCAGGATGTTTATCTTGTTATAGGAGTAAGTGGGGGGGGTTATGTGTTGTTGTCCTTAATTTATTACATTGGGTTGTTGAACGTTCCAGTCCTGGGGCTGCTCTTGCTGGGTTTGTGCTGTAAATAACTGAAGCCGTCCAAACCCGTTCCACACGGTTGGTGGTGCAAAGTGAAGGAGAACCTGGGTCCGCGCCGCGTGGTGCTGTTCCCTGGTTGGTTTTCCCACTGGAAAGCACTGTGGCACCACCGTGGCAGAGCCGGCAGCAGGATTGGGGCGGGTGAAGGCGTTGGATGGCCGCGAAGCCTCTCGGTTATCCGCCAGAGTCGGCGTTGGCCTTTCGTGCTGCACTGTAGCGCCCATCGGTGTTTGATTGCACAAATAACGCGGCTTTCGGCAGTGAAAATGGCAGTTGGATTAGTCCAGGGAACGACATTGGAGTTTTCCCTGACCGGATGGCTGCAAAGGTTTTTGTCATCATAGTGAGTTTTGTTCGAATGTCTTAAGAGTCTCGCTATCAAGCAATTATCTCAATCTTATGTATTAGTGATACGGGATAGAAAATGAGGCTCATCCAAGTACAGAAAGACTTGGATAAGTCTCAAAGGGGGGAATTGTTGTAGTAAAACGGACATCAACTAGGAAAATTAAATGTCATTGAAGCAACAAAGGAAACCTGCTGCTGCTCAAGTCCTCTCTACTGCCCCAACGCCATTTCTTGACCTCATCTTCACATAGAGAAATAGTTACTGGACACGATTTATCTATGGTTCAGTTAAGGAACTACCCAGCAGGCGATGGAGCACTGTTGAGAAGCAGGGGGTTCCTGTCGAGAGAGCCATGAACTGTAGGCCTGGTCAGCAAACCCCGAAAACCACTCGGAAGTGCCAAGATGAGAGGAAAAGCAGGTAAAAGGGAGTTCCGGCAGGGGGAGATGGTGACCACCCACTCATTGACCACCTCCCCAAACGGTACCACCTACTCAAAAGAAGGAAAAAAAAGACAGAGTCTGCGCACTCCTTTACGTGGGAAGCAAAGAAATCTCGACCAGTCATTAGAGGGAATGACAGGGAATATGTATTAATTGTTCGAATATGTAATAATCAATGAATGAAAGTGGAGATTTTTGGAACTAAGGTGTGAGCGCTCCTGTTTTGGGACAAGCAGCCCATTTCTGCGCATTAATGGCATAAACTTAGAAATACCTCTGCTCTGTGTGTGTGACAAAACGGGAAAAAGGGCTTCACTGAGAGGTTCAAATTAACAATTTCTTTGGACTTCTCTCACAGGTCCAATACGTCACTATTGCAAGTTCTGTGTGTGCGATGGCGATTACACTATTGCGGTTTAGAAGCAACTAGCGGGATCCACTATTGCGAGCTACAAATGCCCCCGACAAGTAGCAACACAAACCACGAGGGCGCTAGATATTAATGCCTTAGAAGAGGGCACCAGTCACAAACTCAATCGCATGCCCTATACCGTACGGATGTTTCTTAGTCACTTACCCTCTCTCTCTCAGGTGAGGTCGCTCCATCCCGGGGAAGTTACCCTGTACAGCGTCCTGGATGGGGGGGACGGATCTCCTAGGGGCCAGCTGTATCCTTGGAGGATTCCCCATTTGTCTCCCCAGACCCTGCGGTTTATATTTCCTGACTCGGTGAGGGTGCAGGATTATGCCCGAGTGGATTACACTGTCTGGGATATTTCCCTCTGGTGGTGCCATAGCGAAGTCTCTGTTGCCAGTTTGTGATGTCCGGCGCTCAACGTCACGGGAAGAGTGGTGGGATGGGACTCGGGGCATTTTGATTGTTAAGGGCCATTTGGTTTTGGTTGTTCTGCGCCATCTTGAGATAAGCCCGGGCTGAGCTGTTTTGCAGCTCCCCCCAAGTTCTCTCTGCACAGCCAAGGCACAGCGGGGATGGAGCTGAGTGGGATGGCAGCTCCCTGCCTCTCACCTCTGGTGCTCCGAAACCGGCTTGGCTGGCTGCTCCCACACAGGGAGGCGTGTGCATCACGAAGCCCGCACTAAAGCGGGGTGGGGGCAGTTGGTTAGCAAAGCCAAAGTGGTTATTAATGGTGGTTAATGGCACACTAATTACGCCCGTGTAATGCGGAAGCTCAGATGCCCCCTAACCACCCCACCCCCGCCCCGGTGCTTCTCTAGCCAGGCGAGCGCTGGGCGTCCCCCCCGCAGGAGAGGAGCGCAGCTCCGGGGTGGGTGGAAGGGCGTCACCCTCTTGTGGTTCGCTCCAGGTAAACGAACTGCAAAACTTAACCAGCGCGGCAGTCATTGTGCCACGAGACCAAACCCCAGACGAGAAGGAGGAGGTCATCGTTAAAATCATTGGGCATTTCTTTGCCAGTCAGGTACGGTTTGGCCGTGGTGTTACCCGATATTCCCCGGCCGCTTTCATCCACCGAGGAAAGGTGTGGGGCTTGCTGAGCCCAGCAGCACCCGAGCGACCTGCTGCTCTTCTTTTGGGTGGTCTCTGTGCCCCCAAGAGGCACTGAAGGTGTTTCGGTAGCTTCCCCCCAGCTGTGCAAGTGCTGAAATTGAAGATTGGCTCGATTGAGCTAAAAATGGGTGTTCTGGAGGCCGTGCAGAGCAGCGCCCAGGGTGTGAATGGACCCCTCTGTGCAGGCAAAGCCACCTGCATCCCACCTGGGTGCATCTTCCATAACTGCACAGCGCCAGATGAGGGAAATGCTCCAGCAGGTGAAGCAGCAGGAGCAGAAACACGCTCCGGGAGCCCCGGCCTCGCAGCACAGCAAGGGAGGCTCCCGCCGTGCCGCCCAGCACCGCCCGATGAATGTAACCCCGCCGCTGGACATCCCCCCCTCCCAAATCCTCCTCCCCCACCCCCAGCAGGTCAGGGGAGCAAACCAAAGACCCCCCCAAACACACAGCCCCCCATTCCCAGCGGCGCTGCGAGGATGCACAGCCGAGGGGTACGGGGAGGGCTCTCTCCATCCCACAGCCTCCCCCTTCCTCCTCCCTCGCCTCCCGACGCTCTCCCTTTAGTTGGACTAACGTGGGCAGGTTTGGGTACCTCAGCACCTCACGCTTGTGTCTCCCTTTTAGAGATTTTGTATGCCTTGGAAACCTGAGAGTTGGAGGGTTTTTTTATTAATTTTCTAATAAAAAAAGAAACGAGTTGGACAAAACGATGGGGATAGGCAGCACTGTGGTCATTCTCTCCGGGGCGTTGTGGAGGAAGGCTGCCAGTCTTCCTCCCAGTGTACTTTTCCCCGTTGGCTCCAGACTGCTGCTGGGGCTGAGCTCTGAGCCGCCAGAGCGGTTCTCAGCAGACGGTCACTCGGCGCAGACAATGAGGCCCTGAATAGCCCTTCCTGTGCTCTTGATGGCTCCGGACGGCTCTGCTCCTCTGCTGCTTCTAAGGTGGGGCTGCCCCAGTGCCCTCACTCAGGAGCCTTTTGTCTGTGCAGGTCTCACTTGTGACAGGGGGTGGGGGTGTTGCCAAACTAACTGCTGTGTTGCGATGTGGGAGTGGGTGTTCCTGCCCGTGTCAGTGCCAGAGCTCTTCCGTAGGCTCCTTCTGCCAGCGGAGAGCCAGGGGCCGCTCCTTCAGGAGAGAGCTTGTTTAAAAAGAGAAGAAATAAAAAAAAAAAAGGGAGGGGGGGAAAGGGAAAAAAAAAAAGTGGAAAAAAAAAGGGGGGGGAAAGAAAAAAGGGGAGAAAAGTAAAAAAAGAGAAAAGTGAAAACGGGGGAAAAGGGGGAAACAGAGAAAAAAGGGGGAAAAGGAAAAAAAAAAGGGAAAAAACAAAGGGGAAAAAGAGGAAAACAGTAAAAAAAGAGAAAAAGTAAAACGGGGGAACGGGAAACAGAAAAAGGGGGGAAAAGAAAAAAAAAAAAGGGAAAAAGGAAAAAGGGGAAAAGAGAAAAGGGGGAAAAGAAGTGAAAAAAAGGAGAAAAAAAATATGGGGAAAAGGGGAAACAGAAAAAAGGGGGAAAAAGCAAAAAAAAAGGGAAAAAGAAAAAAAGGGGAAAAAGAGAATAAAGGAGGGGGAAGCAAAAAACAAAAGGGAGAAAGAAGAAAACCCCCACATATTAAAAAAGAATGGTAGAAAGGAAAAACCAAACAAACCAAGGAAGGAAAGTGGGAACAGCCGCCGGGCAGGAGGAGGGACAGGAGCCGGGGGGTCGGGGCGTGGGGGGAGGTGGCGGTGCCAGCGCCGGCCCCGGGGGCTGCGACACCACGTTTTTGTCCTCTACTGCAAAGTGTTCTGTGAAAAAAACAACCAAATCCCACCCAACGACAACATCAAAACCCAAAGAGAAATCTCTCCAGCTCACAGGAGCCTGAGCTCGCTCTCCGTTGCTCTCTTTCCAGTGTCTCGGGGGGGTCACGGCCGAGCTGAGATTGGGGGGAGTGGTGGTGGGAGTTTGCCCCATGGCTGTGATGGGGGGAGAAGGGGTGGGTGGGGAGTGGGGGACGTGCTGTGGGGTTTTTTTGGGGTGGTGTTTTTTTGCCAGGCGTCGCTTTACCCAGTGGCTCGGGGAGGTGTTGGCATCAGGAAGCCTGTGCTAAAGCGGGGTGGGGGCCTCGCCGCAGTTGGTTAGCAGAGCCAAAGTGGTTATTAATGGTTATTAACAGCACAGTAATTAGGCCCGTGTAATGGGGAAGCTCAGATGCCCCCTAACCAACCCCCCCCCGGTGCTTCTCTAGCCAGGCGAGCGCTGGGCGTCCCCCCCGCAGGAGAGGAGCGCACCTCCGGGGTGGGTGGAAGGGCGTCACCCAACGGGGAGAGGACCAAGATGGGGCTTGGGTGTCCCTTGGGGTGGCGGGTTAGGGCTGTTGGGGGCTGCCATGACGAGGGACACCCCCACGCCTTTCTCCATGGCTCCCACAGCTCTGATCCCTCCCACCCATCCAGTGCCACCAGAGAGGCGGTGTCCCCCCTCCCGGGGCGGGCAGGGGCTGTGCCACCCCATCTAACACCTCAATGCACCAAAGCACCTCACTGGGGGAGGGACCCTGTGCCTGGTAGCCCCGTGCGCCCCAGCACTGTAAGGATGGGGCTGAGCCCCCACCACGGCCACCCTGTGCAAACCAAAGACCCCCCAAACACACCCCACTCCCCCCATTCCCCGCGGCGCTGCGAGGATGCACAGCCGAGGGGTACGGGGAGGGCTCTCTCCATCCCACAGCCTCCCCCTTCCTCCTCCCTCGCCTCCCGACGCTATCCCTTTCGTTGGACTAACACAGGCAGAGAGAGAGAGAAAGAGAGGTTTTATTATTCTTTTTTTTTTAATTTTTTATTTTTTATTTCCAAAAAGCCACCGGGTTTTCATCCCAGGCATGGCCAGAGGAGCTCGCCCAGCGTTGAGGGGGGGAGGTTGGGCTGCGGCGCACAGCGCAGCGGCTCATCAGTTTTTAGAATTAATATAACACTAACGAAACTAAGGGTGATTTTTAAGTTTTGTAAGGATTTTAATTATTTATTTATTTATTTCATTTCAGAGGGGGCTGGGGCGGGAGGGGAACATTTGTTTCTTAGCAAAAGCCGGCTTTTCTAGAGGTTAAAGGAAACGCCGTGCTCGGCTGTAAATGCTCCCCTCCAGCGTCCTGGATGGGGGGGACGGATCTCCGAGGGGCCAGCTGTATCCTTGGAGGATTCCCCATTTGTCTCCCCAGACCCTGCGGTTTATATTTCCTGACTCGGTGAGGGTGCAGGATTATGCCCGAGTGGATTACACTGTCTGGGATATTTCCCTCTGGTGGTGCCATAGCGAAGTCTCTGTTGCCAATTTGTGACGTCCGGTGCTCAACGTCCCACTGGGTCGGGCACTGAGGGGGGCACAGCCCCAGCCGCGGGATGGCAGGAGGAACCACAGCACCAGGGATAGAGACCAACATTTTATTTCTTTAACGTTTCCCATGGGGTCACCAAAGGGTTGCGTGGCTGCACCGCAGCTGGTGCCAGGAGGGACTCCAACGTCCCCCCCGCAGCTCACCTGGCTCCGCTCGTGATGCTTTTGATGGGGCTCAGCGCGGTCTCTTCTGTGCTACGGACCAAGCGGCTCCAGGTAGGCGACTGCTGCACCGCACTGTGCCGCAGCGTGGGGTGGTGTGGGGGGCTGCGGCACGGGGCTGGGAGCTGCTCCTGTCTCACCCAGCTCCCAGGGTCCTGCAGAGGGACTGGAAGAAGCCGAATCAAGGGATAACGGATGCAAGAGCCCACGCGCAGGAGCAGAGAGGTGAGTGGCCCTGGCACCGAGCACCGTGCAAACAGCCCACACCCCACGGCAGCCCTGAGCCGGGGCTGTGCCAGGGGCTGCCGGCCGCTCACTCCGTCCCCTCCCTCAGCAGCTTCTCGGCTAGCGGATGAAGGATGGGAGCTCAAGTCGACACAGGAGAAGCAGGGAGTGTGGGGGAGACCCCCAGATCCTGCCCCAGACCCTCAGCCCGTGCCCTGCCCTGCCTGCGCTGGGCAGCCCTGCCCGCCTGCTGAGGAGGGGGTGCTGCCCGCGGGCTCCAGCGGAGGAGACGGTGTGCAGCGGGTCTCTTCTCTCTCCTCCTCTGCAGGGCAACCGAGGAGGCAGCGAGGAGGGAGCACCAGGCCCCACAGGACCCACTGGGCTCCCTGCCAACCATATACCATCTGAGCAGTGATGCTTCTCTCTACCCCCTGCCCCCCCCCACCAAGCCCCCAGGTCCCCCTGCCCTCCTCTGCCGCCTATAGGTCCTATCAGTGGGGACAGCTCCTTCTGGTCCAGGCACCCCCCGGGCTCCTGGGCCCCCCGAGGGCCACCGCAAGAGCCCCTGCAGCCTGTGCTCGCTGGCCAACTGGGAGGACTGCAGCAGCCTGTTGAGGAGCAGCTCCTCTTCCCACAGCTCCCTCTACCACTTCCTGGAGCCCTGGCCCAGTGCAGCAACAGAGCCAGTGGTGCTCACACACTCAGGACAACCCCGCTCTCCCATGGCTGCTGGTGGGGCAGTGGGGAAACGGGCTGGTCCTCAGCCAGGAGCTGCCAGCAGGGACCGAGAAAGAGTGGGTTCCCAGGTAGGGGATGGACAGGACACAGAGGCCCACGGACAAGCACCTGTCCCCCGGAAGGCCCCCAGCCATGGACATGGACCAGGTGGAGCGGGTGCTGGAGATCACCCGCACTTTCCAGGCCTTGAAGGCAAAGACGGAGGAGTCCTGCAAGACCACGGGCAGGGAGTGTGGCCAGGCAGACCCAGGGCTGTGCAGGACAGGAAGGTGCCCGCGGCAGGGCTGCGCCTGGCTGTGGGGCTACTTGAAGGGCTGGTGGAGATGCCACTAGCCGTGTCTGCTTCTGCCAGCCCTGCAAGCGGTGACAGCACCAGGCCCAGAAGACCAACAGTGCCCCGAATACTGAGCAGCTGTGGGGTGTGGGGCCAGGAACCCCTCTGGGGTACCCCCTATGTGAAACGTTAAAGAAATAAAATGTTTGTCTCTAGCCCTCGTGCTGTCCTTCCTCCTCCCGTCCCACGGCTGCGGGTGCTCCCCCGAGGGAGCAGGCTGCAATCAGCAAGCACTGTGTGTTGAGCTCCCCTGCTCACAGCCATGCTCCGCCTGAAGGCGGCGAGGCAGGAGCAGTCTCCAGCCAACTTGGGCGCAAAAAGGTTCATCTGACTCAGTGGGTGAGGAAGGGCCCGTTTCAACTCTGTACCTCTGGCATTCTCAGGTCGGAGGATTTGATGGAGCCAACTGAGAGCGGCAGCATACGCTGCGGGGCTCTGAGCTGCTGCGTGGTGCCAGGTCTATCCAACGTCAGGCAGTACGTTCCCAGGAGACTTCACTGCTAACAACTCTTCCGAGGAAGTGGGGCCGTTTCTGTTGTCGTAGCCTGCCTGGAGAAACAGCCCCACGGAGCTAAGAGTCTGCTGAGCAGCAAGGAAGCAGAGTCGCTGACTCTCAACCAAGGACTGAAATACAGCAACTCACTCTATTGCCTTCCCCCTTCGCCCGCTGCCTCCCACAGTCTAGAAGAAAAGAACCAGGGAGCTCCAAAGGAGGGGACCCCTCCCCCACTCCCCCAAATCTGCCCAACAGCTCCAAAGCTCCCTCAAGACACGGGACTCCTCCCACACACCTCCACTCCCCACACCGCAACCCTCACCCTCCCCCAACGCTCCAAAAAGCAGCAGTCCTTAGGGCAGACTCCTTAAGCTGACTCCACAGCTACGGCTCCCCGTCGGCTCCGGGGGAGACAAGGGGGCCCCGGGGCTCTCCGTGGGCTTTAAGGGGGTCCCAGGGCTGCCCACGGGCTCCCAGCAATGCCCGTGCCCACCACCCACCCCCGCTTCAGGGGGCCCAGCGCTGACACCCCCCGACCCATCTCGGGGGTACCTGGGGGGACTCGGCCGTGGGCTGGAGGCGGGCGAAGGGGGCACGGCCGGGCTGACCTGCCGGGGGGAGCTGAGAGCGGAGC
This sequence comes from Vanellus vanellus, assembly GCF_965231255.1. Taxonomy (NCBI): domain Eukaryota; kingdom Metazoa; phylum Chordata; class Aves; order Charadriiformes; family Charadriidae; genus Vanellus; species Vanellus vanellus. Next base: position 3,637,266 of record NW_028127296.1, on the reverse strand, counting down.
CAAGCGCCCGGCCAGGCCGGCCCCGGGCACCCTGCGCTGCGGCCGGGGCTGCCGCCACCTGCGGGGAGCGAGCGGGGGGTGAGGGGGCGGCAGCGGAGGACGGGGGGGGGGAGCTAAATCGGCCCTGTTCCCCCCGGGGACCCCCCACTCGGCTTTGCTCCCCCCCAAAAAGGCCCAGGCCGCCCCCCGAGTCCCCCAGCCCGGTCCCGACACCCCACAATCCCCCGAACTGGCCCTGGACACCTCCGCACCACCGCTCCTGCCGCCGCCGCTGCCGCCGCCGCCGCCCCGCCCGCCCACTCTCCTTCTCCCGCTCCTACTCTCCTTCTCCCGCTCCTGCTCTCCTCGGCCCCGGTCCCCCCCGTCTCTCCCGGTACCGACCGCCGACGCACACCGGAAACGTTCTCCTTCGCGTCCGCCCAACCGCGCACGCGCCGAAGGGCAAATCCGGGCCACGCCCCCCAGCGTCGCCGCGGCGAAAGCGGGCGAGAGGGGCGGGGCCGCGCCGAGGAGAACGAGGGGGCCGGGCCCCACCGCAGCCCCGCACCGGGCACTGCGAGTTCGAAACCATCCCTGCCCTCCCCAAAATCAGCCGGGACCGCCCGAAACCAGCCCAGCCTTCTCCAAAATGAGACGGACGTCCGCCTGCAGAGCTCCGCCAGCCCCCCCGACGGACATCACGGGGATGGGGGCAAAGAAAACAACCAGAAAGGTACTGAAAATAACGTGGAGACGGTGCTTAGAGATCCTTCCGAGAGGCAAAACACGGCCTTTGTTCTCATTTTTGAACACGGGGTTTCGCAGTGCTTCGCGGGCAGTGGTTATCCAGGGGCATCAGCTATCCCGGGAAGCGAACGTTCCCATCCCGTGTGGCAAAAGTCCACTCGCATGAATAACTTAGACAAAACCAGCCCACAAAAGGACAAGAGGCACCTTTGGTCACCTTTTGCTTGAAGCTTCGCTAAAACTGTATACTCAGATTAGCCCTGTCCTGCAGTTTCTTTCCCAGAGTTTTGCCCCAAACCCACGCTTCTAGCCCCGCTCCCCAAGCCCTCCCTCGGGGCCCACCGCCTTTCCCCAGCCCAGCCTGTCCTTAAAGCTTTTCTTTCCACACACAGCCCTTTCCACTCAGCTCCCTCCGGGGCCTCCTCTCTCACAGGCACCTCACAGCCCTGCAAACCTCCCTCTCACGAAAACCCATTCCCCCCTCGCTCCCCCCTCACGCAACACCTCTTCCCCTCACACACTCGCTCCCACACCCCCCACCATCCTCTCTTCCTCTCTCCTCCCCCTCCCCCCATCTTTCGCCCCCCCTTCCCCTCTCCTCCCATTCAAAATGCCGCCGCCCTTCCCTCCCCCTCTCGCCTTTTCCTGCCTCAGCCCCCGCCCCCCGCTCAGGTGACACCGCACACAGCCGCCATGAGGCGCGGCGGGGAGGGCCGGGGCTGTGAGAGGCGATGGCGGTGAGGGAATTTTCCTCTTTTTTCCTCTTCTTTTCATCTCCTCAGGCTTCGGGCAGCCCCGCGTGGGCGGCTGGAGATCCCCCCTTCCCCTTCCAGCAGTGGCCCCCCGCCTCCCTCCTCCCCACAGGCTCTCCTCAGGGAGAGCCCCCAAATCTGTCCCCCGGGCGGCTCCACAGCCTCCTGTGTGTCCGGGAATGGGGTTTCCCTCAGGGAGAGCCCCCAAATCCATCTCTGTCATTGCCCTACAGCCTCCTGCATGGCTGGGAGCAGTGATTCCCTCAGGGATAGATCCCCCCTCATCCCCAAACCTATCCCCAGGGTGGTCCCACAGCCTCCTGCATGGCTGGGAGCAGTGATTCCCTCAGGGATAGATCCCCCCTCATCCCCAAACCTATCCCCAGGGTGGTCCCACAGCCTCCTGCATGGCTGGGAGCAGTGTTTCCCTCAGGGAGAGCCCCCAAATCCATCCCCAGGGTGGTCCCACAGCCGCCTGTGTGGCCAGGAACGGCGTTTCCCCCATGGATGGAGCCCTCTCCTTCCCCCTACCCCACTCCTGGGCAGCCTTTTCCTCCCTCCCACCTTCTCCCCACAGCTCTTCCAGGGCTGGGAAAACACTCCTGCCCTTTCTCTTCCTGCGGGTTTTGAGAAGAGCCCCCTGTCTTCCCAGCCCACACGTGGGGTGTGGGCAGCTCCACGCCTTGTGTTTGAAGCGGGAATTGGGATATTTCAGTTTTCTTCTGCGATCAGGCATGGTTGTGAAAGGGCCAGTTGTAGTGGTTAGGCTTTGGTGGGTGAGTAACAGCAAATCTTATTGAACTTTTCCTTTTTTTCAGATTTTGTGTAGGGGGCTCGTTGTCCTCACGCCCGCGAGTTCTGCTCCAGGTCAAGCGAAGCCCCATGGAACTGGCCCTAAGGGCGGCGGCGGCCATGGACCAGCGCCCCTTTGGCGTCGAGAACGTGGTTTATTTTGAGGTGAATCTCCCTGTTTTTCTTGAAAAGCGGGGGGCTGGTTTGTAGTGAGGCTTAAAACCCCGGGTTGTGCCTAAGTGTGGGGCTGATTTCAACCTCAGGGGCTGCGACTCCGTCCTCAGGGGCTCCGACTCACAGCCCTGGCAGCACCGTCAGCGCGCTGGGCTCAGCGTTCTCTTGTATTTTGAAGGGTTTCTTACGGATCGGCAGCAGCCGGGGATATTTAGCAGCTGTGTATTGGTGGTGGAATCCGTGTGGTGAAAAGATCTTTGGGGTAAAGAGGTGAATAGGTGGTTTGTTTTTTTTTCACCTCGAGAATGTTTCTTGTTGCCTTGTACCTGTAAAAAGATGTTCAAATCGTTAAGGTGTTCAAATCGTTTCATAAAATTACCCCCTAGACAGGAATATGTTTTGTGGTTGGTTTGAGGTTTTTTTATGAGTCCTTTCAGCCTGCTCTCCAGGTGGAAATGGGCAATGCAAAGGCATTACAATGATAGATTTGCTAAATATGTTGCCAAGGTCTATATTAGTGGCTTTCCCTGAAGCGGGGAAAAGACGTCCTGTTTAATTCTTGTTTGCATTTGAAATTCTCTGTGAAATGGATTAAGCAGAGAGGGCTTCTTTTTGTGGGTCTGCCCTTGGGAGGAGAACGCCTTTAGGAAAAGGCTTTTCTGGAGGGGATGGAGAACTTAATTGCTGATGTCTCTAAAAGCGCGCCCTGTTTGGGTGCTTTGAATTTTCCAGTGTGGGAAAAGCCGCAGAAGTGTGTATTTCTGTCCAGCTGCAGAGAAATGGGTAATACTGAGCCCTACAATAGCTTGGTTGTTTTTTTTCCCCTGTGTGATGACTGGTGTGGAGGGAGTTTGTACCAAAGAGTCAACTTCTGATTGTGGGCAGCCCCTGTTTTAGGAACTGTTGCGCAGATTGCTTATCGATGCAACTGCTGCCGCGACTCCCGCACTCCCTGCTGCTGTCAAGCTTTTATTACTTGTTCTGAAAAGCTCTCGAAATACGTGCAGAGCTGCGCGGCTCCCCCGAGCCAGGTGTCCACGGCCACTGCCTCCTCGGCTCCTGTTGGCCATGGCTGACTATTTTCAGCAGGATTCGAATATGTCTGTGTGCTCCTCCTTCCTTTTTAGCCATCTGTTATTTGAGTTTGGGACTCGGAGGCCTTACTGTCTTCCTGCGCTCTGTTTTTTATCACTGTTGACAGTTCTGGATTCACCAATAACAGTACTCAGCGCTTACATCTGGAACTCCCTGAAAACAATGAACTCATTGATCCAGGGCCAAAGGTTTAGAAATAAATGGAACAAGGTCAAGCCTTGGGATCTTTAGTAACGTGATTCGGAGCCTCTCACCTGGCTTCTTGGTGGAGCTGGCGCAGAGGTCGGTGATAATCCAAAACTGCAGAGCGAGCTCGGTGCCCGTGGAAGGGGAACCGCACTCTCAAGTGGAAATACTTGGGGTCTCGTTGCCTGTGGGAGGGAAAGGGACGTCAAGAGTCAACCTAAAGGAACTTCTCACCTTCAGAGGTCGCGCTCTGGAGGTGATGGTTAATTGAGGGGAGTCGTGGAAGTGTGCCTTACTGAGCAACATGCTGCTGCTGGCCCGAGACTAAATGTCTCCAAAGTTTGGGATTGGTTTAAGTGCTTTTTGGTTATTAGCTGGATGTCACTCTTAGAAGCACCTCTTGCCCTGTCTGGAGGGGTTTGCTGCTGCCTCCTGCATTGGGCCAAGGGGACCGGCAGCCCTCAGGACAGGGACTTTCTCAGGCGCGGAGGTTAAACCTGGTGCGTGCTGCTTAAAAACTGCTCTGGGTGTTAGTGCGGCGGTCACGGTGAGAAATGTGTTGGCTTAGGGGAGCCTGAGATTTGCATTCCTCTTAACTGCGGGGGATTTTGGGGAGCCTGTGTGGTACAATCCCCTTCCTGCTCCCAGATTCCTGTCACTGACCCGTCAGCGGGGTGTTAGCAGAGCTGATGCCCGCAGCGGCTGAGGGTCGGCATGATCCCGGCATCGCCGGAGCTCTGGAGCCAAGGAATGGGAGCGTGGCCCATTTCCATCACAGCTTGTGAGGGAAATAGTGCGGTTTGATATAGCCGGGGTGCGTAAACGGGGATTCCTCTTTGCACATGTGCTTACAGGGTGCACGCATGTGTGTTACGTGGAGTGTTTCTTAATGCCTGCGAAGATTTACGAGATTGGTTAATGAGCGTTGCTTTGCTGTGCAAGTGCAAAGTGTTATTTTCATGGAGAAACCAGCTCGGATGTTCCGTTTAGGCATTCTGCCTTTAAAAAAAGAAAAATATTTTAAAGCTTTCCTTGCAGGCAGAATAACATCTGCTTTTGAGGATTGTTTCTTTCCCTGCAGGGTGGGAAAATCTACAGCCTCGCTAAGGCCGCAGAGGAAGAAAACTTGTCAGTTTCCTGGAGCAAACTGCAGTTTGGAGAGGGGGGTGGTTTGCCAGAGCGCCTTTTAGCACCTCGTCGGGCACATTTCTTTTCCCTGGGGGCTGAGGTTTAACACGGCCTTTTCATTTGCCTAGCTTTTGGTTGTATGAATTAATGGGTGTTTCAATGGGAACCACAAGACCTAATTTCTCAGTCGCCATCTTAAAAATTGTGCAGGGACGGAAGTGGGACAGGGAGGTGACCGGAGTGAAACGCTGAAGGCTGTTAAGGCTGGAATAAGGAATGGCGGGGCTTGTTCTGGTCACACACTATGACAATAAAAGGCCACGAGTTCCTCGTGGAGGTAAAGAACCGACAATCTGGGAGGGCGTTCAGGGATTTGCCTCATCGAAGGGTTTCCAGGGGAATATGGGGGTCACTCTCCATCTCATTCCTGGTGAGCTGCCTGCCTGTTAAGACCATTATTACTTTATAATCACGGAGGGAGGCCCTGAATTCAGGTTTGGGAAGCCATTAGCTAATTTTGTGGTTAATGCTTTTTTTTTTTCAGAGTGAGTCTGTGAATCGGTTCTCTGTGCTGAAGGTGAGACACGTCCTTCCCTCTGCTTTGGCAATGGCCGCTTTCCTTGGGCACAGGGACCACACAGCCCTCTGCACGTTTCTCGGTAAGTAAATTGTGGCTGTGCCGCCTTCCTGCCCGGCCTGGGGAGCTTGTCCTTTACTGAGTGAGAAAGCAAGTTTTTCCCTGGAAGAAATAAAGAGATTTAAAAATCTCTATCCTTCTGTGCAGCAGTGCCGTCCCAATGCGGCCTCGGGAGAGGCACCTTTCCTCCAGCGCTGGAACCATGGCAGGGAAGGGACCTGCTATATCGTTAGGTGGACGAATTTCATCGTTCTTTGGCAACAAACGAATGTGGTGACAATGGTGACCTGGTCCAGCCAGCCTTGGTGATCAGTCCGCTCCTCCTTTTCCCTGTGGGAAGGCTCCGAGGATCTCCTGGGCTGTAGGAAAGGGGAGGCAGTAAGGATGCTGTGCTGGGGAGCTTTGACTGCCTTTGCTGTCTTCCAGATGGAGAGATGGATCCGCAGCACTTGGGAGCTCACCTTCCCCAAACGCTGAGTTTGCCATTTGTTATCCACAAACGACGTGTTTTTCCGTGCAGGAAATGGATTTTTCAGAAATTCCAGCGTGTTATGGAAAGAAAACGCTCCTGGAGTTTTTAATGCAGGTCATTCTTTTTTGGTGTAGCGGTTAAAACGTGATGTCTGTAACTTTGAAATGAATATTTGTATGCATCTGTCAACGGGTACAATTCACATAGCCGCTCACAGGAGAAGGGATCTTAACCGCATTTCTGATTTTAGGCTGTATCGTGATAATGCCGGGGATTGATGTCGCGCTGGAGATTTTTCTCCAGTTCCCACCTTTTGCCACTAAATGAGCGGCAGAGATTTCCCAGCTAGACAGGCAGTGAGCTCTACGCAGGAATGTGAGCGCGGATCCAACGTTGACGGTAATTAAATTACGTTGTTCAGAGGTTCCTCCTTTTAATGAAAGTCTGGAAAAGTGAAAAAGGAGGTGCCTTTCTCCTTTGGGATTGCTGTTGTGGCAGAGGGGATGGAAACAACCCACGGGGGTTTTGCTCCGCTCCTGGCTTTGGCTTGGAAAAAGCCCTGAACGGTTTGATCCCTGTGGGGCCAACTCTGAGCAGGGTGAGGGGCAGCTGTGCCAGGAGATCCAGAGGGTCCATCTCCACAGCTTCCGTGTCCAGTGAGCAGTTTCCCCGAAAGGAGGGAAATTCTGGGAGAATGGGGAGCGGTGTGTGATGATGAGGGCGGTGAGGAAGGCTAAAGGATGATCTCAACGATTTTAACTTGTGCTGTTTTTTCTATACATCTTTTGGGCAGAATGGATGGGGACTTTGGGTTTAGCCGAAGAAGGATAACCCTAAAATCAGCGTTGGGCCGTGAGTTCCGGCCCAGCGGTCAGAATAACCGCAAACCCTGGGGAAAGGGGGCTGAGGAGCGGGTGCACGGTTGGTTCGGCACCGGGGCTCTGCCAGTCCTTGCTGTTGCTGTTGACCTGCTCCCCATGGCTTGGCCAGTTCTCCCACTGCCCCGCAGCGCTGCAGAGGGTAACAGAGGGGTTATTTTGGCTGGAGTATACCCCCGTGCTTGCCAGAAATGGCCAGTGCTAGCCCAGGCTGGGCTTGCCACTCAGGCTGACCTCATGATGCCGGTTGCCGGCCTCCCGCCTTCTACACAACATTCCAACGGTGGTCTTGGCCCACCGTCGCAGCTCTTCTGCTGCTGGCTGTCGGTCTCAGAGTGAACCTCGCCAGTTTGCTCAGCGTTTGAGGAAGGAAGCGGCAATTTTCTTGCCCGATGGGGCGCAAAAGGGCTCACGTGGTGGAACGGTAATGCTGTTGGTGGCGAGAAGGGGCTGTGGGAGTTGTTAGAGGGCAGTTGGTGACGCTGTGCTTGGAAATAACTGCCGTACCTGACACGTCCCCTCCTTCGAAGCGGGTGCGTGCTAGCGTGCTGTTCCCAGCTCTCCTTCCTCACCTCCTCTGCCTTAACAATTTCAGACACGTCAACGTCGGCAGTGAATTTCAGGCCGAGATCCCAGACCTCCAGGACAGATCCCGGTTGGAGGAGGAGGAGGAGGGAGCGTCGCTAGTGTGGAAGCCCTGGGGAGACATCGCAACGAACCCGGAAACACAGGACAGAGGTTTCTCTTAACGCTTTTCTTCCCAGGTCCCCCCCGAGATACTAAGGGTCGAAAACTGCACGTTTTCACAGCAGCTGTTTGTCCGTTGGGACCCTCTCCCTCTTTTCCTTGACAGCATTCGTGGCTGGTAGCACCCGAGGGTGGCTCAGATCTGGTGGGACAGTGAACAGATAACAACCGGTGGTGCTCTGAGTCGCGTCCTCTGGGAGAGACGGTCAGGGGTGTTTGTAGCTGTCCCACGTCAGCTGCAGCGACCTCGGGAGAGGGGAGATCTGTCTCTGGAGCTACCGGTCCCAAAGCTGCTCTGAAGGGAGAGAGAGCGATACCGGATAACCTGCCTTTTTTTCGGTGCCTTTTCTGGGTCTCCAGTCTGTCTGCTCTGTTTGCCCTCTGCCTTGTATCGCACTTTTTCTCCTTTCTTGATGGGAACTGACTTTCTGTTGGGTTTTGTTGCATTTCTAGTGACAAATCTGCTCAACTTCGCCTGCTCCAATGTCATGCCGGGGGGAAGAGCCAACCTGGAGCACGCCTTGCACCGCCTGCATGAAGCTCTGGTAAGAAGCAGCTCTTTTCGAATTCCTACTGGACTAGGAAATATTCTCATCAACTGCCGTGGGCGGAGGTGACCCCGACACGCTGTTGCTGAGCGTCGACTGAGTACCATCTTCCCACAGTGGGCTGAAGAGTTGATCTTTTGGCCCCTGCTGAGGGGGAATCTAAGTCTTGTTCTCTGAACTCCCGCAGGAGGGTCTGGAGATGTTGCAGTCTGGGGCACCCCAGCGACCTGAATCCCATCCCCTGGCTGATTATCATTACGCAGGTAAAGTGGAAGCAGAGCTTGTTGCTTCTCCGGGAATGCGAGCGGGTACTGCCGTTCCCTTTGTTCTGATTGAAAGAAGTGATTTTTAGAAACGTGCGAGCAGTGGCTTGTGTTCTTTGGGGCAGGGAAGTAGTCTTTTTAATCTGTTCTGGGGGCCTTTTGGCACGGGGAATGCCTCGTCCCTGTGTTCTAGCCTGCTGCTGTCCCTTGCGGTGACACCCCACGCCGCCCAACGCTCCTCCTTTCCCTCGCGCCCCGGCTTTACTGCGTGCAGGGCTTGCTCTGCTGGCAGCCATAACTGCTCGTGCTAACAAACTGCCTGCGGTGTTGGCTAATTGCTTTGCGAAGGAGGAGACATGTGGACGCGTGACAAATACATCGTGCGCGTTTCCGTGAGGTTGCAAGGGGTCTAATCGTTTGCACGTGGCTGTTTCTTCCCAGGCTCAGACACTTGGACGCCCCTCGAGGAGCAGTTGTTTAAAGAGGCTTTTTATGTGCATAAGAAGAATTTCCACCTGATCCAGAAGAAGGTAAAGCCGTTAGACCGAGGCGGGTCACGGGTTGGTAGCGTGGAGGGGAGTTTTAACCCAGAAAAGTAGTCTTTTGAATGGTGCATTGTAATCCTGTCCTTGGGATGCCGCTTCATTCCAAAAAGATACCGGTACAAGACATAATTGGCTCTAATGTCTACCGAATTTGCCCGAATATCAAGCGAATATTTAATCTCTCCAGTACAAAATACAGGAAATACTAGAAGAATACTGACACGTTCCGCTGACCATCGGCACGAAACGTACAGTTCTGCCCTCCCAAGGCTTCTTTACGGCCCTTTCAGAAGAAGGGGGCTCGTTTTCAGCCTGATCTCACCCGTGCGTTGCGCTGTGGGAACCGCAGACACAGGGGAGGACAAACAGCGCTGGATAGATCCGTCCTGGGTCTGTGCCTTCATTGTTTTCCTGTGGTATTTCCCTCATCGATCGCTTCTGGTTTTCTCCCGACAGATTCAGACGAAGACCGTGGCCCAGTGCGTGGAATATTACTACACCTGGAAAAAACACGTCAGGTTTGGCGCCACCCGACCAGGATGGACAGCCAAAAGGCTGCAGCGAGGCACGGATGAGGTGGAGGAGGCCGAAGAGAAGGTAGGAAAACTGCCGGGGGTGGGTGCGAGATGCCGCTTCTCCATGAACCCTTTGTCCCAGGCTCTGGGAAACGATCCACTTCGTGTTAAACCTGCTGCTGATGATTTTTGGGGATGTTTCGTAACGTCCCAGTGCTCCGTCAAAGGAACTGTTGGTGACCCACCTCTGCGCGGGTGTTGCCAAAACCTTCCTTGACAGGAAATGGGACTTTGGCTCACAGAAACACATATTATTTAGGTTTTTTTTTGGTGGTAGACACTGGGTAACCATGTCCCTTCAGTGCTCAGTAATTCTACGTTTTAAACCCATTTTACAGACTTTTGTGGAGGAAAGTGCTGTTCCGCTGAGGACGGTAGAAATAATACGGTTTTTCTTTCACCATCTGTCTTCGCACCCCATCCTCCCCGCCGAGTTTCAGCATTGTTTGGGCTGTTTTAGCGTTCGGAGGAGCTCACCGGGGCAGGCTGGGGCTGATAGAACACGTTCCACCCGGCACACAAATAGACCCCTCACTGCCTGGGCCGTTTGGGGATGTTTCCAGCCAGTTTTTCGCTTTAGCTGTCCCCCTTGCTGAGGAGAAGGAGAAATGAGCACAGGCTGTCTGCTTTACAGGCTGGTTGCAGCCCGAAGAAGAGGCGCCGGCTCGGGCCCAATGAAAAGCTCACCAAGAAGCAGAAGAGCAGCGAAAAGACGCCCCGTGGCACAGGCAGTCCCTCCCGCCATTCCGGGGACGCTCCGTGCGGGGCTGGAGGCGCAGGCGATGTGGCTGGGTTTCCCTGCGGGCAGTGTGGAAGGTGAGCCGCTCGTTTTTTCTTCTCAAAACCCGCTGCTTTGGGCTCAAACCGATGGAGACTCGGCATTTCCATCCTCTTCCCATCTCCTCCGCACTCGGGGCTCCTCCGTCTCCCGCTGACTGCAGCCACAAGGGTCTCTCTCTCTCTCTCTCCCTTTGAAGGCCCTTTCCTCCCATTACAGGCCTGGGGCGGTTCATCTCCTCGGGCGAGAATCCCAGCGTTTCTCGTTTTTTTTGGCTGAGAAAAAGGTTCCACTGAAGTTCCTTCTTGCGGTTTGCGGCCCGAGGGCTCCCGCGCTACAGTCGCTTGTGCCACGCAGAGCCACTTGAGTTTCAGTCTGACCCGATTTTAAGCCGTCTCGCCGTTACTTCTCTTATTTTAATCCCTAATGATCTGCCGTGTTTAACCACCGAGGTCCCACCCACCCGGGGGTACTGGCACAAGCTGTATGGCACCACGCAGCAAAACAGACCAGAAGCTCACAAAAGTAGAAATAATGAAATGTCATCTAATGATTATTTTTTTTAAAAAAAAAAAAAAAAGGAATTCAAAATCCCTGTTTGTTTTCTCCCTTCCAGGGTGTTTGGGACAGTCAACGGGAGGAATGCGCACGTGAAATACCATCGCCTGCAGGAGGATCGGAAGGCCCCAGAGGAGTCTTTAAAGGGCGGCGAAGCCGGCAGAAGCCCAGAGGGTGACCGCCTCTAGTTGGCAACTGGGCAACTGCCGGTTCAGCCCGGCAACCAGGTCCCTTTCATGCTCTGGGAAAACCCACCCACCATCTCTCGCCTCCGGCAGCACCTGAGCTCTGCGGAGGGTCCACCACCACGAGGTCGCGCCCACTCACGAAAGACCCACAAGATGAGAATGGCAGAGAAAGAGTTATCATATTTAATAGTGTTTCCCCCTTAGGTAATAGTCCCGTGTAGGTTTTAGGTCTTAGCTAGCCATCCTTTAGGTCTTAGTTTTAGGCTTTAGTGTTCTTCTGATAGGAGTGAGGTTTGTTGTTCTGGTACGAGTCAGGATGTTTATCTTGTTATAGGAGTAAGTGGGGGGGGTTATGTGTTGTTGTCCTTAATTTATTACATTGGGTTGTTGAACGTTCCAGTCCTGGGGCTGCTCTTGCTGGGTTTGTGCTGTAAATAACTGAAGCCGTCCAAACCCGTTCCACACGGTTGGTGGTGCAAAGTGAAGGAGAACCTGGGTCCGCGCCGCGTGGTGCTGTTCCCTGGTTGGTTTTCCCACTGGAAAGCACTGTGGCACCACCGTGGCAGAGCCAGCAGCAGGATTGGGGTGGGTGAAGGCGTTGGATGGCCGCGAAGCCTCTCGTTTATCCTCCAGAGTCGGCGTTGGCCTTTCGTGCTGCACTGTAGCGCCCATCGGTGTTTGATTGCACAAATAACGCGGCTTTCGGCAGTGAAAATGGCAGTTGGATTAGTCCAGGGAACGACATTTGAGTTTTCCCTGACCGGATGGCTGCAAAGGTTTTTGTCATCATAGTGAGTTTTGTTCGAATGTCTTAAGAGTCTCGCTATCAAGCAATTATCTCAATCTTATGTATTAGTGATACGGGATAGAAAATGAGGCTCATCCAAGTACAGAAAGACTTGGATAAGTCTCAAAGGGGGGAATTGTTGTAGTAAAACGGACATCAACTAGGAAAATTAAATGTCATTGAAGCAACAAAGGAAACCTGCTGCTGCTCAAGTCCTCTCTACTGCCCCAACGCCATTTCTTGACCTCATCTTCACATAGAGAAATAGTTACTGGACACGATTTATCTATGGTTCAGTTAAGGAACTACCCAGCAGGCGATGGAGCACTGTTGAGAAGCAGGGGGTTCCTGTCGAGAGAGCCATGAACTGTAGGCCTGGTCAGCAAACCCCGAAAACCACTCGGAAGTGCCAAGATGAGAGGAAAAGCAGGTAAAAGGGAGTTCCGGCAGGGGGAGATGGTGACCACCCACTCATTGACCACCTCCCCAAACGGTACCACCTACTCAAAAGAAGGAAAAATAAGACAGAGTCTGCGCACTCCTTTACGTGGGAAGCAAAGAAATCTCGACCAGTCATTAGAGGGAATGACAGGGAATATGTATTAATTGTTCGAATATGTAATAATCAATGAATGAAAGTGGAGATTTTTGGAACTAAGGTGTGAGCACTCCTGTTTTGGGACAAGCAGCCCATTTCTGCGCATTAATGGCATAAACTTAGAAATACCTCTGCTCTGTGTGTGTGACAAAACGGGAAAAAGGGCTTCACTGAGAGGTTCAAATTAACAATTTCTTTGGACTTCTCTCACAGGTCCAATACGTCACTATTGCAAGTTCTGTGTGTGCGATGGCGATTACACTATTGCGGTTTAGAAGCAACTAGCGGGATCCACTATTGCGAGCTACAAATGCCCCCGACAAGTAGCAACACAAACCACGAGGGCGCTAGATATTAATGCCTTAGAAGAGTGCACCAGTCACAAACTCAATCGCATGCCCTATACCGTACGGATGTTTCTTAGTCACTTACCCTCTCTCTCTCAGGTGAGGTCGCTCCATCCCGGGGAAGTTACCCTGTACAGCGTCCTGGATGGGGGGGACAGATCTCCTAGGGGCCAGCTGTATCCTTGGAGGATTCCCCATTTGTCTCCCCAGACCCTGCGGTTTATATTTCCTGACTCGGTGAGGGTGCAGGATTATGCCCGAGTGGATTACACTGTCTGGGATATTTCCCTCTGGTGGTGCCATAGCGAAGTCTCTGTTGCCAGTTTGTGATGTCCGGCGCTCAACGTCACGGGAAGAGTGGTGGGATGGGACTCAGGGCATTTTGATTGTTAAGGGCCATTTGGTTTTGGTTGTTCTGCGGCATCTTGAGATAAGCCCGGGCTGAGCTGTTTTGCAGCTCCCCCCAAGTTCTCTCTGCACAGCCAAGGCACGGCGGTGATGGAGCTGAGTGGGATGGCAGCTCCCTGCCTCTCACCTCTGGTGCTCCGAAACCGGCTTGGCTGGCTGCTCCCACACAGGGAGGCGTGTGCATCACGAAGCCCGCACTAAAGCGGGGTGGGGGCAGTTGGTTAGCAAAGCCAAAGTGGTTATTAATGGTGGTTAATGGCACACTAATTACGCCCGTGTAATGCGGAAGCTCAGATGCCCCCTAACCACCCCACCCCCGCCCCGGTGCTTCTCTAGCCAGGCGAGCGCTGGGCGTCCCCCCCGCAGGAGAGGAGCGCAGCTCCGGGGTGGGTGGAAGGGCATCACCCTCTTGTGGTTCGCTCCAGGTAAACGAACTGCAAAACTTAACCAGCGCGGCAGTCATTGTGCCACGAGACCAAACCCCAGACGAGAACGAGGAGGTCATCGTTAAAATCATTGGGCATTTCTTTGCCAGTCAGGTACGGTTTGGCCGTGGTGTTACCCGATATTCCCCGGCCGCTTTCATCCACCGAGGAAAGGCGTGGGGTGGCTGAGCCCAGCAGCACCCGAGCAACCTGCTGCTCTTCTTTTGGGTGGTCCCTGTGCCCCCAAGAGGCACTGAAGGTGTTTCGGTAGCTTCCCCCCAGCTGTGCAAGTGCTGAAATTGAAGATTGGCTCGATTGAGCTAAAAATGGGTGTTCTGGAGGCCGTGCAGAGCAGCGCCCAGGGTGTGAATGGACTCCTCTGTGCAGGCAAAGCCACCCGCATCCCACCTGGGTGCATCTTCCATAACTGCACAGCGCAAGATGAGGGAAATGCTCCAGCAGGGGAAGCAGCAGGAGCAGAAACACGCTCCGGGAGCCCCGGCCTCGCAGCACAGCAAGGGAGGCTCCCGCCGTGCCGCCCAGCACCGCCCAATGAATGTAACCCCGCCACCGGACATCCCCCCCCTCCCCCACCCCCAGCAGGTCAGGGGAGCAAACCAAAGACCCCCCCAAACACACAGCCCCCCATTGCCCGCGGCGCTGTGAGGATGCACAGCCGAGGGGTACGGGGAGGGCTCTCTCCATCCCACAGCCTCCCCCTTCCTCCTCCCTCGCCTCCCGACGCTATCCCTTTAGTTGGACTAACGTGGGCAGGTTTGGGTACCTCAGCACCTCACGCTTGTGTCTCCCTTTTAGAGAGTCTGTGTGCCTTGGAAACCTGAGAGTTGGAGGGTTTTTTTATTAATTTTCTAATAAAAAAAGAAACGAGTTGGACAAAACGATGGGAATAGGCAGCACTCTGGTCATTCTCTCCGGGGCGTTGTGGAGGAAGGCTGCCAGTCTTCCTCCCAGTGTACTTTTCCCCGTTGGCTCCAGACTGCTGCTGGGGCTGAGCTCTGAGCCGCCAGAGCGGTTCTCAGCAGACGGTCACTCGGCGCAGACAATGAGGCCCTGAATAGCCCTTCCTGTGCTCTTGATGGCTCCGGACGGCTCTGCTCCTCTGCTGCTTCTAAGGTGGGGCTGCCCCAGTGCCCTCACTCAGGAGCCTTTTGTCTGTGCAGGTCTCACTTGTGACAGGGGGTGGGGGTGTTGCCAAACTAACTGCTGTGTTGCGATGTGTGAGTGGGTGTTCCTGCCCGTGTCAGTGCCAGAGCTCTTCCGTAGGCTCCTTCTGCCAGCGGAGAGCCAGGGGCCGCTCCTTCAGGAGAGAGCTTGTTTAAAAAGAGAAGAAATAAAAAAAAAAAAGGGAGGGGGGGAAAGGGAAAAAAAAAAGTGGAAAAAAAAAGGGGGGGGAAAGAAAAAAGGGGAGAAAAGTAAAAAAAGAGAAAAGTGAAAACGGGGGAAAAGGGGGAAACAGAGAAAAAAGGGGGAAAAGGAAAAAAAAAAAGGGAAAAAACAAAGGGGAAAAAGAGGAAAACAGTAAAAAAAGAGAAAAAGTAAAACGGGGGGAACGGGAAACAGAAAAAGGGGGGAAAAGAAAAAAAAAGGGAAAAAGGAAAAAGGGGAAAAGAGAAAAGGGGGAAAAGAAGTGAAAAAAAGGAGAAAAAAAATATGGGGAAAAGGGGAAACAGAAAAAAGGGGGAAAAAGCAAAAAAAAAGGGAAAAAGAAAAAAAGGGGAAAAAGAGAATAAAGGAGGGGGAAGCAAAAAACAAAAGGGAGAAAGAAGAAAACCCCCACATATTAAAAAAGAATGGTAGAAAGGAAAAACCAAACAAACCAAGGAAGGAAAGTGGGAACAGCCGCCGGGCAGGAGGAGGGACAGGAGCCGGGGGGTCGGGGCGTGGGGGGAGGTGGCGGTGCCAGCGCCGGCCCCGGGGGCTGCGACACCACGTTTTTGTCCTCTACTGCAAAGTGTTCTGTGAAAAACAACCAACCAAATCCCACCCAACGACAACATCAAAACCCAAAGAGAAATCTCTCCAGCTCACACGAGCCTGAGCTCGCTCTCCGTTGCGCTCTTTCCAGTGTCTCGGGGGGGGGTCACGGCCGAGCTGAGATTGGTGGGTGGTGATGGTGGGAGTTTGCCCCATGGCTGTGATGGGGGGAGAAGGGGTGGGTGGGGAGTGGGGGATGTGGTGTGGGGGTTTTTTTGGGGGGTGGTGGTTTTTTGCCAGGCGTCGCTTTACCCAGTGGCTCAGGGAGGTGTTGGCATCAGGAAGCCTGCGCTAAAGCGGGGTGGGGGCCTCGCCGCAGTTGGTTAGCAGAGCCAAAGTGGTTATTAATGGTTATTAACAGCACAGTAATTAGGCCCGTGTAATGGGGAAGCTCAGATGCCCCCTAACCAACCCCCCCCCGGTGCTTCTCTAGCCAGGCGAGCGCTGGGCGTCCCCCCCGCAGGAGAGGAGCGCACCTCCGGGGTGGGTGGAAGGGCGTCACCCAACGGGGAGAGGACCAAGATGGGGCTTGGGTGTCCCTTGGGGTGGCGGGTTAGGGCTGTTGGGGGCTGCCATGACGAGGGACACCCCCACGCCTTTCTCCATGGCTCCCACAGCTCTGATCCCTCCCACCCATCCAGTGCCACCAGAGAGGCGGTGTCCCCCCTCCCGGGGCGGGCAGGGGCTGTGCCACCCCATCTAACACCTCAATGCACCAAAGCACCTCACTGGGGGAGGGACCCTGTGCCTGGTAGCCCCGTGCGCCCCAGCACTGTAAGGATGGGGCTGAGCCCCCACCACGGCCACCCTGTGCAAACCAAAGACCCCCCAAACACACCCCACTCCCCCCATTCCCCGCGGCGCTGCGAGGATGCACAGCCGAGGGGTACGGGGAGGGCTCTCTCCATCCCACAGCCTCCCCCTTCCTCCTCCCTCGCCTCCCGACGCTATCCCTTTCGTTGGACTAACACAGGCAGAGAGAGAGAGAAAGAGAGGTTTTATTATTCTTTTTTTTTTAATTTTTTATTTTTTATTTCCAAAAAGCCACCGGGTTTTCATCCCAGGCATGGCCAGAGGAGCTCGCCCAGCGTTGAGGGGGGGAGGTTGGGCTGCGGCGCACAGCGCAGCGGCTCATCAGTTTTTAGAATTAATATAACACTAACGAAACTAAGGGTGATTTTTAAGTTTTGTAAGGATTTTAATTATTTATTTATTTATTTCATTTCAGAGGGGGCCGGGGCGGGAGGGGAACATTTGTTTCTTAGCAAAAGCCGGCTTTTCTAGAGGTTAAAGGAAAGGCCGTGCTCAGATGTAAATGCTCCCCTCCAGCGTCCTGGATGGGGGGGACAGATCTCCGAGGGGCCAGCTGTATCCTTGGAGGATTCCCCATTTGTCTCCCCAGACCCTGCGGTTTATATTTCCTGACTCGGTGAGGGTGCAGGATTATGCCCGAGTGGATTACACTGTCTGGGATATTTCCCTCTGGTGGTGCCATAGCGAAGTCTCTGTTGCCAGTTTGTGATGTCCGGCGCTCAACGTCACGGGAAGAGTGGTGGGATGGGACTCGGGGCATTTTGTTTGTTAAGGGCCATTTGGTTTTGGTTGTTCTGTGCCATCTGGAGATAAGCCCGGGCTGAGCTGTTTTGCAGCTCCCCCCAAGTTCTCTCTGCACAGCCAAGGCACGGCGGGGATGGAGCTGAGTGGGATGGCAGCTCCCTGCCTCTCACCTCTGGTGCTCTGAAACCGGCTTGGCTGGCTGCTCCCACACAGTGTGTTACTGGCTTGCCCAGCAGGTAAAGAACCCAGATTTGGGACGCCACTGGGGTGTCCGTAAGGGGTCCTGGGCTGCCCTTATGGGGTCCTGGCGGGGGGGGGGGGGGGGAGTCTTGCAGGCCAGAGGGAGTCTGGGGCAGCCCTTCAAGGATCTGGGGGTCCCCTCTGGTGCCTCTGGGGAGGGTTTTGTGGCTGGGGAGGGCCGAGCTGGTTTCAAGAGCTGCTTCCTCCCTTTCTCCAGCCCACCCAGCTCCCCCGACACCACCACCCCCCCAGGTTGGCGGGTGCCAGCAGTGCCAGCCTGTCCCACTGGGTCGGGCACTGAGGGGGGCACAGCCCCAGCCGCGGGATGGCAGGAGGAACCACAGCACCAGGGATAGAGACCAACATTTTATTTCTTTAACGTTTCCCATGGGGTCACCAAAGGGTTGCGTGGCTGCACCGCAGCTGGTGCCAGGAGGGACTCCAACGTCCCCCCCGCAGCTCACCTGGCTCCGCTCGTGATGCTTTTGATGGGGCTCAGCGCGGTCTCTTCTGTGCTACGGACCAAGCGGCTCCAGGTAGGCGACTGCTGCACCGCACTGTGCCGCAGCGTGGGGTGGTGTGGGGGGCTGCGGCACGGGGCTGGGAGCTGCTCCTGTCTCACCCAGCTCCCGGGGTCCTGCAGAGGGACTGGAAGAAGCCGAATCAAGGGATAATGGATGCAAGAGCCCACGCGCAGGAGCAGAGAGGTGAGTGGCCCTGGCACCGAGCACCGTGCAAACAGCCCACACCCCACGGCAGCCCTGAGCCGGGGCTGTGCCAGGGGCTGCCGGCCGCTCACTCCGTCCCCTCCCTCAGCAGCTTCTCGGCTAGCGGATGAAGGATGGGAGCTCAAGTCGACACAGGAGAAGCAGGGAGTGTGGGGGAGACCCCCAGATCCTGCCCCAGACCCTCAGCCCGTGCCCTGCCCTGCCTGCGCTGGGCAGCCCTGCCCGCCTGCTGAGGAGGGGGTGCTGCCCACGGGCTCCAGCGGAGGAGACGGGGTGCAGCGGGTCTCTTCTCTCTCCTCCTCTGCAGGGCAACCAAGGAGGCAGCGAGGAGGGAGCACCAGGCCCCACAGGACCCACTGGGCTCCCTGCCAACCATATACCATCTGAGCAGTGATGCTTCTCTCTACCCCCTGCCCCCCCCCCACCAAGCCCCCAGGTCCCCCTGCCCTCCTCTGCCGCCTATAGGTCCTATCAGTGGGGACAGCTCCTTCTGGTCCAGGCACCCCCCGGGCTCCTGGGCCCCCCGAGGGCCACCGCAAGAGCCCCTGCAGCCTGTGCTCGCTGGCCAACTCGGAGGACTGCAGCAGCCTGTTGAGGAGCAGCTCCTCTTCCCACAGCTCCCTCTACCACTTCCTGGAGCCCTGGCCCAGTGCAGCAACAGAGCCAGTGGTGCTCACACACTCAGGACAACCCGGCTCTCCCATGGCTGCTGGTGGGGCAGTGGGGAAACGGGCTGGTCCTCAGCTAGGAGCTGCCAGCAGGGACCGAGAAAGAGTGGGTTCCCAGGTAGGGGATGGACAGGACACAGAGGCCCACGGACAAGCACCTGTCCCCCGGAAGGCCCCCAGCCATGGACATGGACCAGGTGGTGCGGGTGCTGGAGATCACCCGCACTTTCCAGGCCTTGAAGGCAAAGACGGAGGAGTCCTGCAAGACCACGGGCAGGGAGTGTGGCCAGGCAGCCCCAGGGCTGTGCAGGACAGGAAGGTGCCCGCGGCAGGGCTGCGCCTGGCTGTGGGGCTACTTGAAGGGCTGGTGGAGATGCCACTAGCCGTGTCTGCTTCTGCCAGCCCTGCAAGCGGTGACAGCACCAGGCCCAGAAGACCAACAGTGCCCCGAATACTGAGCGGCTGTGGGGTGTGGGGCCAGGAACCCCTCTGGGGTACCCCCTATGTGACACGTTAAAGAAATAAAATGTTTGTCTCTAGCCCTCGTGCTGTCCTTCCTCCTCCCGTCCCACGGCTGCGGGTGCTCCCCCGAGGGAGCAGGCTGCAATCAGCAAGCACTCTGTGTTGAGCTCCCCTGCTCACAGCCATGCTCCGCCTGAAGGCGGCGAGGCAGAAGCAGTCCCCAGCCAACTTGGGTGCAAAAAGGTTCATCTGACTCAGTGGGTGAGGAAGGGCCCGTTTCAACTCTGTACCTCTGGCATTCTCAGGTCGGAGGATTTGATGGAGCCAACTGAGAGCGGCAGCATACGCTGCGGGGCTCTGAGCTGCTGCGTGGTGCCAGGTCTATCCAACGTCAGGCAGTACGTTCCCAGGAGACTTCACTGCTAACAACTCTTCCGAGGAAGTGGGGCCGTTTCTGTAGTCGTAGCCTGCCTGGAGAAACAGCCCCACGGAGCTAAGAGTCTGCTGAGCAGCAAGGGAGCAGAGTCGCTGACTCTCAACCAAGGACTGAAATACAGCAACTCACTCTATTGCCTTCCCCCTTCGCCCGCTGCCTCCCACAGTCTAGAAGAAAAGAACCAGGGAGCTCCAAAGGAGGGGACCCCTCCCCCACTCCCCCAAATCTGCCCAACACCTCCAAAGCTCCCTCAAGACACGGGACTCCTCCCACACACCTCCACTCCCCACACCGCAACCCTCCCCCTCCCCCAACGCTCCAAAAAGCAGCAGTCCTTAGGGCAGACTCCTTAAGCTGACTCCACAGCTACGGCTCCCCGTCGGCTCCGGGGGAGACAAGGGGGCCCCGGGGCTCTCCGTGGGCTTTAAGGGGGTCCCAGGGCTGCCCACGGGCTCCCAGCAATGCCTGTGCCCACCCCCCACCCCCGCTTCAGGGGGCCCAGCGCTGACACCCCCCGACCCATCTCGGGGGTACCTGGGGGGACTCGGCCGTGGGCTGGAGGCGGGCGAAGGGGGCACGGCCGGGCTGACCTGCCGGGGGGAGCTGAGAGCGGAGCCAAGCGCCCGCCCAGGCCGGCCCCGGGCACCCTGCGCTGCGGCCGGGGCTGCCGCCACCTGCGGGGAGCGAGCGGGGGGTGAGGGGGCGGCAGCGGAGGACGGGGGCGGGGAGCTAAATCGGCCCTGTTCCCCCCGGGGACCCCCCACTCGGCTCTGCTCCCCCCCAAAAAGGCCCAGGCCGCCCCCCGAGTCCCCCAGCCCGGTCCCGACACCCCACAATCCCCCGAACTGGCCCTGGACACCTCCGCACCACCGCTCCTGCCGCCGCCGCCGCCCCGCCCGCCCACTCTCCTTCTCCCGCTCCTGCTCTCCTTCTCCCGCTCCTGCTCTCCTCGGCCCCGGTCCCCCCCGTCTCTCCCGGTACCGACCGCCGCAGCTCCCGACCGCCGACGCACACCGGAAACGTTCTCCTTCGCGTCCGCCCAACCGCGCACGCGCCGAAGGGCAAATCCGGGCCACGCCCCCCAGCGTCGCCGCGGCGAAAGCGGGCGAGAGGGGCGGGGCCGCGCCGAGGAGGACGAGGGGGCCGGGCCCCACCGCAGCCCCGCACCGGGCACTGCGAGTTCGAAACCATCCCTGCCCTCCCCAAAATCAGCCGGGACCGCCCGAAACCAGCCCAGCCTTCTCCAAAATGAGACGGACGTCCGCCTGCAGAGCTCCGCCAGCCCCCCCGACGGACATCACGGGGATGGGGGCAAAGAAAACAACCAGAAAGGTACTGAAAATAACGTGGAGACGGTGCTTAGAGATCCTTCCGAGAGGCAAAACACGGCCTTTGTTCTCATTTTTGAACACGGGGTTTCACAGTGCTTCGCGGGCAGTGCTTATCCAGGGGCATCAGCTATCCCGGGAAGCGAACGTTCCCATCCCGTGTGGCAAAAGTCCACTCGCATGAATAACTTAGACAAAACCAGCCCACAAAAGGACAAGAGGCACCTTTGGTCACCCTTTGCTTGAAGCTTCGCTAAAACTGTATACTCAGATTAGCCCTGTCCTGCAGTTTCTTTCCCAGAGTTTTGCCCCAAACCCACACTTCTAGCCCCGGTCCCCAACCCCTCCCTCAGGGCCCACCACCTTTCCCCAGCCCGGCCTGTCCTTAAAGCTTTTCTTTCCACACACAGCCCTTTCCACTCAGCTCCCTCCGGGGCCTCCTCTCTCACAGGCACCTCACAGCCCTGCAAACCTCCCTCTCACGAAAACCCATTCCCCCCTCGCTCCCCCCTCACGCAACACCTCTTCCCCTCACACACTCGCTCCCACACCCCCCACCATCCTCTCTTCCTCTCTCCTCCCCCTCCCCCCATCTTTCGCCCCCCCTTCCCCTCTCCTCCCATTCAAAATGCCGCCGCCCTTCCCTCCCCCTCTCGCCTTTTCCTGCCTCAGCCCCCGCCCCCCGCTCAGGTGACACCGCACACGGCCGCTATGAGGCGCGGCGGGGAGGGCCGGGGCTGTGAGAGGCGATGGCGGGGAGGGAATTTTTTTTTCTCTTCTTTTCATCTCCTCAGGCTTCGGGCAGCCCCGCGTGGGCGGCTGGAGATCCCCCCCTCCCCTTCCAGGAGTGGCCCCGGCCCTGGGGCGGCCCCCGCCTCCCTCCTCCCCACAGGCTCTCCTCAGGGAGAGCCCCCAAATCTGTCCCCCGGGCGGCCCCACAGCCTCCTGTGTGTCCGGGAATGGGGTTTCCTTCAGGGAGAGCCCCCAAATCCATCTCTGTCATTGCCCTACAGCCTCCTGCATGGCTGGGAGCAGTGATTCCCTCAGGGATAGATCCTCCCTCATCCCCAAACCTATCCCCAGGGTGGTCCCACAGCCTCCTGCATGGCTGGGAGCAGTGTTTCCCTCAGGGAGAGCCCCCAAATCCATCCCCAGGGTGGTCCCACAGCCGCCTGTGAGGCCAGGAACGGCGTTTCCCCCATGGATGGAGCCCTCTCCTTCCCCCTACCCCACTCCTGGGCAGCCTTTTCCTCCCTCCCACCTTCTCCCCACAGCTCTTCCAGGGCTGGGAAAACACTCCTGCCCTTTCTCTTCCTGCGGGTTTTGAGAAGAGCCCCCCATCTCCCCAGCCCACACGTGGGGTGTGGGCAGCTCCACGCCTTGTGTTTGAAGCGGGAATTGGGATATTTCAGTTTTCTTCTGCGATCAGGCATGGTTGTGAAAGGGCCAGTTGTAGTGGTTAGGCTTTGGTGGGTGAGTAACAGCAAATCTTATTGAACTTTTCCTTTTTTTCAGATTTTGTGTAGGGGGCTCGTTGTCCTCACGCCCGCGAGTTCTGCTCCAGGTCAAGCGAAGCCCCATGGAACTGGCCCTAAGGGCGGCGGCGGCCATGGACCAGCGCCCCTTTGGCGTCGAGAACGTGGTTTATTTTGAGGTGAATCTCCCTGTTTTTCTTGAAAAGCGGGGGGCTGGTTTGTAGTGAGGCTTAAAACCCCGGGTTGTGCCTAAGTGTGGGGCTGATTTCAACCTCAGGGGCTGCGACTCCGTCCTCAGGGGCTCCGACTCACAGCCCTGGCAGCACCGTCAGCGCGCCGGGCTCAGCGTTCTCTTGTATTTTGAAGGGTTTCTTACGGATCGGCAGCAGCCGGGGATATTTAGCAGCTGTGTATTGGTGGTGGAATCCGTGTGGTGAAAAGATCTTTGGGGTAAAGAGGTGAATAGGTGGTTTGTTTTTGATGCCTTGTACCTGTAAAAAGATGTTCAAATCGTTAAGGTGTTCAAATCGTTTCATAAAATTACCCCCTAGACAGGAATATGTTTTGTGGTTGGTTTGAGGTTTTTTTATGAGTCCTTTCAGCCTGCTCTCCAGGTGGAAATGGGCAATGCAAAGGCATTACAATGATAGATTTGCTAAATATGTTGCCAAGGTCTATATTAGTGGCTTTCCCTGAAGCGGGGAAAAGACGTCCTGTTTAATTCTTGTTTGCATTTCAAATTCTCTGTGAAATGGATTAAGCAGAGAGGGCTTCTTTTTGTGGGTCTGCCCTTGGGAGGAGAACACCTTTAGGAAAAGGCTTTTCTGGAGGGGATGGAGAACTTAATTGCTGATGTCTCTAAAAGCGCGCCCTGTTTGGGTGCTTTGAATTTTCCAGTGTGGGAAAAGCCGTAGAAGTGTGTATTTCTGTCCAGCTGCAGAGAAATGGGTAATACTGAGCCCTACAATAGCTTGGTTGTTTTTTTTCCCCTGTGTGATGACTGGTGTGGAGGGAGTTTGTACCAAAGAGTCAACTTCTGATTGTGGGCAGCCCCTGTTTTAGGAACTGTTGCGCAGATTGCTTATCGATGCAACTGCTGCCGCGACTCCCGCACTCCCTGCTGCTGTCAAGCTTTTATTACTTGTTCTGAAAAGCTCTCGAAATACGTGCAGAGCTGCGCGGCTCCCCCGAGCCAGGTGTCCACGGCCACTGCCTCCTCGGCTCCTGTTGGCCATGGCTGACTATTTTCAGCAGGATTCGAATATGTCTGTGTGCTCCTCCTTCCTTTTTAGCCATCTGTTATTTGAGTTTGGGACTCGGAGGCCTTACTGTCTTCCTGCGCTCTGTTTTTTATCACTGTTGACAGTTCTGGATTCACCAATAACAGTGCTCAGCGCTTACATCTGGAACGCCCTGAAAACAATGAACTCATTGATCCAGGGCCAAAGGTTTAGAAATAAATGGAACAAGGTCAAGCCTTGGGATCTTTAGTAACGTGATTCGGAGCCTCTCACCTGGCTTCTTGGTGGAGCTGGCACAGAGGTCGGTGATAATCCAAAACTGCAGAGCGAGCTGGGTGCCCGTGGAAGGGGAACCGCACTCTCAAGTGGAAATACTTGGGGTCTCGTTGCCTGTGGGAGGGAAAGGGACGTCAAGAGTCAACCTAAAGGAACTTCTCACCTTCAGAGGTCGCGCTCTGGAGGTGATGGTTAATTGAGGGGAGTCGTGGAAGTGTGCCTTACTGAGCAACATGCTGCTGCCGGCCCGAGACTAAATGTCTCCAAAGTTTGGGATTGGTTTAAGTGCTCTTTGGTTATTAGCTGGATGTCACTCTTAGAAGCACCTCTTGCCCTGTCTGGAGGGGTTTGCTGCTGCCTCCTGCATTGGGCCGAGGGGACCGGCAGCCCTCAGGACAGGGACTTTCTCAGGCGCGGAGGTTAAACCTGGTGCGTGCTGCTTAAAAACTGCTCTGGGTGTTAGTGCGGCGGTCACGGTGAGAAATGTGTTGGCTTAGGGGAGCCTGAGATTTGCATTCCTCTTAACTGCGGGGGATTTTGGGGAGCCTGTGTGGTACAATCCCCTTCCTGCTCCCAGATTCCTGTCACTGACCCGTCAGCGGGGTGTTAGCAGAGCTGATGCCCGCAGCGGCTGAGGGTCGGCATGATCCCGGCATCGCCGGAGCTCTGGAGCCAAGGAATGGGAGCGTGGCCCATTTCCATCACGGCTTGTGAGGGAAATAGTGCGGTTTGATATAGCCGGGGTGCGTAAACGGGGATTCCTCTTTGCACGTGTGCTTACAGGGTGCGCACACGTGTGTTACTTGGAGTGTTTCTTAATGCCTGTGAAGCTTTACGAGATTGGTTAATGAGCGTTGCTTTGCTGCGCAAGTGCAAAGTGTTATTTTCATGGAGAAACCAGCTCAGATGTTCCGTTTATTTTTCTTTTTTTAAAGGCAGAATGCCTATTTTAAAGCTTTCCTTGCAGGCAGAATGACATCTGCTTTTGAGGATTGTTTCTTTCCCTGCAGGGTGGGAAAATTCTATAGCCTGGCTAAGGCCGCAGAGGAAGAAAACTTAGAATCATAGAATCATAGAATCAGTGAGGTTGGAAGGGACCTTTAAGATCATCAACTCCAACCATTAACCTACCCTGATAAAAACACCACCACTCCTAAACCATGTCCCTAAGCACCTCATCTATCCTTTTCTTAAACACCTCCAGGGATGGTGAATCCACCACCTCTCTGGGCAGCTTATTCCAATGTTTAATAACCCTTTCAGTGAAAAAATGCTTCCTAACATCTAATCTAAACCTGCCCTGACATAACTTGAACCCATTTCCTCTTGTCCTATCACTTGTCGCCAGGGAGAAGAGGTCAGCTCCCATCTCTCTAAAACCTCCTTTCAGGTAGTTGTAGAGGGTGATAAGGTCTCCCCTCAGCCTCCTCTTCTCCAGGCTAAACAACCCCAGATCCCTCAGTCGTTCCTCATAAGGTTTGTCCTCCAGACCCTTCACCAGCTTTGTAGCCCTTCTCTGGACACGCTCCAACACCTCAATGTCCTTCTTGTAGTGAGGGGCCCAAAACTGAACACAGTACTCGAGGTGAGGCCTCACCAGTGCCGAGTACAGGGGGATGATTACTTCCCTAGTCCGGCTCACCACACTATTCCTGATGCAGGCCAGGATGGTGTTGGCCTTCTTGGCTGCCTGGGCACACTGCTGGCTCATGCTCAGCCGGTTGTCCACCAACACCCCCAGGTCCTTTTCTGCCAGGCAGCTTTCGAGCCACTCCGCCCCCAGTCTGTAGCGCTGCATGGGGTTGTTGTGACCCAAGTGCAGGACCCGACACTTGGCCTTGTTGAACCTCATACCATTGGCCTCAGCCCATCTGTCCAGCCTGTCCAGATCCCTCTGCAGAGCCAATCTACCCTCAAGCAGATCAACACGCCCCCCCAGTTTAGTGTCGTCTGCGAACTTACTGAGGGAGCACTCGATCCCCTCATCCAGATCGTTGATAAAGATATTAAAGAGAACGGGCCCCAGCACCGATCCCTGGGGGACACCACTCGTCACTGGACACCAACTGGATTTAACTCCATTTACCACCACTCTCTGGACACGGCCATCCAGCCAGTTTTTTACCCAACGAAGAGTATACCTGTCCAGGCCATGAGCAGCCAGTTTCTCCAGGAGAATGCTATGGGAAACGGTGTCAAAAGCCTTGCAAAAATCCAGGTAGACAACATCCACAGCTTTTCCCTTGTCCAGCAACTTGTCAGTTTCCTAGAGCAAACTGCAGTTTGGAGAGGGGGGTGGTTTGCCAGAGCGCCTTTTAGCACCTCGTCGGGCGCATTTCTTTTCCCTGGGGGGGGCTGAGGTTTAACATGGCCTTTTCATTTGCCTAGCTTTTGGTTGTATGAATTAATGGGTGTTTCAATGGGAACCACAAGACCTAATTTCTCAGTTGCCGTCTTAAAAACTGTGCAGGGACGGAAGTGGGACAGGGAGGTGACCGGAGTGAAACGCTGAAGGCTGTTAAGGCTGGAATAAGGAATGGCAGGGCTTGTTCTGGTCACCCAATATGACAATAAAAGGCCACAAGTTCCTCGTGGAGGTAAAGAACCGACAATCTGGGAGGGCGTTCAGGGATTTGCCTCATCGAAGGGTTTCCAGGGGAATACGGGGGTCACTCTCCATCTCATTCCTGGTGAGCTGCCTGCCTGTTAAGACCGTTACTGCATTATAACCACAGAGACAGGCCCTGAGTTTAGGTTTGGGAAGCCATTAGCTAATTTTGTGGTTAATGCTTTTTTCTTTTAGAGTGAGTCTGTGACTCGGTTCTCTGTGCTGAAGGTGAGACACGTCCTTCCCTCTGCTTTGGCAATGGCCGCTTTCCTTGGGCACAGGAACCGCACACCCCTCTGGTCCTTTCTCTGTAAGTAAATTGTGGCTGTGCCGCCTTCCTGCCCGGCCTGGGGAGCTTGTCCTTTACTGAGTGAGAAAGCAAGTTTTTCCCTGGAAGGAAAAAAAGAGATTTAAAAATCTCTGTCCTTCTGTGCAGCACTGCCATCCCAATGCAGCCTCGGGAGAGGCACCTTTCCTCCAGCGCTGGAACCATGGCAGGGAAGGGACCTGCTATATCGTTAGATGGATGAATTTTATTGTTCTTTGGCAAGAAATGAATATGGTGACAATCGTTACCCAGTCCAGCCGGCCTTAGTGGTCAGCCCCCTCCTCCCTTTCCCTGTGGGAAGGCTCCGAGAATCTCCTGGGCTATAGGAACAGGCAGGCAGTAAGGATGCTGTGCTGGGAAGCTTTGACTGCCTTTGGTATCTTCCTCCTGTGAATGGAGAGATGGATCCTCAGCACTTTGGAGCTCACCTTCCCCAAACGCTGAGTTTGCCATTTGTTATCCACAAATGATGCGATTTTCTGTGCAGGAAACAGGATTTTTCAGAAATTCCAGCACGGTATGGGAAGAAAACGCTCCTGGAACTTTTAATGCAGGTCATTCCTTTTTGGTGTCGCAATTAAAAAGTGACGTCTGTAACTTTGAAACAAATATTTGTACATATTTGTCAATGGGTGCAATTCACGTAGTCGCTGGAAGGAGAAGGGATCTTAACCACCTCTCTTATTTCAGGCTGTATCCTGATAACGCCAGGGATTGATGTCCCGCTGGGGATTTTTCTCCAGTTCCCATCTTTTGCGGCTAATTGAGCGGCAGAGATTTTCCAGCTAGACAGGCAGTGAGCTCTACGGAGGGAATGCGAGTGCAGATCTAACGTTGACTGTGATTAAACTATATTGTTAAAAGACTCCTGCCTTGCAAAGAAAGTCTGGAAAAGTGAAAAAGGATGTGCCTTTCTCCTTTGGGATTGCTTTTGTGTCAGAGGGGATGGAAACAGCCCACCGGGCTTTTGCTCCGCTCCTGGCTTTGGCTTGGAAAAAGCCCGAAACGGCTCAATCCCTGTGGGGCCGACTGTGACCCAGGTGAGGGGCAGCTGTGCCAGGAGATCCGGAGGGTCCATCTCCACACCTTCCGTGTCCAGTGAGAGATTTCCCCGAAAAGAGGGAAGTTCTGGGAGAATGGGGAGTGGTGCAATGATGAGGGTGGCGAGGAAGGCTAAAGGATGGTCTTGATGATTTTTACCGTGAGCGGGTTTTTTCATATATCTTTTGGGCAGTATGGCCGGGGACTTTGTGTTTAGGCCGATGAAGGTCAACTCTAAAATCCGCATTGGGCCATGAGTTCCAGCCCAGAGGTCAGAATAACTGCAAACCCTGGGGAAAGGGGGCTGAGGAGCGGGTGCGTGGTTGGTTCGGCGCCGGGGCTCTGCCAGCCGTCGCTGTTGCCGTTGACCTTCTCCCTGTGGATCGGCCACTTCTCCCACTGCCCCACAGCACTGCGGAGGGTCATGGAGGGTTATTTTTGGCTGGAGTATACCCCTGTGCTGGCCAGAAATGGCCAGAGCTAGCCCAGGCTGGGCTTGCCACTCAGGCTGACCTCATGATGCCGGTTGCCGGCCTCCCGCCTTCTACACAACATTCCGACGGTGGTCTTGGCCCACCGTTGCAGCTCTTCTGCTGCTGGCTGTCGGTCTCGGAGTGAACTTTGCGAGTTTGCTCAGGCTTTTGAGGAAGGAAGCGGCAATTTTCTTGCCCGATGGGGCGCAAAAGGGCTCACGTGGTGGAACGGTAATGCTGTTGGTGGCGAGAAGGGGCTGTGGGAGTTGTCAGAGGGCAGTTGGTGATGCTGTGCTGGGAAATAACTGCCATACCTGACACGTCCCCTCCTTCGAAGCGGGTGCGTGCTATCGTGCTGTTCCCAGCTCTGCTTTCTCACGTCCTCTGCCTTAACAATTTCAGTCATGTCAACATTGGCAGCGACTTTCAGGCCGAGATCCCAGACCTGCAGGACAGATCCCGGTTGGAAGAGGAGGAGGAGGGAGCGTCGCTAGTGTGGAAGCCCTGGGGAGACATCGCAACGAACCTGGAAACAAAGGACAGAGGTTTCTCTTAACGCTTTTCTTGTCAGTTCCCCCCCAAGATACTAAGGGTCGAAAACTGCACGTTTTCACAGCAGCTGTTTGTCCGTTGGGACCCTCTCCCTCCTTTCCTTGACTGCCTTCGTGGCTGGTAGCACCCGAGGGTGCTCAGATCTGATGGGACAGTGAACAGATAACTGGTGGCACTCTCAGTCGCGTCCTCTGGGAGAGACGGTCAGGGGTGTTTGTAGCTGTCCCACCTCAACTGCAGCGACCTCGGTAGAGGGGAGATCTGTCTCTGGAGCTTCTGGTCCCAAAGCTGCTCTGAAGGGAGAGAGAGCGATAGTGGATAACCTGCCTTTTTTGCAGTGGCTTTTCTGGGTCTCCAGTCTGTGTGCTCTGTTTGCCCTCGGCCTTGTATCGTACCTTTTCCTCTTTCTTGATGGGAACTGACTTTCTGTTGGTTTTTGTTGCATTTCTAGTGACAAATCTGCTCAATTTCGCCTGCTCCAATGTGGTGCCGGGGGGAAGAGGCAACCTGGAGCACGCCTTGCACTGCCTGCATGAAGCCCTGGTAAGAAGCAGCTATTTTCGAATTCCTGCTGGAGTAGGACAGACTTAATTACTGGGGTGAGCTGGGAGTCGCTCCTGAGTTTTCTGTTCCGCAGGCTCGAATCCCTTTGCTAAAGGGGCAGAGTTCTTGCGTGCTGCCTGTTGGCCGCCGTCTGCATTAAGGTCTTGTGGGATGACAGACCCTGTGTATCAATAAGAGCTTGTTCTGTCTCTTGTCAATTCTGACAATTTGGAGAATAGAAGTCCTCCTACTCCTGCAGGCAGCTCTGCCTGCAGCGGGGACGAGCCCAGAAGGACTCCAGCAGCAAGCAGTGGCCGTTGGGGTGCCACAGCTTGGTCCCCGGAGATCTGCGCGGGTTCTGGTTTCTTAAAACACATCAGTGTGGATTGAGGAAATATTCCCATCGACTGCCGTGGGCGGAGGTGACCCCGACGCGCTGTTGCTGAGCATCGACTGAGCACCGTCTTCCTACAGTGGGCTGAAGAGTTGAGGTCCCTCCTGAGGGGGAATCTAAGTCTTGTTCTCTGAACTCCTGCAGGAGGGTCTGGAGATGTTGCAGTCTGGGGCACCTCAGCGACCTGAATCCCATCCCCTGGCTGATTATCATTACGCAGGTAAAGCGGAAGCAGAGCTTGTTGCTTCTCCAGGAATGCGAGCAGGTACTGCCGTTCCCTTTGTTCTGATTGAAAGAAGTGATTTTTAAAAACGTGCGAGCAACGGTTCATGTTCTTCGGGGCAGGGAAAATAGTTGTTTTAATCTGTTCCGGGGGTCTTTTGGCATGGGGAGTGCCTTGTCCCTGTGTTCCAGCCCACTGCTGTCCTGTACAGTGATGCCCCACGCTGCTGTACGCTCCTCCTTTTGCATGCCGGCTTCACGGCAGCTCTGCTGGCAGCCATAACTGCTCGTGCTAACGAACTCCCTGCGGCATTGGCTAATCACTTTCCACAGGAGGAGAGATGTGGATGTGTGATGAATAACTTGTGCGGATTTCAGGTAGGCTGCGAGTGGTCTAATCATTTGCACGTGGCTGTTTCTTCCCAGGCTCAGACACTTGGACGCCCCTGGAGGAGCAGTTGTTTAAATAGGCTTTTTATGTGCATAAGAAGAATTTCCACCTGATCCAGAAGAAGGTAAAGCCGTTAGACCAAGGCGGGTCACGGGTTGTTAGTGTGGAGGGGAGTTTTAACCCAGAAAAGTCATCTTTTGAACGGCGTGTCAGAATCCTGTCCTTGGGATGCAGCTTCATGCTAAAAAGACACCGGTACGAAACATAATTTTCCTAATGTGTAATTACCAAAGAAATTGAATCTCTCCGGTACAAAATATGGGAAATATTAAAAGAATAATGACACATTCCACTGACCATCGGCGTATAACGTACAGTTCTGCCCTCCCAAGGCTTCTTTACGGCCCTTTCAGAAGAAGGGGGCTCGTTTTCGGCCTGATCTCACCTGTTCATTGTGCTGTGGGGACTGCAGACACAGGGGGGGACAGACAAAGAGCACTGGATAGATTTGTTGTGGGTCTGTGCCTTCAGTGTTTTCCTGCAGTATTTCCCTCATCGATCGCTTCTGTTTTTTTCCTGACAGATTCAGACGAAGACCGTGGCCCAGTGTGTGGAATATTACTACACCTGGAAAAAACACGTCAGGTTTGGCGCCACCCGACCAGGACAGACAGCCAAAAGGCTCCAGCGAGGCACGGATGAGGTGGAGGCGGCTGAAGAGAAGGTAAGAGAACTGCCGGGGGTGGGTGCGAGATGCCCCATGGACGCATTGTCTCGGGCTCTGGGAAACGATCCCCTTCGCATTAAACTTGCTTCTGATTATTTTCGGGGATGTTTCATGACGTCCCAGTGCTCCGTCACAGGAACTGCCGGTGATCCGCCTCTGTGTGGGTCTTGCCAAAATGTTCCTTGCCAGGAAGCAGAAATGTGGCTCACAGAAATACATATTATTTAGGGTTTTTTTTTGATGGCAGCCACTGGGTAAGCATGTCACTTCAGTTCTCTGTAATTCTACTGTTCTGCTGAGGACAGTAGAAATAATATGGTTTTTCTTTCACCATCTGTCTTTGCACCCCATCCTCCCCGTCGAATTTCAGCATTGTTTTGGCTGTTTTAGCGTTTGGAGGAGCTCAGCGGGGCAGGCTGGGGCTGATAGAACGCGTTCCACCCGGCACACAAATAAACCCCTCACTGCCTGGGCCGTTTGGGGATGTTTCCAGCCAGTTTTTCGCTTTAGCTGTCCCCCTTGCTGAGGAGCAGGAGAAATGAGCACAAGCTGTCTGGTTTACAGGCTGGTTGCAGCCCAAAGAAGAGGCGCCGGCTTGGGCCCACCAAGAAGCAGAAGAGCAGCGAAAAGACGCCCCGTGGCACAGGCAGTCCCTCCCGCCATCCCGGGGACGCTCCGCGCGGGGTTGGAGGCGCAGGCGATGCAGCTGGGTTTCCCTGCGGGCAGTGTGGAAGGTGAGCTGCTCGCTTTTTCTTCTTGAAACTCACTGCTTTGGGCTCAAACAGATGGAAACTCTCCGAGATGGCTGGGGGGGAGCAGAACTAAGGGCAGCTGGAGGATTCCCCCTGTCCCGCCGCCACCTGCTGCTTTTGTTGGACTTTTAGCTGAAACCGCTGTGTTTTCCTGTGCCTTTGAACGCCTCACGGTCTCTTCCCTGAGGTGTTGGGGCACCTGTCCCATGCCGCACATGGCCACGTGTTGTCACCACCATTTGTTTAATAGCCGCTTTTCCTCTGCGCCTGTTGGAGCAACGAACCTGTCGGGATTGTTCCTGCTCAGTTCCATCCTCCTCCCGTCTCCCCTGCACTCGGGGCTCCTCCGTCTCCCGCTGACTGCAGCCACAACGGTTTCTCTCTCTCTCTTTGAAGGCCCTTTCCTCCCATTACAGGCCTGGGGCGGTTCATCTCCTTGGGCGAGAATCCCAGCGTTTCTCCTTTGTTTGGCTGAGAAAAAGGTTCCACTGAAGTTCCTTCTTGCGGTTTGCGGCCCGAGGTCTCCCGCGCTGCAGTCGCTCGTGCCAAGCGACATTGCTCGTGCCACGCAGAGCCACTCGAGTTTCAGTCCGACCCGATTTTGATCCATCGTGATGTTAATTCTCCTATTTTAATCCCCAATGATCTGCCGTGTTTAACCAACGAGGTCCCACCCAGCCGGGGGTACCGGCAGAGACTGTGTGGCACCACGCAGCAAAACGCACAAGAAACTCACAAAATTAGAAGTAATGAAACGTCGTCTAACAATTTTTTTTTTCTTAGAAAAGGAGTTAAAAATCCCCGTTTGTTTTTTCCCTTCCAGGGTGTTTGGGACAGTCAACGGGAGGAACGCGCATGTGAAATACCATCGCCCACGGGAGGATCGGAAGGCCCTGGGGACGTCTTCAAAGGGCGGCGAAGCCGGCAGAAGCCCAGAGGGTGACCTCCTCCCGTTGGCAACTGGGCAACTGCCGGTGCAGCCCAGCAACCAGGTCCCTTTCCACCACTAAGAAAACCCCACCCACCATCTCTCGCCTCCAGCAGCGCCTGAGCTCTGCGGAGGGTCCACCACCACGAGGTCACCCCCGCTCCAGAAAGACCCAGAAGATAAGAACAGCAGAGAATAAGGTATTGTATTTAATAGTGTTTCCCCCTTAGGTGATAGTGACGTGTAGATTTTCGGTCTTAGTTAGGCATCTTTTAGCTCTTAGTTTTAGGCTTTAGTGTTGTTCTGATAGGAGTAAGGTTTGTTGTTCTTCTGAGAGGAGTAAGGTTTTTTTTTTATGTGTTCTCCTCAATTTATTAAATTGAGCTGTTGAACGTTCAAGTCCTGGGGCTGCTCTTGCTGGGTTTGAGCCAGAAATAATCGAAGCCGTCAAAACCCGTTCTGTGCGGTTGGTGGTGCGAAGCAAAGGAGAACCTGGGCCTGCGCCACACAGTGCTGTTCCCGGGTTGGTTTTCCCACTGGAGAGCGCAGCGGCACTGCCATGACAAAGCCGGCAGCAGGATTGGGGCGGGTGAAGGCATTGGATGTCTGCGAGGCCTCTTGGTTATTTGCCAGAGTCGGCGTTGGCCTTTCGTGCTGCGCTGTAGCGCCCATCGGTGTGTGTTTGCACAAATAACGCAGCGTTTGGCAGTGACAATGGTGGTTGGGTTAGTTCAGGGAATGACATCTAAAGAAGGGGGCTGGTCTCTGCTGGCGGTGTACCGGGAGGGAGAAAAGGTTTACTTTTCGTTGCCAGGCCACCCGATTTTCATGGCTTTGGTTTTTTTTTTGGTTTTTTTTTTTTTTTTTTGGTTTGGTTTGGTTTTTTTTTTGTGTGGCTGAATATTCCCGCCCGGTTGAAGCAAATCTGTATTTTGGTTCTGTTTTGTCTTTAAAGTATTGATCTTCAGGTCTGGGCCATGGTAAACTTCTTTCCCCGAAGCGCCCGCTTTGCAGAGCGGGTACGAACATTCTCCTTTTGTTTCCCATCACTTGTATTTATAAAAAAACTACCCTAGAAGTCAGAAGAGGCATTGGCGTGTTCACACCTCTTCCCTAAGCCTGCTCCTCACTGCCGGTGCTGCCCAAGCAATGCCAAAAAGGCGGGAGCTTGGGAAAAATACCCAGCACCCTATCTAACTGTGGCGTCCAAAACCCCACGGGTCGATTTAAACCTCCGCTGACCCAGGGAAGGGCTCCACGTGCCAGTTCCTGTTCCAAGTCTTGTTGCTGTTTCACATTGATTCTAAAAAATCAGAATGGCGGATACAAGAACAGAATTTGGACCAGATTCTCCGGCGCCAGGACAGTGCACCGATGCTCCAGGGCGCTTTCCCCAGCAGCGAAGGCCTGGTCTGGCAGGAGGGCGGTGGCGGGGATGGCGAGGTACTGCCTGCTCAGCTGCCCCATGGCCGGGAAGCGATGCTCGTTCTTCTTCCACCAGCGCAGCAGCTGGTGCTGCGCTTGCAGAGGGGCTCCAGGATGTAGTTTTCCAGTTGCTGATGGATCTCGGGCATGCTCTCCATCGGGTCCTACCCCAAAAGGATGTCGTAGCTGCTCTGAGACGGGGCGCTGGCGCATGGGTCCTTGCGAGCAGGCAGCTGGCTGCCGGCATCTGCGCCTGTGGCTTTGGAATCCGAGTTTGGCACCCCAGACTGGGTGGCAGATGGGGACTGGTGGTTGCAAACCCGCAACAGCGTGGTTCTCACTGGCTGGTGCAGCTCGCTTCTCGGGCTGGGGCTGAGAAACCGCCTCTCCTTTAAGTGCAGGTCCAAAACAGATAACTGCTGGGCTTTCGAGCACTTTCTCGAATGCAGTTCCCTTCAGTTTGGAAGACGGCAGAACATGGAGAATGGCATTACATGCGATCTACTCCTTGGTGTATTGATTGGACAGGGAATCAGTCAAAAGAGAAAATAAGAAAAATTAATTTGCCTTCTACTTGGATGGCAGAAATGTACGAGAGGCAATATAAGGGGGGTGGTGGTGTGAGGGCCATGGAAAGGGGAGTGAAGGGCATCTGCAAGGTTGGAGGGGGTAAGGAGGGGGGTAGGTGTCTAAAATGGGGTGCTGGGGGTGTGCAAGGAGGGGGGGCAGCAGGCTGCTGAAGGTGGGTGTAAGGCATCTGCAAGGCGGAGGGGTGGGGGCGCAAAGGGGGAGGTGAGGGGTACCCAAGGTGGGTGTGGGAGGGAGGCACCTGGGCGATGCCTGTTGGGGGTCTCCCCACCAGACCCCCCCCTTCTTGTCCCCTCCTCCGCATCTCGATGTGACCCCCTGGTGATGCTGCGGCCCTTCAGAGCAGGGGGACAAAGGCCACTGTCCCCGCAGAGCCCCATGCCACCCGGTCACCTCAGCTATTGTCCCACCGGGCGCTCGCGCGGATGCGCCCGGTGTCGGGGTGCAGGCAGGAGGTGGCTGGGTGGTCCCCCCATCTTTCTGCATCTCCTTGGCCTGGGGGAGGGCCTGTCCGCCCCCCTGCTGCACCCATGGGACCCGGCTGCAGGAGGTGCTCTCGGGTGCAAACGAGAGGTGGGCAATTAATTAATCTGCCCTGAAATTACAGCTCACGGGAAAGACTGAGAGGAATTTGCATCTCCGCCAGCAAGGGATGACGGTCACGTCCTGGTGATGCTCAGCTGTGACCTGCGTGTGTGTCCCCCCTCACAGCCCCACTTTGGGGCTCTGGAGATGTGTCCTCTCCCGGGTCCAGTCCCCGTCGCAGCCCAAATCCTGGCTCAGGAGCCAGAGGGGTCCCTGCAGGGGACGGTGCTGATCCCCACGATAGCAAAGGAGGGAGCCACAGGACCAGTGGCTTCGTCTGGGTAGGATGGAGATGGAGAGGGGCGAGGAGGGGGGTCTCCTGCTCCGCCACCAAAGCAGCTCCCCCAGTTTGGCCCCTCATCCCCTTATAACACTGGGATCAGTGTTATTAATTACATTTTGTGCGAGATTAATTACATCAATCCTCCCTCCGGCTGCTGGTGGCCAGTCCAGCTTGCGTGTGACGGGATGAGAGGGCCGAGGTGGGAGGTTTGCCTGCTTGTGTGATGCTTTTGGCCTCCCCCGGCACCGGGAGGACTCAAAGCTGGACCTGAACCTCTGCTTTGTGCTTTTCCTCATCCTCAATTACACCAAAGCTTCCCCAGGGAAAGATTTTTCTTTCTAACCGGAAGAGTTGCACTGAGACAGGTAAACTGAGGCAGGACAGTCAAAAGTCCCTCTCCCTCCTGCTGGGACAAAAAAACCCCTGCAGCAAAATAATAATTTGGAGAAGTTTTCTTGAGAGGGAACAACACCCTCTGCTCCGAAACTCAAAAGTGAGCTCGCGATCCCCTTTCCCAGCCCAGTTTCGATGATTTGATGTTTTCCAAGCGCCTGGCAGCGGCGGCGAAGGACAAAGAGGGAAGGCGAAGCGTCTGTGAGTGCTGGTACCCATCCTGGGATGGGATAATTTGCTTTCTGGAGGCATCTCTCCGTCCTGCTCCATCCCATCCCAAGCCCACGCGTCCACAGATCCCATAGACTTATTAAATTCTTAAATCCTCCAGCGATTTCCTCAATGAAATAACCTTTCTGAGTCCATTTGAGTGGCTTAATCGGGGAAAAAGAGGGTTTTGAGTGGCACCGTTTCCTTCGGTGGCATCTCTGTGCGAGGTTTGCCGCGATTTTGGGGATGCTGCAACAACTGGGGAAGGGCGATGGGATGCTCGGAGCATCTTGCCACGGACCCACATGGCTTCTTTCCTCCTGTCTTTGTGCCTGAAGCTTTAATACTAAATAATAAGAAAGCAGCAGAGATCTGAGCTTGGATCCCGATGGGATTTTAACGGATTAGCCCTCGGTGTCACCCTCCTTCGCTGTGTTATTTTACATCCCATGTCACCTTTCAGGGCGAGCCGGGGCCGTCAACCTTTGTGCTGAGCAGCGCCGGGGAGGAAGTTCATGACAGCAAATGAATCTGTAGGCTGGAAATGAGGGATTAGCTCCGCTCGGAACATAAAGTAGGGCTGGAGATAGCTGGCGGAAGCGAGGAGAGTAAAACATGGGGCTTCTCTGGCCATTTCCGTACGGCATAGGACTTGGTCTGTCTAACGAGGGTTTATGGAAGCTGAGAAGGGACGGAGGCTGTGCCAAAGGGAGACCTCCCTGAAACACCCTGATTTGATGCAGGAAATGTTGATGAAGATCAGGGCTGCCCCATAACGGGCATTTCCCCAACGGTTTGTGCCTCACGTGG